>NW_020173674.1:5425190-5438303 GCF_003031525.2 Neophocaena asiaeorientalis asiaeorientalis
AGGACAGGTCCCCCACCCCAGCCTCACCCCTTCTCCCCCAGAACGCAGCTGCATCAGATGCCCCGCCCCCTCTGCCTGCACCACCTGTCATTGGCTGGGGATAAGCCCTACCCCACAGAGGCGGCCTCCCATTGGCTTAGGTTTTTGCTGTTTGCATGCCTGTGGGGGTGGGGGAGAGGCGTCATTCCCTGGAACCCTCGGACTTCCTTTCTGTTTGTCTGGGTCATCCGTCTGCCCATCGCTGGCCCCAGGCTTGCTCTCTGGCCCCAGCCCTCTCTCACCCTCTCTCTCTCTGCAGCTGTCTCTCTCGTGCCCGCTGGCCTGTCTCTCCTTCCCGGCAGTCGCCTCCTTCTCCGCCTGCCTGGGTGGCCGCCATGGGCCGGAAACGGCTCATCACTGACTCCTACCCTGTAGTGAAGAGGAGGGAGGGCTCCGCTGGGCACAGCAAGGGGGAGCTGGCACCAGAGCTAGGTCTCTGAGGTGTGGGAGGGCGGGAGGAGTGGATGTGAGGGACACGAGAGGACGTGGGCAATGGAAAGGGAAGTGAAGCATGTCCTCTGCTTCCTACACCAGACCTGGCAGTGGACAGCAGAGGCAAAGGGGCGGTGAGGGCTGGGGAACAGTGGGTCAGCTGTGAGGCAAGGGGCAGGGGACCAGCCCGGCAGGGCACAGGCTTGGGCAGGCCTGAGGAGCAGCATGTCATTGCAGGGGAAGAGCCCCAGCCCCTGAGCGTGGATGAAGCGGAGATGGAGCTGCTGAGGCAGTTTGACCTGGCCTGGCAGTATGGGCCCTGCACAGGTGAGAGCACCCTCAGGCCCCGAGAGCACATCCCGGAGCCAGTCCTGCCACCCACTCGGCACCCAAGCAGCCCCAGCCCCTGCCTGACCCTCTCAGCACTGTCTCTGGAGAACAGGGGTGTGGAGGTCCTGACACACCCCTCCACCCACACTCTCTAGCCTGGACGCTTCCCTGCCCCCCACGAGGCCCCACTGTCTTCTTTCCACCCCCGCAGGGATCACACGGCTGCAACGCTGGCATCGCGCAGAGCAGATGGGCTTAGAGCCTCCCCAAGAAGTGTGGCAGGTGCTGCAGACCCACCCCGGTGATCCGCGCTTCCAGTGCAGGTCAGAGGCCGGTGGGGGGCTCTCAGGGGAGCCAGGGACTTCTCCAGGCACCACCAGCCTGCTGGCCCTGGATGGGGGCCGTCCTGACTGGAGGAAGAAATAGGTGCAGCCTTGGGGGGGGGTCCTCGCTGAGCAGGCAAGAAGGTTCTACAAGGTGCTGGGCTCAGGAGGCAGAAGCTTGCCTTATCTCTGAGCTAATGGTGGAGGAAGGGTACACTAGGGCCCAAGGGACTATTTAATACTGAGAGGTTGGCCAAGGACCAGAGGCCGTGGCCAAGAGCTGGGGCTGGTGAGAGCCGATCAAGAGACTTAACTGACGCGGGTTTTTCCCTCCATCCCACACCCCCTTGCACAGCCTCTGGCATCTCTATCCCCTCTGAAGCACCACCTTAGACCTCCCGCCCACTACTTGAGAACCTCCAGACACAAGCTAGAACCAGTTGCTGCCCCTCGGCTCAGCTCTGCTGTGGAGAACATTTGGCAGGAAAGAGGTTCACAGTGAAGGAAAGAGGCTGAATGTGGAGGTCCGACCAGCAGGCTCCCAGTGCCCCCTCTGAGATCCAACACAGCCGAAGCCAAGCACCTCCTACGTGGAGAGTGGTTTCTGAGGACGAGGACCTGGCCATGACCCTTCTGAAGCCTGCCACGTGCCTGACCTGAACACTGTGGTCCTTGGGATGATGTGGCAAATTAGGCACAGCTTTGGGAAGAACCAGACTCCGGAAGAAGGCAGAAGACCGAAGAGGCAAAGATGCACTCCGCACCTCAGGCTGGGAATCTGAGGGCAGAACTGGCTGAGCTTACGGGGCGAGGGGTTCACTAGTGCTTATCAATAAAGAACTCTGAGCCTGGGAGCCTGACCTCCAGTCTCGTAATGTGGCCCTGCTTGGACGGGTAGCACCCAGAAGGTTGATAGGTGGGAGAGAACTAGCACCATGCTTTCCTGCAAGGTGCGTGTGCCTCTTCCACTGCCTAACCCTAGACCTGAGAGGAAGGAAAGAGAGACACCTTAAAAAAAAAAACCAACAGTCAGTCCTCACAAGCGCTGAGCAACCTCTGGCGCCCCCTGGTGGCGCACACTATTCTAGCCACCTTCCCTTACCAGCCAGGAAAACCCCACTGGAGCCACCACCTAGCCTGCCCAGGGCTGCCCACCTCACAAAAATGGGTTCTTTGTCAGAGCAGGATCCATGGGGCCCATGACTCATAAGGTCCAGACAGACATACACATACCCAGCAAGCACCTGTACTTTCCCACATGGGGGCCACCTGGATCCAAAGCAGGGTTGGGGGAGCGTTTCAACCTGCAGGACCTGCTCAAAGATGGCCATCATCTGAGGAGCTTTGTTAGGGAACTGGAAGGTCCTGGGGATGGAGGAGAACTGGCCGTATTCAGAAACAGCGCTTAGGGGACCCTGGGACATACGACGTGGAGAACGGAATCAGTACTCCTTTTAATGGTGTTACTTCATTTGATGTATCAGCCCTCCATCCTGGGGCAGATAGAAACAGAACTATTAACTCCTTGGGAACAGGCCTAGAGGGCAATCAAGTGGCCTTTTCAGTCCCCATTTTATTGAGCACTGACCATGCCTCAAGTACTTTAAATGTATTATCCCTAAATTTCCTAAAAGTCCTTCCTGGTAGATTTTACCGAGAGGGAAACTGAAGCCTAGACGGTTGTCCAAAGTTGCCCAGAAGTGCCAGCAGCAGGTATGTGGTGGCGCAGAGACTGGGGCCGTGTGCACTGGGCTCTCCCCGTCTCTGCCGTGGCCCCTGCCCGGCTGCTGAGCACCTGCTGTGTGCTGGGCTCTAGAGCTCCTCTGGGCTGTTAGTGGTGAGGAGATGGACAACAACAAACACGTAAATATGATGTCAGGCGGTGGCCAGTGCTGGGCAGAATTAGGGTGAGAGGTCAGAGAATGCCAAGGGTGCTGAAGAGGTTGGTCAGGGGAGGCTCTCTGACAGGGTGGCATCGGGCAGGCCGAAGGGACCACAAGCACACCCTCCCCAAGGCAGGTGTGTTTCCAGACTGGTCCAGGGGCAGCACGGAGGCCAGGGGCCGGGCAGAGGGAGCGAGGAAGTGGGGGGGCAAATGAGGCCAGAGAGGTAGCAGGCTGGTCCCACAGGGCCTTGCGGACCAGGACGAGGAACCTGGATTTTATCCTGAGTGAGAGAGGAAGACACTGGTGGGGTGGGTCTTAAGCCAATAAATGACAATCAATCTTACGTCTTGAAAGCATTACTCTGGCTGTTGGTAGAAAACAGACTGTGGGTTTGGGGGAAGAAGAGGCAATGAAACCACTCAGGAGGCTGCTGGAGTTGGCCTCATGAGAGGTGATGGTGATTTAGCCCCGCGCGGGAGACAGAGGTGGTAAGAAGCGGCCAGTTTTTCTTTTCTTTCTGTATTTTGAAGGGAGAACTAACTGACAGGACTTGCTGATCAGTTGGCTGTGTGGTTTAAGAGAGAGAGGAGCCAAGGATAACTCCAGAGGTTTTGGCTTGAGCAACTGGAAGAGCAGAGTTCCCATTACTAAGATGGGAAAGATTGCGGGAAGGGGAGGGTGGGGCAGGGAATTAAGAGTTCAGATTTGAGGTCTGTGACACATCCAAGCTGGGGAGTAGGCAGTGGACATGCAAGTCTGGAATTCTAGGGAGAGCTCTGGGTTTGAGGTATAAATTGGAGCATCTTTTAGGTGGCATTTAAAGCCGTGTGTGTGGGGATGAGATTACCTGGGTGAGTATATTTAGAGGCGAGAAGTGGTCCAAGCACAGCGCTGAGGCTTCTATGCTTAGAGGCAAGGGAGGCCTGAGCAAGGAGACCGAGGAGGGGCCAGACTGGAGAGAAGTCAGGAGAGGGTAGGGCCTGGGAAGCCTGGGCAGAGGGTCAAAGTCTCAGATGCTTCTGAGAAGAAGAGCACACTGGACTCGGCAACGTGGCGGTCACAGGAGACAAGCAGCTCCCACGGGGTGATGAGGATGGGACCGGGCCTGGAGTGGGCTCAGGGGGAAGGGCAGGGGAAGTGGAAACGGGGTGCGTGCTGATCCTTTCAGAGACCTTTTACTGTAAAGGGAGCAGAGAAACGAGTGGCCACTAGAGAGGGTGTGGGATCAAGGAACCGTTCTGATTTGTTGTTCTGTCTCGTCTTTTGCTTTAGCTAGAGTGACAGTACAGCATAATGACCCGGTGAGGAGAGTGACCCGACAGGGAGTCTTTGTGAAGTTGAAAAGGGCCAGGACTAGGACACAGGGAAGAGTGTGGACTTAGATTGGCGCATCCGCTGTGACAGGAAGGGAGGCAGAGGATATGTGAGTAGATGCAGGTAGGAGGACACGGTTGGGGGTGGGAACATTCAAGAATCAGATGCTTGCTGACAGCCTGGTACGCTGAGAGGGATCTGATGTTTAGTGAGCGCCAACCCACGCCATCTGCTGCACTTCACGCTGTCTAGTTGACTGCTCAGAACAATCTCATCAGGTGAGTATTATCCACTCGAGGCTGAGAGGGAAAGTGCCCTGCTTCATCCGTGAGCACCAGGGCTCAATTCTCACCCGGGTCTGTCTTCCCACTGTTACCCCACACCTGCATTCCCACCCGCACCTGCACTCCAGGTGTTTAGGGTGGCATCGAAGAGATAAGACCCACCCATGTGGAAAGCTGAAAATCAATGTACTACAGGGGCTTCCCTGGTAGCGCGGTGGTTGAGAGTTCGCCTGCCGATGCAGGGGACACGGGTTCGTGCCCCGGTCCGGGAAGATCCCACATGCCGCGGAGCGGCTGGGCCCGTGAGCCATGGCCGCTGAGCCTGCCCGTCCAGAGCCTGTGCTCTGCAACGGGAGAGGCCGCAGCGGTGAGAGGCCCGCGTACCGAAAAAAAGAAAAAAAGTACTACAAGTGCTACCTTGGGGCAAATAGGAAGGTATAGACATGGAGTTCTCAGGAAGGAGAGAGTGTTAAAGGGACCCTCACCGCAAGAGCCCTGAGCACAGGACTGCCACGTCGGCATGGCCCCCGCCTTACCTCATCACGCCTGGCCCCTCAGCCCACCAGGCCCCTGCTTCTCAGACCTTTCCACTGCAGAATGAATGCACACTCGCCACCAGGGCCACTCTGAACATTCTCAGTAGTTGTGTGTTTTCTCTCTGGCCAATTTTGCATTCTGCCCCATGATGTGTGTGGGGTAGTGGCTGTAACGTAAAAATGGCTGAACTTACTTACCAAGTAAAATGAACCCCAGGAAGATGCGGTCCTGTGTGGCCTATGGCTGGTTTCATATATCGCGACACGCCCACTACCACCCAGCCGAGGCTGAGCTGCACTGCAGAGAGCACCAAACAAGCGTGTGTTGGGAGGAAATGGGAGGTCAGCGGCCCTTGAAGGGTGAGTAAGAGTCAGCAGACAGAGAAAAACATTCTAGACTGAGGGACTGGGCTGAGCAAAGGCGGTGGGGAGAGGTGGGTGTGTGTGCCCAGGGGAGATGTGTGCAGACTGCAGCACTTGCTCTACAAAAATCGGCGCAACCCAAAGCTAGCGTTTCGGTGCTTGCTATGCATCCAGCACCGTCCTAAGTGCCTTTTATCCTCACAGCAATCCTAGAAATTATTATAAACGTTTTATAAAGCAATTTAGAGAGGAAATTCAGGCACAGAAAGGTTAAGTACTTGCCCAGGATCACACAGCATGTGACTGAGGAGAATAAATAGGATTTGATCCCAGAGTCCCGCTCCAGAGCCTGCACTCATATCACGTGGCATAACACTAGTGAGGTGGCCGGAACAAACACAGGGTCTTGAGCCTGAGACAAGGGAGCTTGGACTCGTTGGTGGTGATGAGAGTGCCTGAAGGTTTTTGAGCAGGAGAGGGACAGGATAAAAATAATCATTCTGGAGAATCTGTCTGACCAGACTAGACGGGGAAGAAACTTCAGGCAGGAGGGCCAAGTAGGAAGCTATAAAATATTCAAAACATGGGTGCTGAGACCTAGATTAGCAGACAATGCAAAGGACAAAGAGCTAGCTACACGAGAGGTTGCAAAGGAAGCTGGCAAGACCTGCGTTTGGGAAGGAAGGATACGGGGAGGAGCCGGCCACTATGACTCAGGTTTTGAGCTCGGGTGGGTGAGAGAATGCTGGTGCCATGGGCAGAACAAAATGGAAACTGGGAGGGGAAGACAGGCTTGATTTCATGCATGTTTAGTTTGAGATGACGACAGGACATCCAAATGGAAACATCTAGTAGGCAATGGAAACCCAGAGGTCAAGTCCAGCAGCAAGGTCAGAGAAGGGTGTGGAATCCAGGGGACAGAGGGGAATCACCTGCCAGGAGCTGACATTTGAGCCCATGACCATGGACAAGTTCTCTGAGAGAGGAAAGGGAGACAGGGAGAGGGTGCAAAGATAGGACCAAAGATGGCACTTGGGAAAATTCTCTCTAGAAGAAGGTGGAAGAAGGCCAGCAAAGAAGAGGGGAGAGTGTCAGAGTGGCAGGAGAGTCGACGTAGTGTTCGGGAGGCTCCCGAGAGCTTCACAAGTGGTAGTGGCTGGTGTGATGGTGCCGAGACGTCAAGGAAGATCTCATTAGGAGGAGGTGGAAAGGTACAGGATGGCTCACCCTAATTCGGTCCCCACATTTCCTGCTTCCCTCTGTCCTTGTTCTGTAATTCTCGCTGGCATCTCAGCTGTCATAGTATCTACCATGCCACACCCATCACAGAGGGGCACACTGATTCATTCTTTATTGACTCAGGTGTAGCAGCACTTATCCACCCTCAAACTCTGACAAACTCACTAATAGCGTGAGGGCTTAAGGAGCTAATTTACCAAGAAACTCGAGTAAGCAGGGAAAGGAAGACATTTCTGAATTAGTCTAGAAGTAGATGGAAACCACAGCAGTGCCATCTTGAGCGAATTTGGGTTAACACCACCTCCAGGGCTTAGGGGATCCTCAACGTGATTGCTAGTTTTCTCGGCAGGTAGGTCTCCAGTCCATCCACCTGAGTCCTAATCTAGACAACAACTTTGTGCCAGTCAGCACAGGCAAATCAGAGCCCTGGTCCCTAAGCTTCAAGAGCTTTACTGCAGTGCACGAGAGAAACACAGAGCCCCGGTCCCTAAGCTTCAAGAGCTTTACTGCAGTGCGAGAGAGACACAGAGCCCTGGTCCCTAAGCTTCAAGAGCTTACTGCAGTGCGCGAGAGAGACACAGAGCCCTGGTCCCTAAGCTTCAAGAGCTTACTGCAGTGCGAGAGAGAGACAGAAAAGACATATAAGAGAATTTTAAACACTGCCACAAGACGGGTGTAAAATGGACTCTGGGAACTCAGACTTCCTGAAAACGGCCCTTTAGCTCAGCATTTAAGGATGAGCAGCGGCTTCCACAAGGTGGACAAGGTCCTTGGTAATTCTTGATTCCTACTTCAGTCCTTTGTCTCTTGAAGGAAGAGGCATTTCCTAGAGACCTCCTATGGGGTGGAAGCCTCCCTCACTTCACCAAGAGGTTCCAATGGCTCCTGTCCTGCGAGTCCCACCTGGATTGCATGCTGTTCTCTCCTTGCAGCTCTCCTCCTCTGCATCCTGTGGTAACCTGGTTATATTTTATTATAGCATGTCACATTGCTGCAACAATACATTTCATTGTCTCCACTGCTGGAGAGTATTTTATCCTTGTCACCAGTGTAACTAGCATAGGGACTGCTACATAGTAAGCACTCAAAGCTGAAAGAACCTTCCCACTTCACTCACACCTACTGTTTGATTGGTTGGTCCTGTCCAGCCTGTGAGAACCATTTATGTACCAGTTATGAAGGTCAGGCCTAAACTCCAGTGAAATCTGATCTCCATCTAAGTCACTTCTGGGGGTTGTGTGGCCTTGACGGCAGGAGCCATCTTTTCCTAGGGCCTTCTTGTCAAGGAAGGCATCAAGGCTGTCTGTCAACTTCAGAAGCAGGATCCTGTTCCATTCCTCAGTTGAAGCCTGTGCCGCCACTGGGCCAGCCTGCTGAGCGTTTATCTGAGGTCCTCTCACATGGGAGTGGAGACAGTCATCCTATCCAGAGTGTGGAGGAGAATCCAGCCAACTTTTCTACATGCTCTCAAGAGCATGGCTGCCCAGGATCCTACATTACCTCCCACAATACCGGCGTGTAAACTGGTACAATCCCAAAGACACCAATTTGGCATTATTTATCAAAATTACAAATGCACATACCCCTTTCAGTTCCTATGTAGAAATGTATCCTACAGATACTCTTGTATGTATAAAATAACATAGCACTGTTTGTAATAGCAAAGACTACAAATAGCCTAAATGTCTCTCAGTAAGGCAACCAGAGTGTAAGTTGTAGTAAATGATGGCTGCTGTGCTGTGAAGACGTTTGAGGAAGCTCTTTATGTATTGGTGCCGAATGGGATGACCTGTGAAATACAGTTCAGTGTAAAAAGGATTTACACAACACTGTGCACACTCTGCTATAACTTAGGTGCAAAGGTGCGCACTCACTTGTTTCATGCACACGGCATCTCCGAAGAGACACCCAAGAACTTGATACCACCAGCTGCCTTTGAGAGGAAGGTAACTTGGTGGCCTGGAAATAGGAATGAGGGGAACTTTTTCATTGAATAAGACTTTTGAACTTTGAACTATGTAACTATATTACCTATTTAATCAATCAATAAGAAAAAAACTCTCATCCATGTCGATGCACTTATTTAACAAGTATTAAAAATAACAGAAACAACACCACTAGGGTATTGGATCATTGGATCATGCATTGCGATGGCTTTGTGCATATCCCTGCACTCCTGATGCTGCACTCTTTTTACTATATTCCTCTGGGAGAAAAGGGTCTTCTACCTGTCTGTGTGGTGGAGTCCTGGCAGTGGGAAGGTCCAGGACTCACTCCCTCTAGAAGGCCCATCTCCTCTTTTACTAGACCTCTGCCAGGCACCTGGCACTGCCCTACACTGGGACAAGAGTCAACTTGTCACAGGGACAGGTTTCACAAGAGTGCAAACATGATGAGTCCAGTATAAGTCCAACCAGTTCATTCATTTATTCATCTAACAAATGCAGATGGGGCATCTGTTACTGTGAGTAGTATGTGGAATATATGGCTTGGGTCCCAAACCTTAAAGAGTTTCCAGTCTACCCTTAAATACATGAAAAGTTGCACAACTTCACTCCAAATAAGACTGGCAAATGCTAAAACATTTGGACAGTATACTCTGTTGGCAAGGCTTGGGGGAAACGTGCGGGAGTACAGAATGGCACAGCCTCTGTGGAGGGGAATTGGTGGCACTGATAAGATGACAGCATTTACTTTTGACCCAGCAATCCCACTGCTAGGAATTTACCCTGAAAATTCACTTCCACCATAAAACAACATATGCATAAGTGTATTCACTGTGGCATTATTTGTAAAAGCAGAATATTGGAAACACCCTAAATTCTTGTCCACGGATTAAATAAACCCGCCCAAGGGAATACTGTGTAGCCATTTTTAAAAATGAGGAAGATTTCCATTAGCTGATATGGAGTGATTACCAGGACAAATTGTTAAGTATGTAGTATACTACCTTTGTGTAAGAAAGAAGGGGAAATGAGATATATATTCGAAAAAGGGAACACTGGGAAGAGTAAACTAGAAACGAATAAAATGGTTACTGTTGGGGGTAGGTAAGAACGGAGTGGATGAGACAGGATAGGAAGGATATTTCTCTAAGTATATTTTCTTATATAGTTTCAGCTCTTGAACCACATAAACATTTTACATATTCAAAAATATATCGAGAGATTTTCAAAAATCCTAAAATTGAATATAAACGGTAACAAATCAACCCAACTGTATGTCAAATAAATAATATAACCTCACAGAAAAAGCATATAAGGATTCAAGTAAATTTTGAACACAGTTCATGGACTTCGTAAGAACAAAAGAACCACACACACACAAAAACTTGAACTTTACTTAGTAGGTTTGTTGTTGATAATGGTATTGGTGTACTAATTCTAAAACTGTTTTGCTGTTTTTGTATTAAAAATAGAAAATAATGAATAAACATATAAATGTTGGGAACCAGAGATTGCACTGTGAAAAAAGGGAGATAAAATATGGAATGGGGGGGAATTCCCTGGCAGTCCAGTGGTTAGGACCCCACGCTTCCACTGCAGGGGACACGGGTTCGATCCCTGGTCGGGGAACTAAGATCCCAAAAGCCACGAGGAGGGGCCAAAAAAAAAGGAATGGGGGAAGGTGAGGAAGAGTCCTGAAGTGCTGGACTTGAATTAGAGGTATCAGTATGCTGATTTCTTTTTAAATTAACTTTTTGAAGTATCATTTATCTACAATAAAACTACAGACCTTATTTTATTTATTTATTCTGGCCATGCCACCAAAATAATAGTTATACACCAGTGTAACTACCAGCCCAATTAAGATCTAGAACATTTCCATCAGCCCAGAAAGTTCCCTCACTCTCCTTTGCATCCAATCTCTCCCTCCTCTCCCATCCTAGGCAATTTGATTCCTATAATCAAAGATTTGTTTTGCCTGTTCTAGAACTCATATAAATGCCACCATTCGGCACATCTGACTTATTTCACTCAGTATAGTGTCTATGAGATCCATTCATGTTGTATATCAGCACTTCACTCATCTTTGTTGCTGAGTAATATTCCATTGTATGAATATACTAAAATGTAGTTATCCATTTATCAATGGATGAACATTTGGGTTATTTCTAGTTTTGGACTCTAATGAATCAAGCTGTTATGAATATTTAGGTACAAGTCTTTGTGTAGGCATTTAGTTTCATTTCTCTTGTGTAGATGCCAGAGAGTTGAGTTGCTGGAAGGTGTAACATAATATACATTCAATTTTACAAGAAACTGCTAATCTGTTTTCCAAAGTGGTTCTACTTTTTCTTTTTTTTGATTATTTAAAGATCTTTTTATGGAGGATTGACAACTATGCTATCATCAAAGTGGTTCTACCCTTTTACATTCCCATCAGCAATGCATGCAAGTTTTTGTTGCCCCATATCCTACCAGCACTTGTTATTGTTAGTCTTTTGAATTCTAACCATTTAATGAATGTAAAGTGGTACGTCATTGTGGGGTTTTTTTCCACATCTTTATTGGAGTATAAATGCTTTACAATATTGTGTTAGTTTCTGCTGTACAACAAAGTGAATCAGCTATATGTATACATATATCCCTATATCCCCTCTCTCTTGAGCCTCCCTCCCACCCTCCCAATCCCATCCCTCTAGGTCATCACAAAGCACTGAGCTGATCTCCCTGGTGCTATGCAGCAGCTTCCCACTAGCCATCCATTGTGGTTTTAATTTGCAATCTCCTAATGTTGAGCATCTTTCATGGATTTATTTGCCATTTGTATATTTCCTTTGGTGAAGTGTCTTTTCAAATATTTTGTCCATTTTAACATCAGGTTATTTGGCTTCTTATTATTGAGTGGTAAAAGTTGTTTATATATTCTGGATACATGACTTTTGTTAAATATATGTATTGTGAATATTTTCTCCCAGTTTGTAGCTTGCTTTTTCATTTTCTTAATAGTGTCTTTTGAAGAACCAAAGTTTTTAATCTGATGAAATTTGATTTATCAATTTTTTCTTTTAGGGTTGGTGCTTTTTATATCCTAAGAAATATTTACTTACCCCAAAGTAATAAATATCTTCTCCTATGCTTTTTTCTAGATGTTTTATTGTTTTAGTTTTTACTTTAGGTCTAAGATCTATTTTGAATTAATTTTCACCCTTTTGCCCCTGATAATTGGTAATTTGTATCTTCCTTCTTTTTTTCCTTAATCAGTCTTACTAGGGGTTTATCAATTTATTAACATTTTCAAAGAACCAACTTTTGGCTTTGCTAACTTTCTCTGTTCTTTGTATATTTTCTATACAAAAGCATTAGTGAAGAGAATTAATTTCTGCTCTTCACTGTCTCTTCCTTCCTTTGGGTTTAACTTGGTCTTTTACTAATTTATTTTATTTTTGAGATAGTATTCACATAACATAAAATCCACCGCTTAAAATTGTACAATTCAATGGTTTTTAGTATATTCACTATGTTGTGCAATCACTGCCACCATCTAATTCCAGAACTTTCCCATTACTCTATTATCAGTCAGTCCCAGTTCTCCCAGCCAACCACTAGTCTACTTTCTGTCTCCATGGATTTGCCTATTCTGAATATTTCATGTAAATGGAATCACACAATATGTGGACTTTTGTGTCTGGCTTCTTTCATTTAGCATAAGGTTTTCAAGAATCATACATGCTGTAATTACTTCATTCCTTTTTATGGCTGAATAGTATTCCATTGTGTGGATATATCATATCTTGTTTATCCATTCATTAGTTGGTGGACATTTGAGTTGTTTCTACTTTTCGGCTATATGACTAATGTTGCTATGAACATCCATGTACAACTTTTTATATGAACATATGATGGGGTATATATTTAGGAGTAGGATTGATGGATCATATGGTAATTCTGTTTAACTTTTTGAGACACCACCAAACTTTTTCTGGTGCTTTCTAAAAAAAATTTATCTATTTTGGCTGCGTTGGGTCTTCGTTGCTGCACACGGGCTTTCTCTAGTTGCGGCGAGCAGGGGCTACTCTTCATTGCAGTGCGCTGGCTTCTCATTGCAGTGGCTGCTCTTGCTGTGGAGCACGGGCTCTAGGCGAGCAGACTTCAGTAGTTGTGGCTGGCAGGCTGTAGAGCGCAGGCTCAGTAGTTGTGGCGCATGGGCTTAGCTGCTCTGCAGCATGTGGGAACTTCCCGGACCAGGGCTCGAACCCATGTCCCCTGCTTTAGTTTAGTAGGTGGATTCTTAACCACTGTACCACCAGGGAAGTCCCTTTTTCTGGCTTCTTAAGGTAGAAATGTAGAATATTGATTTTAAACCTTTGTCTTTTTTTTCTGATATAGGCATTTAAAGTTATATTTTCCTCTAAGTACTTTTT
>NW_020173674.1:5438369-5460339 GCF_003031525.2 Neophocaena asiaeorientalis asiaeorientalis
TTTTTTTGGGGTATGCGGGCCTCTCACTGTTGTGGCCTCTTCCGTTGCAGAGCACAGGCTCCGGACGCACAGGCTCAGCGACCATGGCTCACGGGCCCAGCCGCTCCGCGGCATGTGGGATCTTCCCAGACCGGGACACGAACCTGTGTCCCCTGCATCGGCAGGCGGACTCTCAACCACTGCGCCACCAGGGAAGCCCGGCAGGCAGATTCTTAACCTCTGTGCCACCAGGGAAGTCCCTCTCTAAGTACTTCTTTAGCTGCACTACACAAATTTTGATATTCTGTGCTTTCATTGTTGTTCAGCTTAAAATATATTTTCTAATTTCACTTGTTTTCTTCTTTGACTCATTAGTTATATAGAAATACATTCTTTAATTTCTAACCATCTGTGGATTTTCCAGATATATATTTTTTCTAATTTAATTCCATTGTGATTAGAGAGCATATTCTATGAGACTTTAATCTTTTGAAATTTATTGAGATTTATCTTATGGCCCAGGATATAATCTAGCTTAGTGAATATTACATGTGTACTTGAAAAAAAAAGTTCTGCAATTATGGGGTGGAGTTTTTTAATGTCAATTGTATCAAGTTGGTTGATTGTATTCTTCTGATTTTCTAAGTCTTATCGCTTTTTTGCCTAGATGTTCTACCAATTATCAGTAGAGCAGTTTTCAAATCTCTGACTGTAAGTGTGCATTTGTCTGTTTTTTCCCTTTAGTTGTCAGCTTTTTATTTTATTTTATTTATTTTTTATACAGCAGGTTCTTATTAGTCATCCATTTTATACACATCAGTGTATACATGTCAATCCCAATCTCCAAATTCATCCCACCATCCCCCACCCCCTGCCGCTTTCCCCGCTTGGTGTCCATACGTTTGTTCTCTACATCTGTGTCTCTATTTCTGCCCTGCAAACCAGTTCATCTGTAACATTTTCTAGGTTCCACATATATGCGTTAATATACGATATTTGTTTTTCTCTTTCTGACTTACCTCACTCTGTATGACAGTCTCTAGATCTACCCACGTCTCTACAAATGACCCAATTTCGTTCCTTTTTATGGCTGAGTAATACTCCATTGTATGTATGTACATCTTCTTTATCCATTCATCTGTCGATGGGCATTTAGGTTGCTTCCATGACCTGGCTATTGTAAACAGTGCTGCAATGAACATTGGGGCGTATGTGTCTTTTTGAATTATGGTTTTCTTTGGGTATATGCCCAGTAGTGGGATTGCTGGGTCATATGGTAATTCTATTTTTAGTTTTTTAAGGAACCTCCATACTGCTCTCCATAGTGGCTGTATCAATTTACATTCCCACCAACAGGGCAGGAGGGCTCCCTTTTCTCCACACCCTCTCCAGCATTTGTTGTTTGTAGATTTTCTGATGATGCCCATTCTAATCTGTGTGAGGTGATACCTCATTGTAGTTTTGATTTGCATTTCTCTAATAATTAGTGATGTTGAGCAGCTTTTCATGTGCTTCTTGGCCATCTGTATAGGGCCCAGACACTCTGCGGCATGTGGGATACTCCCGGACGAGGGCACGAACCCATGTCCCCTGCATCGGCAGGAATTCTTTTTCCGAGGTCCTGGATCATCTTCATTATCATTATTTTGAATTCTTTTTCTGGAAGGTTGCCTATCTCCACTTCATTTAGTTGTTTTTCTGGGGTTTTATCTTGTTCCTTCATCTGGTACAAAGTCCTCTGCCTTTTCATTTTGTCTGTCTTTCTGTGAATGTGGTTTTCCTTCCACAGGCTGCAGAACTGTAGTTCTTCTTGCTTCTGCTGTCTGCCCTCTGGTGGATGAGGCTATCTAAGAGGTTTGTCAGTTCTGTCAGCTTTTATTTCATTTTTTGTAGCTCTGTTATTGGGTGCGTATACATTTAGGATTATATCTTCCTTCCTCAATCGACCCTTTTTTGATTATGAAATGTATCTCTTTTTCTCTGCTAATTCTCCTTGTCGTGACATTTCTTTGTCCAATATTAATATAGCCATACCAGCTTTCTATGTGCATAGAATATCTTTTTTCATCCTTTTACATTGTGTCTATATGTTAAAATTATACCTCTTTTAGATATATACAGGTTGAACAACACAGGTTTGAACTGCAGGGTCCATTTATACATGGATTTTTTTTCAATAAATATGTACTACAGTACTAAACGATCATCGGTTGGTTGAATCCGTTGATGCAGAACTGCGGATAGGGAGGGCCAGCTGTAAAGTTATACTCACATTTTCCACTGCAGGGAAGGTTGGTGTCCCTTACCCCTGCATTGTCCAAGGGTCAACTACAGTTGGGTTTTGACTTTTTATTCTGACCATCTCTGTTTTTTAATTGGAGCATTTCTATTTAATGGAATTATTAATACAGTTGGGTTTAAGTCTGTGTTAGTTTACAAGGGCTGCCATAACAAAGTACCATGGACTGGGTGGCTTAAACAACAGAAATTTATTTACTCATAGTTCTGGAAGCAAGAAGTCTGAGATTATGGTGTTGGCAGGGTTGGTTCCTTCTGAGGGCTATGAGGAAAGGATCTATTCCAGGCCTCCATCTTTGGCTTGCAGACAACCATCTTCTCCCTGTGCCTTCACATCATTTTCTCTCTGTACACGTCTGTGTCCCAATTTCCTCTTCTTATAAGGACACCAGTCATACTGGATTAGGGTCTACCCTAATGACCTCATTTTAACATAATGCTTCTGTAAAGACTCTATCTCCTTGGAAAAGTAGGATATAATAACCAAGGACAGGGTTTATTAAAATAAAGCTGTAATTAGTATTTTAAAAATTGTTATAACAGCAGAGATTGGCACAACATTGTAAATCAACTATACTTCAATAAAAAGAAAATAAAATCAGAAAAAAGATTATCTATCTATATGTATGTGTATCTGTATATCTGTATGAAATAAAGGAGCTTATCTTTAATGAAGCTAAAAAACAACAACAAAGATTCTATCTCCAAAAAAATAAAATAAAATAAAAATTTAAAGACAAAAAAACAAGACCTGTCTCCAAATAAGTCACATTCAGAGGTGCAGGATTTCAATATATGCTTTGGTGGGGGACACAATTCAACCCATAACAAAGTCTATCATCTTGCTATTTGCTTTCTATTTGCCCCATATGTTCTTTATTATTATATTTTTTAATTAATTTATTTACTTTTGGCTGCGTTGGTTCTTTGTTGCTGCACGCGGGCTTTCTCTAGTTGCCGCAAGTGGGGGCTACTCTTTGTTGCGGTGCGCGGGCTTCTTATTGCAGTGGCTTCTCTCGTTGCGGAGCACAGGCTCTAGGCGCATGGGCTTCAGTAGTTGTGGCACGCAGGCTCAGTAGTTGTGGCTCGTGGGCTGTAGAGCATAGGCTCAGTAGTTGTGGAGCACGGGCTTAGTTGCTCCGCGGCATGTGGGATCTTTCTGGACCAGGGATCGAATCCATGTGCCCTGCATTGGCAGGCAGATTCTTAAGCACTGTGCCACCAGGGAAGGTCTGCCCCATATGTTCTTTTGTTCCTCAGTTCTTTTCCTGACTTCTTTTGAGGAACTGAATATATTTATATTAATATTATAAATGTAATAGTATTAATTATCAATATAGATATAATTGTCACACATTATAATTCAATATTTAATATAATTAATATTATACTTTGTTTCATCTCTTTGCATTTTAGCTATATCTTTTTATTATTTTTAATGCTCTAGAAATTATAAATATGTATCACTAATTTCTCACAGTGTAATTGAACTCCACATTTCACAAAAGAAGAAACTATAATATAATCTACTCTCCCATATTTTGTACTATTATCATATATTTATTCCTACGTATGTCATAAACTGCATCTTACAATTATATTACTTTTGCTGTAAACAGTCATTTGTCTTTTATGGAAATTAAGAGAAGAAAAAAGCCATGCTTTTATAATTACCCAGAATTATCAATTCTGTGGCTCTTCCTTCCTATAGATCCAAGTTTCCAAATTTCCTTTCAGCCTAAATAACTTCATTTAGCATTTCTCACAGCGCAAGTCTGCTGGCAATAAATTCTCTTATCTTTCATTTTTCTGAAAAAGTCTTTATTTCTCTTTTATTTTGAAGGATATTTTCATTTGGCTATAGAATTCTGGACTGAAACTCTCCCTTTCTCAGCAATTTAAAGGTGTGATTCCATTATCTTCTATTCCCCTTTTCTTCCTATCATTGTACCCCTATATGTGAGGTGTCTTAGTGGTTCAGCCTCAACATTAATGAGATAAAGCAATATTAAATGACTGAAACAATGCTAGAGAGAGCATGTCCCTTATGTAGTATTCTTGCAAAAAGGTTTAACCTGAATCTAATTGTGAGGAAACATTCAAAGAAATTCCAACTGAGATATTTTACCAGAAAACTAGCTTGGATTCTTCAAAAGTATCAATGTCATGAATAACAAAAAGGCAAGAGGACTAGTCTAGATTTTAGGGATATGTGAAGAAATGTAATTATGGCCTAATTAGCCTAGATAATAATACTGCACTGTGAAATTTCTTGGTCGCCATGGAAAATAGTTTGCCAGTTCCTCACAAAGTTAAACCTAGACTTAGCATATGACCAAGCAATTCCACTTCTAGGTATATACCTGAAAGAATTGAAAGCAGGGACTCAAACAGATACTTGCACACCCGCGCTCCTAGAAGCATTGTTCACAACAGCCAAAAGGTGGAAACAACCCAAGTGTCCATCAACAGATGAGCAGCTAAACAAAATGTGATATATACATACAACAGAATATTATTTAACCTTTAAAAGGAATGAAATTCTGACAATGCTACAACATGGGTGAACCTTGAAGACATTATGCTAAGTGAAATAAGCCAGACACAAAAGGACAAATATTGCATGATTCCCCTTACATGAACTACGTAGAACAGGCAACTTCATAGAGACAGAAAGTAGAACAGAGGTTACCAGGGGAGGATGGGATGTTTACTGGGTACAGTTTCTTTTCAGGATGATGAAAAAGTTCTGGAAGTGGATAGTGGTGATGGTTGCATAACACTGTGAATGTACTTAATGCCACAGTTGTATACATGTTTTTTTTTAACATCTTTATTGGAGTATAATTGCTTTACAATGTTGTGTTAAGTTTCTGCTGTATAACAAAGTGAATCAGCTATATGCAACGCAACTGTATACTTAAAATGGTTAAAATAGTAAATTTCACGTTATGTATATTTTACCACAAATTTTTCAAAAGGATATTGTGGTTACGTGAGAAAATGTCCTCATTTTTAGGAGATATGGGCCAAAGTATTTAGGGGTGAAGTGTCTTAATGCCTGCAACTTATTTTTAGTGGATCTAGGGAAAAAGAGAGAGAAAAGAGAAAGAAATGTGGCAAAAGGTTAACAACTGGTGAATCTAGATACATGTTCATTGTACTACTCTTTCAACTTTTCTCTAAGTCTGAAGATGTTCAAAATACAAAGAAGGTGCTCAATAAATATTTTAAAATGAGTAAATGAATGTGAGAGAGGACCCTTCCAGACAGAGAGAAAAGCAGGAGCAAAGGTTAAGAGGAAGAAAAAGTGCTTTCAAGAAACACTGAGTAATCTAGTTTGATTTGAGTCAAAGGTGCATGCTAGGACGTTCTGGGAGATAAAGCCAGAAAGCTAGGTAGGCTGTGTGCCAAAGGTGGGAAAGGTCCTGAGCTAAAGAACAGAGAAGCTGTACTGTTCCTGGCTAGCAACAGAGAGCACCACGGAAGGCAATAAACATGGCAGCAACAATTCTTCTGCAGGATTAATCTAGTCATGATGCCCTGGACAGACCAAAGGGCGTCACAGCTAGGAGGCTATTACAGTAGTCTAGGCATGGGAGCAGGGACTTGGGCTAGGTGGAGGAAGTGGGAATAAAAGGCAACTGTTTTATGAAGGACCCTCAGAATTTGATAACTGAGTAAACGTGGAAAGTGCGGGTTATCACCCTGAGGTTTACATCTGGGTGTCGGAGAACACAGAAAATTGGAAAGTCAGCAGGAGAGGCTAGTTTGCAGCTCAAGGCTCAAAGACATGAACTATAAGAAAAAGGAGTAGGTTTGGTTTTATCCCTGCCTTCCTGTCAAATGGATCCTTCACAGGCCCTCAGGCTGTCAGACAGGGTCCAATCAGAACCAGAATTCTCCACTGGACCCACCTCACCTGGCCCCACAACCCATGCCCGGGACCAGCAGGCCCTTAGGGCTGACTGGTACCCTGAGTCCTTCTCTGGTAGTGTCTCTTCAGCATCTCCCCTGGTTCCTTTCCACTGAGCCCGCACGTAGTTCGGTCTTCTTGCCCTAACTTCCCCTCTTTTCAGAGTCCTTTTTCCTCAGTAAGAGGAGAGGAATCAAGTATCTGCACCAGTCCTGCAGCATGCAGGCCAAGACCGGCACTCCTAAGCAGCTCAGGTGTGGGTGGGCCAGGGGTGGAGGGAGAGACGGAAGAGGTGACGGAGCGGGGCTGAGGGAGAGGCCAGCACAGGGTGGTGCTGGGGGCAGCAGGGACCGCCTGCGGCATATCTGGCTGCAGGGAGACCCAGTAGGCCTTGCTCCATCCAGCCCCACCTGCCATACAGGACACCCGGCAGTACTGGGGTTGGCGGAGGGGGTCTCTGCTTACCAGCTCAGTCATCCCACCAATCCTCAGATAATTCCACTTGTTGCCCCTAAACCACTTACTCGATCCCCATGGCACTCAGCCCTCCTCTCCCAGTTTCCCATTTCTGTGTAGAAAATAGAAGCTCAAGGTCAGCAGGAGTGTGGACACTCTGATGAGGCAGAGCTCAGCCTAGCACGGGAACATTTAGGACACGGAGACAATCAGACTGGGGACAGGGCTGGAGGAGGCAGCTAGCTGAGCCACCAGTGAGGGTGGAAGCTGTGGAGAAAGTCAGAGGCCTTGGAGTCAGTCCACCAAACCAAGAGGTGAGCTGCACAGCAGAGTGCGGCCTGCAGAGGCAGGTGGCTGCTGTCCTGGGCACAGCTGCCCAGCTCCACGCCTTCTCAGGCCGCATGAAGATCAATTATGTGGGGTGCATATAATCAGCTCCTTCTCCTTGCCCCAGCCTCCAGGGAGGGGCAGCCTCCTTCACCCAACCTGTCGCCTGCCACCACGGTCATGTCCGGCCTGAGTCAGGCTGGCACGTGGGGTCTTGCGCTAGCCCGGGCTTGCTCTGGGTGACCCTCCCTGCCACACCTGCCTCCCCAGCTCTACCTCCCAGGCTCACTGATCTGCCATCAGGGGTGCCGGGGGCTGGGGGGTGGTGTCACGACCCAGGCCAGGGAATCCCACTGGGCAGCCTTTGCCAACTTGCCTACCTACCCACTGGGAAAACAGCTTTTGTATTCTTGGTCCTCAAGCCCAGATACAGAATCCCCTAAAGTGCGCCAGCTCTCCAGGGCGTCTGCCTGGGAATGAGCAAACCTGGCCGAGTAAGGGGAGAAGTACCAGCTCTGGTGTGACCTGCTGCCATGGAGACAAGTCAGTGACTAGCAAGGGCGTGAGAGTGAGAGGCTCTGGTCAAATATGTCCAGCGACAAAAAAGCTGGGCTGGAAAACTGAGGGAAATGGGCAGGGAAATCTGGCTGAAATGGGAAGGAAGGGAAGTCCTGGTTTAACTGCAGGTTAGCCTTACCGGGAGGCAGATGGCACACCTTTAGTGACAGCCAAGGCAGTGGAAAGATTACTGGTCTAAGTGCCACCACTGGCTCTTTGACCTAAACCTAAAAATTCATATCTCTCAGAAGGGAAAGTTAAAGTCGCAACATAAGACTTTCCAGCTGTTGTAAATTGCAGTGGATCACCACGCCCCTGAAGTAGCCTGATGTAGGCCTCCACCACAGGCCCTGAGCTGCACCAGGTCTGGAGTAATTAAGGCCTCCCGGGGCACTTCGCTACACAGGAATCCTGACACACCCAGCAGGCACTTACCTGCAGCCAGTGGAGTAGAAGCAAACTGGAGAGGCAGGACAGAGAAGAAGCGCAGGATTCCGGGGTGGGAGCACAGGCTGCCAGGAAGAGGGTGTAACAGCTCACCTTGGGTCACATCTCCAGCAAAAGGAGCATTTGTGGCCCCCAGAAGTCCTGCACCAGCCCACATCTAGGGACAAAATAGACAGTCAGTTGTGTCCCATTCCTTCCTTCGTTGTACTCACTTAACCTCTCCCCAGCTTCCTTGTTCTGAGGATGACTGCACCCTCTGTGAGCAACAGAGGGTCCGAGGGGACGTCTAAACAGGACTTGGGAGGCTTTGCCCTGTCCTCAAGCCACTCTCCCTTCAATCTTCTCTGCTCTGCCTTCCTCAAGTAACAGCTCCGTCCCAGCTCCTAACACTCCCCAGGTCATGGGACAACTGCTCTGAGTGGTCTGCTTCAGCGCTAGCTCCTGGCGCAAGTTCAGCCCTAGGCAGGCCTGTGGAAGGGCAGAGCCTCGGAGTCAGCCTGAAGATGGTGCTGCGAGCCAGCTTCACCCCCTTGCAGCAGCTGCAGGCCTCGGCAGTCTGTTGCTGTGGTGCACACAGTTTCCCACTCCCAGGTGGGTCACAGCCGGGAGAGAAATGTCTCGGGGGAAGAGTGGGCCATTGAAAACGAAGAGCCAAGAACAGACACAAATGCCACAACAGCCAGAGGAGTGTCCATCATCGGTCCTCAAGATTGCTTCATGCTCCTGTGCTGTACTTTCCTCCCCTTGCAGCTGTTCAGCTCAGTTCCAGACAAGGAGACTCACAAAACCCTCCTACCCATTCACGAGACCCTGTTCACTCTGCTCCCAGCTGGCTGGTCCTGCACCAAACATGCCAATGATATGGCCCTTGCCCCATAACCATCTGCCTCTTCACATTCTTCCCCTGGAAGAGTGGCTGTAAGAAGCATGTGAGCCTAATAAAAGGGCCTCAGGGCAATAGAGAGACCACATCTCGCTTCCCCTCTGCAGGAAACTCACAGCTCCCGTTCATTCACTATTACTTACTGTGTGCCATCCATGTGCCAAGCTGGGAATAAAAGCACTGACCAAAACCCAGTCCCTGTCTTCTAAGAGCTCAGTATCTACAGACATTTCTCCCCCATGTCTCAGGGCTGTGGGGAGGGTGCCCAGAATATCTTTTCCCTACTTCTTAGCATATCCACATTCTCCACATGCTTCACAGCCCAGCACAAATGCTGTCTGCTCCTTGGCTCTCATCATGTAGCCACTTCGCAGTGGTGTCTCCTGCCTCTGAATGTTCACAGCACAGTTACCTGCACCTCTGTCAAGACATGTCACTTTCTACTTATATGTGTTTTGTATGCATAGTTGATCTTCTCTACTAGACTCCATGTTTCTTGAGGGCAAATACCATCTTACACATCTTTGTATCCTTTGGAGTCTCCCCCCCCAAAATACCACATGCATAACAGGTGCTCAAATAATACTCATGGAATACGGCTTCCACATAAAGATGCCGGTTGGATGAGTGAAGTCTTGTTTGTGAAGCTATTGGGAGTTCTCAGATTTAAAAATAATACATTTTCATCACTAATTAAAAACTCCTTATTAGAATTTTCCCAATTAATACAAAGCTTGAACTCAATGTAGGTAACATAGGATTCTTATGTATCCCTTATAACTGTATATATATCCAGTCTTATGTAAATGGTATATTATGTAAATATTATAATTCAACAGTCAGCTGTTTCTGCACTATAACATGTAAGTGCTCACATCCTGTGTGTATCTTATGCACGGGAAAGTATCTTCTCACTACGTGGTGTCCAGCTTTTCACTCTTCCTAATGCTGTGTGGTAGTGATATAACCCAGACTACAGCTGAACGGAAGAGATACCCTGGCCATGAGCACCCAGCCTTGGGTAAGCAGGCTCAGATGTCCCCATCAGAATCAGCCTATAAAAACCATCCTTCCTAGGAGGACAGATTTGCCCATCAACAGAGGAAGTGGGGACTTCCCTGGTGGTCCAGTGGGTAAGACTCCGCGCTCCCAATGCAGGGGGCCCCGGTTCTATCCCTGGTCGGGGAACTAGATCCTGCCTGAATGTCACAACTAAGAAGTCCGCATGCCACAACTAAAGATGCTGCATGCCACAACTAAGACATGGTGCAGCCTAAATAAATAAGTTAAATAGAGGACGAGACTCCAAAAGTTAAGAAAAGTTCTCACAGTGGCTAAGGGATGTTTTTTTTTTTGTTTTTTAGATGTTTTTTTTTTTTTGCGGTATGCAGGCCTCTCCCTGTTGTGGCCTCTCCCGTTGCGGACCACAGGCTCTGGACGCACAGGCTCAGCGGCCATGGCTCACGGGCCCAGCCGCTCCGCAGCATGTGGGATCTTCCCGGACCAGGGCACGAACCCATGTCCCCTGCATCGGCAGGCGGACTCTCAACCACTGCGCCACCAGGGAAGCCCCAGGGATGTTTTTGAAAATATCAGAACTGATGGCTGGGACTGGGATAGCGCTTATTACGGGCTGGCTAAAAACTTACTCCATTTAACCGTCAAAAACCTGAGGTGGTTCTATCATTACCCCCAGCTTTGCAAATGAGGAAACTGAGGCTCAAGAGATGTAATCACTTTGCCCAAAGTCACATACCCAAGTGTCTCTGACTCTAGATCTTGAGCTGAGAGTCTTGCTCAAACCATCCAGTTCCCTTTTTTTCTTTTTGCACTTGCTGTGCAATGAGGGACGACGACCCCATATCCCCTAGAAGAGAACTTAGGGATCATCTGCTTCAACCTCCTTACTTTACAGACAGGAAACGTGGGCTCAGAGAGATAAAGGGACATGTCCCTTAGGTCACACAGAGCCAGGGGCTTTTCTGCAACGGAATCGCAAGGTGCACAAGAGTACCAGTCCAAACTCCATTTTACAGAGGGGGAAGTGAAGCCCAGAGCGCTGAGCGCAGGTCCCGGGTCCACCACAGGCAGAGCCGTATCCAACCCTGGGAGCGCTCGTTATCCTGCCCGGCGCTACCAGCACCTTCACCTGGGGCGCCAACCATCAACTCACCGGCCAGCGCCTCGGGAGTACTTGTCGGCGGCGCGCAGGCCCTCGGCCGGGAGTGACAAAGCGCTGACGTGGAACGAGCGGGGCCGCGCAGGCCAGAGCCGAACATGGCCTCGCTAACCCGGGCCTCCCCTGGCCCCTTCGCCTCAGAAGGCCGAGGCCCCAGGAGGGCGCGGACGCCCGGACGCCAAGCAGAATTCGGAAGCGCTGGCCCCGGAGGGAGGCAGGGTCGCCTGGCCTCCTCTCCTCAGGCTCCTACTCTGCCCCTCCAACACTCTGTAGACCCGGTCCTGGCGCCGGGGCATCTGACGGGGAGCAACGGCTCGACCCTCCGCAGGGTCTAGCCACCTGGACCGAGGAGGGCTAGGTTGCCCTGGAAACGGAAAAAAAAACTCTTTGCGCCTGCGCGGACGCGCTAGGCACAATGGGAAATGTGGTTTCCGGGCTGTCATCTGGTGGGCAGAGGAACGGACGCAAGATGGCGCTCCAGCGTCGCGGTCCGTTCAGAGACGCAGGATTACCCGGCCGCCCTGGGCCCTTTTTGGGCGCTGCCGGCGTAGGAGAGGCCGCCAGGGCCTGAAAGGTAGTTTCTCATGAGGGGACGCCCTGGCTCGTGACTCGTCCCAGGCCGGGTCGAGCCGGCCCCGACGGAGGGCGAACGTTGTGGAGGTGGGAGCTGGCCCAGGAGGGACCGGCTGCCCGAGGGACCCGAGCTCCTTGTCGCACAAGTGTTCTAGTCGGGCCGGCCCCTAAGAGGCTCCTGTATCGGGTGGGAGTTAAATTGGGACCCCGTGAGCAGGGCCTGTCCTGACCATCCCTCCGGCTTCCCTGCCCAGTGCGTTGACTGACCTGGAACCACCTTCTCCATTCCTGAGTTAGGCCTCTGGACTGAGATCTAGAAACCTAATTCAGGCACTGTCGGAGACCCAGTTACTTCTCTGAGCCTCAGTTTCCTTATTTCTAAAACGGTAGTAATTGTAATGGCTCCCCTTTCTTCTCTGAGAGTGTTGCAAGGTTCATATGAGGTGACTGATGTGCAGGTTGGACAGTCCTATAAGAACATAAACAGGCATTCCCATTCGTTGTAAATTAGTGCAACTTCTTACAAGGAAATTAGGCAGTGCCCTTCAGAATTAGAAACGAAGAATGAATTTGCTTCGGCAATTCTAGAAATATGTCCTACGGAATTAGTGGCCATGTGTGCACAAGAAAGTATATACAAGGGTACTTAAGCATTACTTGAAACGGAAAAAAAAAAACACCCCAGAACAATATAAATGTCCATCAGTAGATGACCACTTAAATCATGATGGGTTCCATAAAAGAGAGTATGTGCTTATTTTAAAAATTAGGCAGAGCTTTCTGTACTGATGTACAGCTCTTCTGTGATATGAAAAAAATTTTCAAAATGCAGAATAGTACGTTACTATGCTTTAATTTATACTTAAAAAAGAATACACAAATGTATTTGATGACTTAAGCATGGAATGTCTTTGGAGAGCCTTAGAAGAAGCTGGTAACAATGGTTGCCTGTGAAAGATTGGAGGACAAGATCGGAGGGAGACACTCTTTTCATTTTATATCTTTTTTTTTTAAACTGTGTTTTTTGCCCCTTTAGCAATTTGTATGAGCTTTGTCCATACATACAGTTCTTTTTCTTTTCTTTTCTTTTTTGGCCATGCCACGCCTTGAGGGACCTCAGTTCCCCAACCAGGGATTGAACCCTTGGCCACAGCAGTGAAAGCCCGGAATCCTAACCACTAGGCCACCAGGGAACTCCCAGTGTACATATAGTTCTTAATCATTTGTCTGTATTTTTTTTTTTTTTTTTTGCCGTACGCAGGCCTCTCACTGCTGTGGCCTCTCCCATTGCTGAGCACAGGCTCCGGACGCACAGGCTCAGCGGCCATGGCTCACGGGCCCAGCCGCTCCGCGGCACGTGGGATCTTCCCGGACCGGGGCACGAACCCGTGTCCCCTGCATCGGCAGGCGGACTCTCAACCACTGCGCCACCAGGGAAGCCCCTTGTCTGTATTTTTGATGCAGATAATTTCCCCTCCAATTTTCGTTTTTCCTCGTGCTGAATTCTTCTCAGAATCCTCCATAGATTCTAGTGGGCCCCACAGCTCTGAGTTCATGATTGGATCCTGCCTTCCCAGCTGCACGGACTGCAGGAGGGCAGGGCCCGACCTTGGCTTCCCTCCTGACAGTCACCCCCACTGTCCCCGAGCCCCGGCCCAGAACTGCTGAAAGGGCAGTCTGGGTGGGACTCATGGGTGGCTGTAGATGGCAGGCAGCCCTCTCCCTGTTCAGCAGGATGGACCAGCCAAATGGATCAAGAATCACATCTGTCTTCTCTGTACCCCACCTTGTGACCCTGGGCCTGCTACCCACAGACAGGTACAAATGATTCCTCTTCTAGAGAGCATGTTGAGGCTGAATTCTGTCAGTGTACAGAGGACACGTATTGTTAAAATATCAAAGCAGGAGGTGGGGTCTAGGGATTTCCTGGTTTAATCCTTTTGTCTTACAGAAAGAAACAGAGACTTAAGATGAAGTAACTTGTAAGTGATACAGCTGGGGCTAGAACCCAAGTGTCCTGCTCCTCCGTCCACTAGGGTTAGAGCAGTGCTGGGGGTCCCACCAGGGTCTGAGTGAGAGATTCATTCCTAAAACTGGGAGTGAGGTCTCAATCAACAAGAACATTTGCCGCCAGCTCCTATCTGAGGCCTGCTTTGAGGGAAGGAGCTGCACTCACCCACTCCCAACCCCCAACCAAACTAGAGTGTTACAGGGCAGAGCATATGATCTTGGGAAGAGGGGAGAGAAGTGACAAAGATGGACCCACTTTCTCTTCTTGAACATTGTAACTGAGCAGAAGGAACCCCTAGGCAGAGGGGAGGGCCCACCGAGGGTCCTTCTTCCCTGGCAGTGATAGGCTGGCTTGGAAAGTCAGGCTCTCTTGCATTGCAGCAAGAAGAAGATTCTTGGGACCCAAAGTGTGCTCAAGAACTAGCATCAAGTGCCCAAAAGGAGAATTAGCTTCTGGGACGGGCTTGGTCCTGTCCCCATAGGCATCGACAGCTTCCATTTCCTCATGGGTAACTCCCTTCCGCTGCCCCGACAGAGCCCAGCACCTGCTGTCCAGTGTAGACTTGTTACCCTGCCGACCTGCCTGAGGGGGGCGGGGCAGCTAGCATTTACCCAGGCCCTGCCCCGGGACATGAGGGAGATAGCGCCCACCTCCCCTCTTCTCTTCCCCATTCTTCCTCCCACCCCACCCCAAACACACCACTCCCCGTTCGGGCCTGTCGCAAGATACCTGGGAACTATGAAGAGGCTGGAAGGGGTAAGGAGAGGCCACACTCCTTGTGCAACCAGAGAAAGAGTGGACCGACAAGCTTTATCATAAAATTGAAAACAATATGAAAATGTTTTTTCTTTCTAAGTACAAAGCCAGACACTATTAAGACTATGAAAAACTGGCCAGAGGCCATGAAGCTCAGAAAGAAGACTCTTTGGCGTAGTGCCCTGTGCTCCAGTGCAGTGCAGGTGGAGGGTGCTGGGGGCAGCAGCAGAAGACTCAGGCTGCTTATGGGGGGTGTGAGGGAGGCTGACCGGCCAGCCCCGTCAGAGGGCTCTGGCTCCCCACTCCTCAGAAACTCCCACGTTTGGGGACTGAGGTTACTCTCGGCCTTTGGGGGCCACTGGTTCTCTGCAGAGCCCCAGGAGTGAAATGGGGTCAGGGGGATGAGGCAGACAGGAGTAGGGGAGGGAGGGAGCATTAGCCTTTCTGCACTGAGAAACTCTGTTTTTTATTCCATGGCTGCAAGTGTGTGTTTCAGGCAGCAGGTGAGAATGAAGCTAGGGTACTGTTGCCCCCAAAGGCACCTTCAGTCTCTCTACGACATCCCCAAATGTGGAGGAAATCTTGAGCCCTTGGGCAGGTGGACATGGGTCTGAGACTTAAGGCTGTAGGTGCTGAGGCTGTAGTGACGGGAGTCTGGGGCCTCCTGGGGAGGAGCTAAGAGGAACGTGGACAGGCCGACAGGAGTGAGGGGTGCTCGTCCCAGGAGCTGTGTCCTGGCGCCTCTGTTTGTGTCTAGGGGGGCATGGGAATGTGTGTGGGCTCACACCTCGCCCTCCTCGCCACTGTCATCCACGCTGGGCTGCCTCACCACCTTCTGGTGCCTGGGTGTGGACGGACAGCCAGCCTTCCGCTGCTCCTGGAAGGCCCGGGTCCGGCTGGCCACCAGGGCGGCGCTGTTGAGGGCAACCACAGACTGGCGGGACTTCAGGGCAGGCCAAGGCCCCTTGCGGGCCTGCTGGCCTCCCTTGGCGCTTGAGAGCTGAGGGAAGGGCTGTGGAGGGTCTTCATCTGAAAACTCCTTTGGAGAGAAAACCTGGAAGGATGAGAGTATAAAGAAGAGTCACGGGGAAGTCGTTCCAAGGCAGGGGCATGGAGCACAGAGCCTAGAAAAGGGTAGATGCAGAGCACTGTTGAGTGAATACAGAAAAAGCTACTACAGGTACTCACAGGTCAGACTTCCCTAGAAGGGAAGGCAGCGCCCCAGCCCTACTGCCACTGCTCCTCAGCCCTCACCTGTCTGGCCCCCAGAAGCCCTCCTTAGCTCCCCTGCACCCGCCGCGTCCTTGGGGTCCTCTCCTCCTCCTCTTGCCCCCCACTGCTTTGTACAGTCAGTCCCATGAGCCACAAGGGAAACATCTCCCGGGTGCCGGGCCCTGGGCTGGGTGCTGAGTGAGGACACCCTGCCTTTAGGAACACACACACCCACCCATCAACCATCTGTTCCTCCCTCCAGCCTTCCACACCCAGTGCCGCCTCCTCCAGGAAGCCTTTCCCAAATGTTCCCGTCCTCTGTGAGGTGAGCTCTCCTTCCTCCGGGTCAGCTACCTTGGACTCCAGTCACATGGGGGGCCTGATTTCCTAAGGCAAGGGCCAGGTCTCACACTTGTGCCCTGCAGCGCTTAGCACAGAGAGGCTGCTTAGCTACTCAGCCAGCACTTCGGCTGTGTGAGTGCTATGACCCCTCTGCACGCCATCCTTCGATGGGTTGCCCTTCCGATTGGGGAGGGGGTGCTGAGATCATCTTATCTACACCCATCTGGGGTCAACAGTTGGTTGTGCAGCTCCTGGCCTGGGGAGGATGCTCCTTCCAAGGCTGGGCAGCCCTGCCGCTTAGGTAGCAAGTCCTTTCGTCAGGCTGAGAGCTGCCTGCAGCCGCCAGCCTAGGGCTGGTTTAGCCGTGGAGCCCACCAGATGGCCCTGTCCCGTGACTGCTCTCCAGCTCCCGTGGAAGGCAGTGCTCGCCTGTCCTCATCGGTTCTCCTCAGCTACTCTGAGGGGATGAAAAGGAGCTGCCCAGGGTGTGGTCCCCCTGCTCAGGTGCCCCCCGCTCAGGGCCAAGCCGAGCCCCAGTCCTGGACTTTCTCCATCCGCCAGCCACCTGCCCCCTCCTCATTTTGGCCCCCACTCTGCCTCAACCTGGGCTGCTTCCTTAGCCCCAGCCTTACCTCTGGCAGGTCACCGTCCCCTGAGGTGCTTTCCAGCTCTGAGGATGGCTCCAGGAGGCTGATGGACCTCATAACCCCGCGGAGGTTGATACGGGGCCGTGACCCAGGCTCTTCTTTTGGGGCTGCCTGGCTCTCCTCCAACCCCACCACATTCAGCTCCCCACTGCCCCCGGGTTCTGGCTGAAGAGGTGGGAACGGTGTAGAGACCTCGGGGGCCAGGGGCTCCTCTGGGGAGGCCCCACCCACTTTCTGCTCCCAGACATGGCTCTGCCGGCTGCGAGGGGGTGGCCCTGAGTCAGCTTCCAGTGACCCAGCCGCAACCTCCAGCATGGCGCAGGAAGCCCGGGTTGGGGCGGGCGATGGGCCGCAGCTCCTGCACGTGGCGCAGAGCCTGCTCCAGGCTCCAGCCGTACTGCTTCATGGCGTAGGCGATCACTGTGGCGGCCGAGCGGCTGACGCCCATCTTGCAGTGGACCAGCACCCGGGTGCCCTGTGCTCTGTGGAGGCCGAACCGGGTCAGCTTACCCTCCCCCTCCCCCGCCCCCTTGCCATGCCATCAGTGTCGGGGAAAGGCAGGTAGGTAGGTGGTGGGCTCACCTCCCAGAGCAGAGGGGAAAGGAGGTTAAGGACCCTGAGGGCCCGAAAAGCTGAGGGCAGAGCAGGCAGGAGGAGGGCATGGGCCCTGGACGGCAGGAAGCTGGGATGGGGTGGGCGGAGGGGTGGGACGGCCCGACCTTGCAGCCTCCACAAAGCGGTGCGTCTCCTTCCAGTGGGGTAGCAGCTGGGCCGACTCCTCATCCCAGAGGCGCACGTTGTGGTAGGTGAAGCGCTCGGGGTAGAAGTTGTCAATCTCGCGGGCCATGTTCAAGATGTGGCTCACCCTGCAGCACGGGGCACAAGGCCAGGCTGACATGGCCACGGGCACCAGGCCCGTTGGCCAGCGGAGCCGGCGGACCTGGGTGTTAGTTTTCTGGTTCTGAGGGTCCGGTGGGGGCAGCACAGTTGCAGCGGGAGGAGGAGATGACAGTGACCTTGAGCAAATCGGTTCACCCCACTGGGCTTGAGCACTGTGCCCCCGGCCCGTCCCCACCCCACTTCCAGGTAGCTGCTGGGCGGCCTGCAACACACGCCCTTCTGTTATCGTCAGAAGTCAGTTAGAGATGGGCTTCGGAGTTCAGCTGAGATGGGGTGGATCTGCAGCAGCTGGATGACAAGGGTCACAGCAGGTTTCCCGAAAGGCCATGGTGGACAAGTGACAGGAGCCGTCGGGAGCGGGCAGCCAGGTCTCCTATGGGAGAGGGGCTCTCCCTTCTCCCAGAGACGTGGTCAGGCGAAGAGGGGCTTTTCCGCTTCACAGCTGGGGGAGGTTAAGAGGGGGCCAGGGAGCTGCCAGCAGACCAGCAGGGTAGCTTATTCCCCTGTCCCCGCCTGAGCCCATATGAGGGGAACGGCCCCAGGGGCGGAGCTGGAAGCAGAGCTAGCTGCTGCTGAGAGGGTTCTGGGGGTTTCTGGCCAGGCTTCCCCACGGGGGAGGACAGAGGGCGGGCAGTCCTGGGAGGGCTCGAAACCCTACCTGTTTCTCTGCAGCTCCTCCAGGTTCGCTGCGTTCCACTCTGAGCCCTGTGAACACGGAGAGAGCGTCACTGGCCCTCTCCCCCCGCTGCAGCAGGCCCCATCTCCCAGCCCTCAGCCTGCAGCTCACCAGGTAGAGGTGGGGGAAGATGCGGGACGCCCGGTCCTGCTGGGCCATGAGGAGCAGCATCTGATTGTCGAGGAAGTCGCGGTATTGTTGGAGAGGGCGTCCCAGGCGCAGCTCCAGGGCCTGGCGGATCTGCAGGCAGGAGGGTGAGGGAGGCTGGGGGCACCTTGCGAGGCTCCCGATGCCCCGGCCTTCCCTGGGGGAGGAAGGGCCTCTGAGGACAACACTCTGTCCCATCAAGGCAGAGAAGCTAAGGCCAGGCACGTGGGAACAGCTTAGACAGCAGGAGAGCTAAAGTGGGAGGCTCCAAGGAGAGGACCACTCTGGGGCCCAGCCGGAGGCCCCCACAACCAGGGCCCCGCTCCCCCGCTGGTCTCCGGCACCCCGCCCACCTCTTTGGAAGTGATGCTCTCCAGGTCACTGGAGTCCAACACCTCCCACAGCTCAGCCCGGATCGCCTGCTCCATCTGCTCCTGTCCCGAGGGCCTGGGAACCGAGCCCGTCAGTCCAGGGGCCCCTTCCCCGCTCTGCCATGGCACAGCCCCCTCTCCTCCCCTCCCTGTACTGACCGGCCGGGCTCGATGCTGGGAGGCCGCAGAGACTCCAGGTCAGCCATGGCCATCCACTCGTTGAGGCAGCTCTGGTCAGAGCTCAGTCTGTCCTGGTAGTGGTTGGCCCAGGCGAGGGCACTGCCCCCTGGCACAAGACCACTGCCTAGAGCCGCCTCACATGCCTGGTGCAACACCTGGAGCGTGGCCCTGGGACAGAGGAGAGGCTGGGTCACGCTGTCCTCCCTGCTGCCCCTACCCAGACCCTGAGCCATCTTCAAGACCCAGCCCCTTACCACATGGTCTGGATGCAGACTGGCTTGAAGATTCGACTCTGCCCACCAGATGTCACACTGAAGCCCCTGTGGGAGGTCAGGTGGGGGTGGAACCCAGCTCCTGGCTCTGGGACAGGGCCCCCTGAGAGGCCTACCCACTAGCCACCTAAGGCTGATCCTCAAGATATATACACATCATCTAAACTTCAAAATAAGCCCTGTTGCCAGATATGGGGCAGCTGAGGCCCAGAGCAGTTAGGTGACTTGCCCAGGATCACACAGTGAATCTCAAGTGCAGCTGAGAGTAGGCCCAGCCTAGAGTTCTGCAGTTGCTCCCCAGTACCCACCACACCCCTGCACACACACCCCCATACATCACACTTAGTTATTCCACCCTCTGGCCCCTCTCCTTTCCCTTCCCTCCAGTTGCCACCTCTTACCCGTCTCCATCTAGGTACACCTGGGTGTCACTCCAGAGAGGCAAGACCAGGCCTAGGGTGCAGCTGGGGGAGCTGGCAGGGACAGAGGGAAAGCTGTTGTCACCCAGCACCTCACTTCCTTGCCCTCCTCCCTTCCTCTCCCTGCTCCCACCTGCTATCAGGGAAATCCACGCCCAGAAGGACTGTCTCATCCTGGCTCAGACGTTCTCTTGTGGAAACTACCAGCAGGTAGCGGAGCCTGGCGGGCCGGGCCGCCTCCAGCTGGGCTGCCTGGGGAAGATGGGAAGGGAAAAGCCCGGGGTCACAGTGGCCCAGAGGACCCTGCTCCCCCCACCCCTACCTGACACACAGCCGGGTCTAGAACAGACCTGCCACCTGCTCCCTCTGCACCCATCCCTCTCTTCCCAGATACCAGATCAGTGGTTACAATCTAGTGGTTCCCAACTTTGGGATCTCATGGTCCAATAAAATGTTTAGAAAGATTCTTCTCAGAGAGGGTGTGTGTGAACAAAAGGGGAGAATGGGCATGACAGATTGCCCTTTTTTTTTTCTGCCTAGGAAGGAGGTTTAAGAAACACCTTTCCACTTGCCATTACCATAATTTGATTCAAGGAATGTTTTTCACCAAAAAACTATTAAGAACACAGTTTCACAATAAAGGATGGTGCTTCTGTGGAATTAATTCTGCCTTACAAAAAACTGCATCTTGTTTTTCCCGTTGCTGCAGTGAGGTTGTTCCACAGGCATCTGGGAACGGGTCCTCACTTTCCCGCCTGTGTCCCATTCCCGCACGGGCCCCTCCAGCACATGAGCCCACGGTGGGTGCTCAGCAGGCCCCCCTGAGCACCAGTTCATTTGTGGGCAACTCACACAGTCAGGAAGGTCTTGTGCTGGTTGAACAGAAACCCGCCTCTGGGTAATTCCCAGCTCTTGGACCTAATCTGACCCTACAGGCTCACATCGGACAAACCTCCCCATCCTTTCCCAGCTCTCCAGAGACCCGAAGACATGGCCGGATCGCCCTGTTAAGACAACTCTAGCCGAAACAGCAGAGTCATCGGGGTTTGGGTAACCACTACGCTCCCCAGGGGGCCCCCTGCTCTCGCACCACTGCTCCCCAAACACACACACACTGGCCCCATTCCACCCTCTCCTCCCACCTGGGGAGTGGCTCTCTCCCCTTTCAGAGGGCCAGAGGGCTCTGGACGGGGCCCTCACCAGGCGGATGTCGTCTTGTGGCCTTAGCAGCCCCACCATGAGGCGCAGGTGCTGACTCTGTTCCTGCTTCCTGAGACTCTGGGGCCCATGCCCGTCGTCTGTCTGGTCCCCGAGGGGCTGCTCCTCCCCGGGGGGGTCCTCCACTGGCTCAGAGCTGGCCTTGGCTGCATCTCCATCATCGCCTCCATCCTGCAGTCCCAGGACAGCCCCGCCGAGTACTGCAAAGCTCTGCCTGGTAGGGGAGCAGGGAAACCATGATGGCCCATCGTAGCTCTTAGGACAGGGGTGTGTCAGAATCACCTGGAGGGCTTGTTAAAACGTGCTGGACCCCATCCCCAGAGACCCAGTGGACCTGGAATGGAGGCCTGAGAGTGTGCATTTCTAACCAGTTCCCAGGTAATGCTGCCCCGACACTTTGGGAAGCACTGCCTTGGAGGCTCTCAAGCCTCCAGCCCACCTATTCTTGTCTGAGGAGGGGTGGAGGTTGCTTCCTTTTCCTTCCCACCTGCCTAACTCAGTAGATACCGTGAACCTGGTGGGGACTCAGGAGTCCTCAGGCCCTGCCGTCCCATGCTGCCCACTGGCTCGTGACCACTGGCCACAGCCAGGTCCAGGACAGTGGGTGAAGGAGCTCCAACTGACCAGGGGGAAGATGAAAGCAAAGGCAGCCAGCTGTGCCCACCAGCTGTGCCTACTGGCAACACTGCCCCACATAGTACGTAGCGGGCTTTGGCTGCAAGTCCTCCAGGATGGCTGTGGCCAAGGCTGGCGGCTGGACGGAGGTGCGTGTGTTGGGAAGAGGTGCTCACCTTCGCTGGAGCCGGCTTCTGCGCTGGGACACCTGGTCCTGCTGAGAAAGCAGCCCCCAGGGCAGAGTGAAGAGGCAGGGAAGGATTCTCCTCTCCCCTGTCTCAGGGCTGCTGTGGTGGATGGTGGAGGGATCGCGCCCCCTCCGCGCACACCGCCCACCCCCGCAGTGGGGAATGGAACCAGAAAGGGGGTCAGGTCCCCTTGGCGCTGCAGTCCACTCTCCACGTGGAGGCACTGGGGGAGCCCAGGCCCAGGTTCAGGTCCAGTGGATGGTGGAGGGATCGCGCCCCCTCCGCGCACACCGCCCACCCCCGCAGTGGGGAATGGAACCAGAAAGGGGGTCAGGTCCCCTTGGCGCTGCAGTCCACTCTCCACGTGGAGGCACTGGGGGAGCCCAGGCCCAGGTTCAGG
>NW_020173674.1:5461683-5489449 GCF_003031525.2 Neophocaena asiaeorientalis asiaeorientalis
TCCTGATTGCCTCAAGATTCCCCCCCAACCCCTCCCCCCACAGCCTGAGACTTGAAGTCCCCCTCCGCACACCCCCAGGCTTCAGGGGAGGCTGCCCGTGGACAGCAAACACTCCCCCAGGCCCAACTGGCAGCCAGCTGCGTGGGCAGGACCACAGCAGAGCCAGACTCACCGTGGGCCCAGATTGCCTCAAGATTCCCCCCCAACCCCTCCCCCCACAGCCTGAGACTTGAAGTCCCCCTCCGCACACCCCCAGGCTTCAGGGGAGGCTGCCCGTGGACAGCAAACACTCCCCCAGGCCCAACTGGCAGCCAGCTGCGTGGGCAGGACCACAGCAGAGCCAGACTCACCGTGGGCCCCACAGGCGTGGAGTGGCCGCCGGCCGGGGGCGAGCGGCTTACTGTGACCAGGGCCATGGGACCAGACCGGGGGCACCTGGGCCGGCAGGGGCACAGCACCCTCCCGCAGCCCCACGGACAGTCCCTGCCCCGCAGGACCAGGAAGGAGAGTCCGGAGCCACCAGGGCCTGGCACCTCCTCGAGGGCGGACCTTAAAGGGCCAGACACCCGTCCAGCCCGACCTGAGGAGCCCGCAAGCAGTGGCCACCGCCCCTCCCTTCGTGTCTCCACAGGTTCGGTCCGCCTCGTCCCCGCCCCCCCAAACACGTTGGGGGCGGGGCGCAGGTGCGGAGCCCGGCAACGGCGGCGGGAAGGGGCAGCCTACGTTGGGTTCAGGGTTCGGTCCCTCCTCACAGGAGGCGCCCCTGCCCCTGCCCTCCCTGCTCCGCCCAGTTAGGTCACCTGAGCTGTGCTCTGGGCCTCAACCGTTCTGCTAGCAGCAGAGATGGGACCTAGGGAGGAAGGACCGAGGACCCGGGTCTTGGAGAGGACCAGAACCCGTGGGTCTTAAGTGGGGAGCACCCCCAAACTTCTTTCTCCTTGCCGGTTGGCCCTGGCGCTTCCACTCAGCATGAATCACTGAGAGACACTCGAAGCTTCAGGGGCTACCAGGGTGGGTTTAGAACTAACCCCTGAGGCTCACAGCAGGTCCTCAGGGCCACCTCGGAGGTGAGCAGGGCAGGGCTGAGCAGGTTCACAGCAGCGTCAGAGGGAAGTGACTTGTCTAATGTCACTGCAGTAGAACCTGCCGGAGTCAGGTCAGGAACCCAGGCCTGGGGCGCAGGGCCTCCTCTGACCCGACAGAGTCCGGAGAACCAGCCTCCCCCCGTCCCTGACACAAGCAGGGGTGGGTTCCCGGAAAGCCTGACTGTGTGGCCGGAAGAACCGGGGTCTCCAGTAGGTGGGATAGGGCTCGGGGGAACTGACGTTCACGGAGCACCTACTAGGGCACCTGACACCTGTCGGCTCATTTTACCCTCCCAGAAGCCCTGGGGGTGGGAGGCAGTCTCATTTACAGCTGAGGACACTGAGGCTCAGAGGGGCTAAGGGGACCACGGTCAGGATTCAAACCCAAGTCTAAGGCCATTGCCCACAGTGTCTCCCCTCGGTGCCCCCCAGCCCTCCCCCCCCCCAGCCCCCCCAATGAGCGGAGCAAGCCTGCTGCTGAGGGTCTCTTTATTTCCATCTCAGTCTCCAATGCACGCCCAGCCGCAGGGCTCCAGGCCCCAAGCCCAGCAGCAGCAGAGTGTCTATAAATAAATAAGTTACAAAAGTGGGGGGCGGTGCAGCCCCGGGCAGCCCTCCTGAGGGCGGGGCTCAGAGCTCCGTGAGTGAGCGCTGTAGGGTCCGCTGTAGGTCCTCCTCCTCCCGCCGCCCCCGCCGCTCCCACTCCGCCTGCTCCCGCGCAGACAGCTCCAGGGCCAGGCGAAGCTGCTCCTCAAAGCTCGGGGGCGCCCTGAGAGGGGCCCCCGGACCCTCAGGCTCTGTGGACATCTGCAGGCTTTCCTGGAGGGCCCTTCCAGGCGAGGCATGAGAGGGGAGAGCAGACCCGTGAGCGCTAAGGCTGGGGAGGAGGCCCAGGGCTGGGACGTGGCTGCAGAGGCCGAAGATAAGGACAGGGAGGCTGGGACCCGAGGACCGGAGACAAGAGACAAGGCCGGGCCCCGTCTCCCCATCCCTCGTGCCGCCCTCGCTGGTGGGCAGCACGGAAGATGGAGGGTGGCCTCAAAGAGGGTGTGGGGTCCTGGGGCCAGCACCTCCCTGCTACTTGACCCCACCAGCCAAGAACCACCCCCACCCCGGCCGGCAGGGTCCTCGAGGCAGGGCGGGGCTGAGACATGGACCTGGCAGGTCCCGGAGGGCCTCACCGCTCCAGCTGAAGCTGCTCCTCGTAAGCCGTGACCTGGGGAAGGTGGGCACCAGGCCGGGTGTTGGTCAGGGCTTCCCAGACAGTCACCTGCAGCAGCCAGAGCCCGGAGCTGTCACCTCTGCCACCCCTGCCCACGCCCGGGGCCCAGCTCCTGCCCGCACCCCACCTGCTCCGCCTCCGTGCCCGCCTCCAGCAGGCTCTGCTGGATGGCAAACTGCAGCAGGTCGTCGTCCTCGTCGCGAAGGGGCTCGCTGCGCTCTGCGCCCAGCACGCTGTATCCGTCGGGCACCTCAAACACGGCGGGGTCCACCTCACAGGGGAAGGGGCTCGCTGGGTGCGGCAGAGGGGTCGTGCTCAGCCCCTGGTGCGCAGAGACCAGCAAACCTCACGGCCCCGCGCCCGCCCACGGCGGTACCTGAAGCTGCGATGGCAGAGCCGGGCGCTGGCACCCACACCGAGCTCAGGGGCTCGTCACAGCCACACAGGTTGCCGAAGGTGATGCGGGCGTTGAGCACGTGGAAAAGGGGGATCTCTGTGAGGAGATGTCGAGCCTGAGCCAGCCCTGCAGCCCGTGCCCACCCCACTCCGGGGGCCCTCCTGCTGCCCGGCCCACCCTCTCACCAATCTTGACCGGGAAGCCGGGCGGGAGGCGCAGGGTGATGAAGTCGCGCAGCTTGGCAAAGTGAGCGTTGCTGATGGCCATCAGGTCGATGATGGGCATCACCTGGTCACCCAGGGAGAGCGGGTGCTCCTCGCTCAGCCACAGTGTTGCCTTGAACCTGCCCGGCCAACCGCAGGACGTGGGTCAAGGAACCTCTGGTGGCCCCTCTGCTAAGGCGCACCTACTCTGGACATCTGCCTCTAGTGCTCTCCACCTGGCCTGGGGGACCCTCTTCTCTGCTCAGCCGCTCCTGCCTGCCTCCCCCGGGAGCTCATGTCCTGGCCCTACAGCCTGAGCTGCCCCCCGGCCCTGGGCTCAGGCTGGGCCCCGGGCGCTCTGTGCCAGCTCAGCTCTCCTGGACGAGGAGGGCAGGGCTGAGCTTCTGGCGTCAGTCCCGCCTCGTCCACAGCCCTGCCCTCCTCCTCGGCCCACAGCCAGCCAGCACGTCGCACTTCACCGTACTCTGGGGTCCCGCACAGCCCGACAGTTCGGGACCGCACTGCTGGGGTTGCATCCCAGCCCCGCTGCTGCGTGGCTGAGGGACTCCACGTGAGATTCCTGGCACAGTGCTGGGCCCACCAGACGCGCTAAAAGTCACAGCTCATCAGAGCCTCACAGCACCCCTGTGAACAGGTGGCCAAAGGCAACTGTTCTCGTTTTACTGAGGGGGAGGATAGACTCTCAGAGGGGAAGGTGATTCCTTGGGCCACGAAGCCAGGAGGTGTTAGAGCCGCGTGCCCTTCCTGTCTGCCACAAGCTGGCCCCCAGCAGGTGCTCGTTCAGTTGAACAGAAAACCATACATGGGTGGTGCTGCCCATTCATTCGTTCACCAAGAAGAGCGACCGGTCCTCTGAGCCAAGCCCCAAGCTGGGTGCCAAGGACCATGGCTAAAGCAGACCTGGCCCCGGCCCCCAGGGAGTGAAGTCGAGAAGGCAGCCAGCTGGGTGAGTGAGTCCCCCACTCCAGGGGGCCCTGTGTGTGACAGGGTCTGCAAGGGCTCGGGGGCACCAGGCAGGGTCCCCTGTCCCAGAAGGAAGCCCCCCGCCAGCCCCCAGACCTCACCTCTGTACTTTGCTGGACATCTCAATGGGGCGGCCGATGTTCCTCGACTCCAGGCTGAAGTTGGGGTCAAAGTACTCGTCGGGGGAAATGGCGGTAGGGTTTGTGGGGCTGGCTGCCTGCTGCACAGGAGCCTGGGTGGCCCCGGGACCAGGCTTAGCGCTGGGGAGGCGCCGGCCCGGCCCCGCCCAGTGGGCCCTGCCAGTCAGCCGCCAGCCCCCGCCCCCCAGTCCCGGCTCACCCCATTGTGGGAGGAGTGCTGCTGGGCCATCCCAAGGAAGGACTGGAATGGAGTCTTCCCCCCTAAGGAGAAGGGGTGGAGCCCATGAGGGGACCTGGGGCCACTGCCCCCAGACTGCCCACACCTAGCTTCCACCCTGGGAGCCTCCCCTGTGGTGGAAGGCAGAGCAGACGGGAACGGGGAAGCCTTCCAGCTGGTCCCAGATACTCTGGCCCTGACCCCAGATCAGGGTGACCACCCCGTACGGTGTGACTGGGCAGCAGGCAGGCGCACCTGGGTTTACCTTTGCTCCTCGACTTGTCCTGATCGGAGAGGTGCTCCGTGCGTGTGCGTGTCACCAGCTCCACATTGGTGGCGCTGTACACCTGGGGAGCAGGGGGGACACAGGGGGAGCTGGGGGCTCAGAGCCTGCTGCCCACACTCAGCCTCACCAGCACAGGACCCAAGTCCTCCTGTCCCCAGGGACAGATAGGATCTCACTCCCCACAGTGGAGGGGGTGGGGTCTGAACCCCGGGAAGTCACTAATGAGGGTAAAATGCTCCTGGCTTCATCTCGGTGATCCGGGTAGGGGCCCGTGCTGTGGGTAACCCCTGCGTGCTCAGCAGGGGCTGGGCACTCGGGCCCCACTGAGTTCCCATGGCCACACAGGGCATCTGGAGCCCACGGGCTGCTGGGTCTCCCTCCACACAGGGTGGATGTGGAGAAGGGGCAGATTTCCTGGGCCTCGTCTCCTACCCCAGCTCCCACCACTAGCCTCTCCTGCCTTGGCCTCGTAGCCGCTAACGGTTTCCATCTTCTCAGACCGCCAGCCCCAGATACCACATTTGTTCCTGAAACAGACCAAACAGGAGCTCATGAGGACCCACACCCCCCCAACTCTGGCCAAAGTCGTCCCTTCCAAAGACCCCCTCCAATTTGCCTTCCTGCTGTGAAACACACAGGGGCCTTGAGGAGGCTGCCTGGACAGCTGGGGACAAATGAACAGAAGACTGAGGACTAGAAAGTACTGGGGAATTATTAATTTTTGCTAGGTGTGATAATGGCATTGGGGCTTGGTTTAAAAACATCCTTATCTGTTAGAGTCACATGCAGAAGCATTTACTGTTGAAATGATACGACATCTGGGACGTGCTTTAAAATAGCTGGGGGAAAAAGAAAACAGGAAAAAAGTGAGGAAGGGTAGATTCAACAAGATGGGCAAAATGTTGGGAACTCCCTGGCGGTCGAGTGGTGAGAACTCGGCGGTTTCACTGCTGAGGTCCTGGGTTCGATCCCTGGTTGGGGAACTAAGATCCCACAAGCCGTGCGGCGTGGCCAAAAAAAATTTTTAAAAAAAGATTGGCAAGATGTTGATAAATGCTGACGTTGGGTGATGAGAACATCACACTAGCCTCTCTTCTTTCATATGTGCTTGAAATTTTCCATAATAAAAATTTAAAAATAAAGGTATGTCTGATTCAACAATAATAGTTGGAGACTTCAGTACCCCACTTTCAATAATGGATAGAACAAGCAGACAGAAGATCAACAAGGAAACAGAAGACCTGAACACGCTACGAACTAGACTCGATAGATATCCTTAGATCACTCCACCCAACAACAGAATACATATTCTGCTCAAGGGCATGTGAAACATTCTTCAGGACAGACCGTAGGCTCGGCCATAAAAGAGGCCTCAATACAACTGAAAGGACAGAAATCATACACAGGATGTTCTCCAATCACAACTGAATGAGGGCTTCCCTGGTGGTGCAGTGGTTGGGAATCCGCCTGCCACTGCAGGGCACACGGGTTCAAGCCCTGGTCCGGGAGGATCCCACGTGCCGCAGAGCCATCTGGACCCACGAGCCACAACTACTGAGCCCACATGCCACAACTACCGAGGCCTGTGCACCTGGAGCCTGTGCTCAGCAACAAGAGAAGCCACCGCAACGAGAAGCCCGCTTACTGCAGTGAGGAGCGGCCCCTGCTCACCACAACTAGAGAGGGCCCGAGCGCAGCAGCAAAGAGGCAACGTGGCTAAAAATAAATAAATAAAATAAATAAATAACAACAACAACAAGAAAGCAACCTTAATTAAAAATAAAAAACTGGGCTTCCCTGGTGGCGCAGTGGTTGAGAGTCCACCTGCCGATGCAGGGGACACGGGTTCGTGCCCCGGTCCGGGAGGATCCCACATGCCACAGAGCGGCTGGGCCCGTGAGCCGCTGAGCCTGCGCATCCGGAGCCTGTGCTCCGCAACGGAAGAGGCCACAACAGTGAGAGGCCCGCGTACCGCAAAAAAATTTTAAAAAGACAACAACAACAAAAAAACTGAATGAAATCAGAATCAGTAACAGAAAAAAGATGACTTGGGAAATTCATGAATATGGGAAGAGTAAACAACATTCTCCTAAATAACCAATGGAACAAAGAATAAATCAAAAGCAAAATCAGAAAATACTTTGAGATGAATGGAAACGAAGATACAACATACCAAAACTTACGGGACACAACTAAAGCAATGCTTAGAGGGAAACTTATAGCTGTAAATAACTATATTAAGAAAGAAGAAAGATCTTATATCAATAAGCTAACCTTCCATATTAAGACACTGGGAAAAGAGCAAACTAAACCCACAGCAAGCAGAAGGAAGGCAATAATAAATATTAGAGTGAAAATTAATGAAATGGAGAATAGAAAAACAATAGAGAAAATCAATTCAACCAAAAGCTGGTTCTTTCAAAAGATCAGTGGAATTGATAAAGAGGGAAGACTCAAACTACCAGAATCAGAAATGAAAGAGGGGGCATTATTACTGACATTACAGAAATAAAAAGGATTATAAATAAAAGAATATGATGAACAATTGTACCCCAACAAACCAGATAATTTAGATGAAGTAGAGAAATCCTAGAGAGACATAAACTACCAATACTAACTCAAGAAGAAGTAGATAATCTAACAGACTTGTAACAAGTAATGGGACTGAAGCAGTAAAAACAAAAACAAACCAAAAAGTACCCACAAAGAAAAGCCCAGGCCCAGATGGCTTCACCAAAGAACCCCACCGAACTTTTACAGAAGAATTAATACCAGTTATTCACAAACTCTTGCAAAAAATAGACAAGGAGGTGACACTGCCTAACTCATTCAATGAGGCATTGCCCAGATACTAAAACCAGGCAAAGACATTACAAGAAAACGATAAACCATTACCTCTTAGGAATACGGACACAAAATAGTAGCCGACCAAATCTAGCAACATATGAAAAGAATGATACACCATGACAAAGTGAAATTTATCCCAGGGATACGGGGTTGGTTCAACATCTGAAAATTAACTGATAGCAACACATATCAATAGAATAAAAATAAAAGTCACGTGATCATATCGATAGACACAGAAAAAGCATTTGACAAAACCCAAACCCTTTCACGATAAAGACACTCAACAAACTAGGAACAGAAGGCAACTTCCTCGGCCTGATAAAGCATACCCACAACTAATGTCACACTTAATGATGAAAGGCTGAATGCCTTCCCCCTTGTTTCTTTATCAGAAACAAGATAAAGATGTCTGTTCCTGCCACTCCTATTCAACATTCTACTGGAGGTTCCAGACAAAGCATTTAGACAAAAAAAAAGGAAATAAAAGGCATTCGGATTAGAAAGGAAGAAGTAAAACTATTAACAGATGACACGATCTTACGTATAAAAAATACGAGGAATCCACTAAAAACCCATTAGACCTAAAAGATGAGTTTGACAAGATTGCAGGATGTAAGATCAATATATAAAAATCAATTGTATTTTCATAGATTTGCAATGAACAGTTCAAAAATGTAATCAAGAAAACAATGCAATTTATAAGAGCATCAAAAAGAATAAAATACTTAGAATAAATGTATTTACTGTAAGTGTAAAACTTATACTCTGAAAACTACGAAACATCATTGAAAAAAAATTAAAGACCTGAAACGGAAAAATATCCAACGTTCATGGCAGAAGACTTAACATCATTAAAATGGCAACACTCCCCAAACTGTGTTACAGATTCCACACAAACACTATCAGAATCCCACCTGAATTCTTTGTAGAAATTGACAAGCTGAATCTGGAATTCATATGCAATTTCAAGGGACCCACCCAGAATACGTAAAATAATCCTGAGAAAGAAGAACAAAGTCGGAAGACTTATACTTTCCAATTTCAAAAACTTACGACAAAGCAACATGTGATTAAGACCGTGAACAAAGAGAGTCATACAGACCAGTGGAATAGAACTGAGAGCCTAGAAATAAACCCATACATCTCTGGTCAACTGGTTTTTCCACAAGGGTGCCAAGACAATTCAATGGGAATTAACAGTCTTTTTAACAAACGGTGCTGGAACGAGTGGATAGTCACATGCAAAAGAATGAAGCTGAATCCTTACCTCCCACCATATACAAATATTAACTCAAAATAAATCAAAGAGCTAACTGTAAGAACTAAAACTACAAAACTTTCAGAACAAAACACAGGGGAAAATCTTCATGACTTTGGATTTGGCAAAGGATCGTTAGATATGACACTAAAAGCACGAGAAACAAAAGGAAAAATAGATAAACTGGACTTCATGAAAATTAAAAACTTTTGTGCTTCAAAGGACACCATCAAGAAAATGAAAAGACAACCCACAGAATGGGAGGAAATATTTGCAAATCGCGTAGCTGATAAGGGATTTCTACCTAAGAACATACAAAGAACTCTTGTAACTCAATAATAAAAAGATAACCCAATTTTTAAAATGGGCAAAGGGGGACTTCCCTGATGGCGCAGTGGTTGGGAATCCACCTGCCAATGTCGGGGACACGGGTTCAATCCCTGGTCCGCGAGGATCCCACATGCCGCGGAGCAGCTTATCCCGCGCGCCACAACTACTGAGCCTGTGCTCTGGAGCCGGCGAGCTGCGACTACTGGGCCTGCGGGCCACGACTACTGGGCCTGCGGGCCACGGCCCTCAGCGTGCACCTAGAGCCCGTGCTCCACAATAAGAGAAGCCGCTGCAATGAGAAGCCCATGCGCCGCGGTGAAGAGTGGCCCCCGCCCGCCGCGGCTGGAGGGGGCCCACGCGCGGCAACAAAGACCCAATGCAGCCAAATTAATTAATTAATTAATTTCTGAAAAAGATAAAACGGGCAAAGAATCTGAATAGACACTTCTCCAAAGAAGATATACAAACGGCCAATAAGCACATGAAAAGATGCTCAACATCATTAGTCATTAAGGAAATGTAAATCAAAACCAAAATGAATACCACTTCACACCTGCTAGGATGGTTATAACACCAAAATAAATAAATAAATGAGCGGTAAGTGTTGGTGAAGATGTGGAGAAATTAGAACCCTCATATACCGCCGACGGGAATGTAAAATGCGGCAGCTCCTTTGGTAAATAGTCTGGCAGCTCTTCAAACAATCAAACATCTGTGCTTAATTACCACATGTCACCACAGGACCTAGCAATTCCACTCACAAGTAAATACCCAAGAGAAAGAAAATGTATGTCCACACTAAAACTTGTACCCTAATGCTCAGAGCAGCATTCTTCATAGTCAAATACTCAACAGTCAAAAGGAAAGAATCCTTATGTCCGTCAATGGACGCAGCGGACCTGGCCGTAAAAGGGAATGCAGCAGTTACATGCTACAACTTGGCTGAACCTTGAAAACATGACGCTCAGCAAAGGAGGCCAGTCACAAAAGACCACACATATTGTATTATTCTATTCATATAAAAATCCAGAACAGGAAAACCTATAGAGACAGAAAGTAGATTAGCTGGGGGGGAGGGGATTGTTGGTTGTTAAAGGCAGTTGATTGGGAGTTGATGGTTAAAGGGTACAGGGTTTCTTTCTGAGGTGACGGAAATGTAGTCAACAGTCAAAAGGAAAGAATCCTTATGTCATCAATGGACGAATGAATAAACAAAATGTGGTACAGTCGTGCAGCGGACCTGGCCGTAAAAGGGAATGCAGCAGTTACATGCTACAACTTGGCTGAACCTTGAAAACATGACGCTCAGCAAAGGAGGCCAGTCACAAAAGACCACACATATTGTATTATTCTATTCATATAAAAATCCAGAACAGGAAAACCTATAGAGACAGAAAGTAGATTAGCTGGGGGGGAGGGGATTGTTGGTTGTTAAAGGCAGTTGATTGGGAGTTGATGGTTAAAGGGTACAGGGTTTCTTTCTGAGGTGACGGAAATGTTCTAAAATTGGACGGTGGTACCGGTTACGTATCTGTGAAGATACTGAAAACCACTGAATTGCATACTTTGAATAGGTGAATGGTACAGTGTACAAAATTATATCTCAAGAAAGCTGTTTTTTGAAAAAAAGTGTTTCTGAAGTCTGTTATTGGAACTGGGGCACATGTTGCCAGAGAAATAACACCCTGCCGGAAGGGTGGGCTCCTAGGCTACCCACAAAGGACTCTGGCCCAGACACAGCTGCACCGCTGAGAAGCCGACCTTGCTGCAGACAGCCGCCCTGCACGGCAGCCTCAATCCTCGTTTTTATGGGAAAACACGTGAGGTCAGAAGTCAGGAAACTGGGGACTCCCTGACCCAGCCTCCTCCCAGGGAGACAGCTGCCAGTACAGACAGGCGTGCAGGAGGTGGAAGGTGCCACAGGACCCAGGACCAGCAGGTGGTCCAGAAGGGACACCGGGTCTGCAGGGACCCCCCTCCCCCTCCCGAGCAGCCTCTGCGAGGGGCTCAGCCTCCCAGAAGCCTGAACTAGAGGCTCGAGAGCACTACCCACGGTGTGGCCAGGGCCCAACGCACCTCTCGAAGGCCACATTGCGAGTGTCCAGGTGGGTGGAGACGATGGGAGAGGTGAGGCGACTGGCCACATGCTCCTCACTGGGCCGCATGGTGGCCAGCAGCGCTTCAGGCTCGTGCAGCGTGAGTCCCAGTGTCTCCGTGTGCACCAACTGCCGGTCGTGGTCAACTTCCATCACCAAGGCTCCCGCCTCTGCCAGCCGGCGTGGGGGTGTGAGGGGGACGAATAAGTGCCAGGACCAGACAGTGGCCAGAGGGCTATCGTGCTGCCCTCAGCCACCTCCTGCCACGGGGTGTGGCCGCGGCCTCTGGACGCCCTCCACCCCCGCCTCCATTTACACATCTGGAGACAGAGACAGAGGACCGCACTGTCCTCACGAGCCACGGGAGAGCCTGGGGGCCCTGGTCTGCTGCGTGCCTGCGGGGAGCCCCCCAGAGCTCACCCTGGCCCTTGAAGATGAAGCTCCTCCGGCCGCGTTGCCAGGTCATGTGCTCAAATCCCAGGAGGCTGGTATCCACCCGCAGGTTCTCACCCCGCTTCCACACGCGATACACGTCACTCGGGCACATCTTGGACACGAGGGGCACTGCAGGAGGCACAGAGGTCACCAAGGTTCTTTCCCAACGGCCCCAGCCCAGGCCCCTGAGAGCCAAGAGGTCCCCACTCACCCCAGCTGGTGAACTCCCACTTCATCTCCACGTAGAAATCGGGGGCCTGAGATAGACCAGAGCACCGATCAGGGCCCTGCCTGCAGCAGGGCCCAGCGGGCCTGGGAAGCCCCTCGTCCACAGGCCCCCTTCTGGGAGCCCAGCCCTTCCCCAACCAGGGATCAAACCCAGCCCCCCACAGTGAAAGCACGGAGTGCCAACCAAGGAATTCCCTCAGTGAGGTGCGATGTGCCGCTGTGGTCCAGCTTTGCCCCCAACCCAGCCACACCCCACCCAGTGAAGGGTGGGCCAAGTGGGGCGTGAAAGGTCTGCAAGTCATCGGGCTATAAGCATCTGCAAGCCTGGGGCCAGGCTCAACCTGGCCACTAGCCCACTGGGGGTCCCTGGGGGAGCTTCTGCCCCCTCTGGATCCCAGAGTCCTCATCTGCAAAGGGGGCATAGTGACCCCCTGGGGCCCTGCCCCCGGGGTGGAGGGCACAAGGTAGTGTGCTCTCCCAGTGGGGGCCCCCCTACCCACCCACTGTGTGCTTTGAGAAGGGTGGACAGGAGTCCAGGCCGCATCCGCTAAGTTGGATGAAATCCTCCTTTCAGTAAATCTGCATTAACCAGGAGACCCATGATCTAAAGCTCTGCTGAGATTTCTAGCACTAGAGGACCCTCTATGCTGGCAAAAGGCTTTCTCTCCAAAGGGAGAAAAGCCTCATCCACGTGCGCCTGGCTGCCTCTCTTTCCTACATGACCCTGGGCTGGGGTCAAGAGAGAGGGACCTCACTGACAGTGTCAGGAAGGCATGCTGCACAGGCTGGGTGCCCTTCCAAGGCCAGGCCCGGCAGGGTTACCCCACATAGTCTGTCACGGTCCCCTCCATGGCGTCCCACACCCCCCCTTACTGGCCACACCTCTACGTCCTGCTGTACCTGGCGGAGTTTGTTGAGCAATTCCGGAATGCCAGCCAGCCTCTGCGTGGCCCTCTGGTAGTCCCGATACTGAAGTACCAGCTGCACCATCTCAGGGTCCCCAGTGCTGACTGCCTCCTGCAGGACTGGGGGCACTGGGCTGCTGAGGGGAGCTCTCTAGATGGCTCCAGGCCTGGCCATTCACTCCCACACACACCCCCACCCCCGCTGCCAGCCTCAGGGGAGCCCCTTTGCCCTCTGCAGTACCTGCCCAGCCCTGGCAGCTCTCTTTGCCCACGTTGGCATTGTGTCGAAGGAGGACTCTCACGGACTCCAGGTTCCCCAGGGACACGGCCAGCTCCAGGGGGGTGCGCCCCCGGGGGTCTTCCTGTTCGATGTCGTGCTGGGGGAGATGAGACACTCAGCACAGGGCAAGTAAGGAGAGGCCAAGGCAAGAAGGCCACTGGGATGAACAGGGTTGGGAGCCACTGCAGGAAATAAGGACAGCACACAGGTGGGGGAAATGGCAAAGGGTGGCCTGAGTGTCCTGGCAAAGGAGGAGAGGGGTAGGTGGGAAGGGCCTACCCACCTCTCCAGAGGCGGGGCGGGGCGTCGGGCCTGGCGCGCCCTTGCTTCGCAGCCACGGAAACCTCAGCCCGGCCGGCGCTCGCCGGGGGCGGGCGAGGGGTGCTGCCCAGCAGCCCCGGTGACCACGTGCGCCAGTGCAGAAGCCAGGACCTGCGTCTCAGCCCGGGTCTCAGCCGGGAAGGGTCTGCGGAGGGCGTTCCGGAGGGCGGGGCCTGGATGCAGCTCCGCCAGCGCCCAGGAGGGGGCGTCTCAGACACGGCGCAGACCCATCCTGGCGGGTCCGGAAGGGGAAGGAGGGAGTCCGGAGACTGGGCGGTTCGGCGAGGGGCGGGGCCGGGGTCCCCGGGACGTGAGCGCGGGTGTGCGCGTGCGTGCTCAGCGGGCCGCGGGCCGGTGGCTCTCGGGGTATGCGCGTTTCCCCGGCAGTTCCTTGCCTGTGACCCCGTGTTCTTACCCCAGACCCCGCGGTTACCGACCAGGCCTGTGTGTGCGGGTGGGGTGCGAGGTGCGGGCTTGCCTCCCCATCACCTCTGAGATGCCCCTAAATGCTGACCAGCTTAGCCTGAAGCACCTTTCTCAGGGACCGGTGGGCCAGTGTATGCTGGTGGCACACCACAGGCTGGACCTTGCCCTGGGGTGGGGGGTGCACTGGAGTCAGGAATGGGGGTACGGGGGGGTGGGGGAGCAGGCCTGGCTAGCTCTAGGTCTTCTGGAGGGCTGTTCACCGTGAGTGGCTGCTTTCATCCACTGCGTACATCCCTTTTGCAGAGGCTGCACTTTGCTGCCAGTGTCAGGAGAGGAAGGAGAGTTTCGAAATCAGGGCCAGCCCCTCCACCCACACCGGAACCAGGGTGCAGGCCTCCTCCGTTGGTTGGGCTCTGGTGTCCTTACCCTGGCCTTAGCCTGGGTTTTGGTGAGGCAGTGGCCAGGCTTGGCCAAGGCTGACCTTCTGGTTTCAGTCTCCCTATTTAAAAAATGACCAGATAGTTTGATGTAGATGTTTGAGCTGCGTCTCTGGGCTGGGAGGCCCTAGTTGCCATTTTCACCCTGCCCTCTCACTGTGGCCAGGTGGCTCCTGTGCTCTCTGGGATCACTTTGCTACCCTACGCTGTGGTGTCATCAGATCATTGTAATGTCCTTGGGTCTAGGACAGCTTAAAGGCCTCTGAATGTCCAGAACTCTAAAATCAGTCCCTGCCGGCTGCCACTGCTGCACACTTCTCTAGCCTCCATCTTCCTTAAAAGGGGCTACCCTGACTCCAAGCCCTCTTCACCCCAAATCTAACGGGACTGTCTCAGGCCCAGCCTCTCCTGATTCCTGCGGCCTTGGACACAACTCCCCACCCCCACCCCCCAGCCCTTGACTCCTAATTCCACTGTCTTCTCAACCCTTTCCTGGGGCCCCTGTTGTCCCTCCCCAACTCCCAGTCTGGCTTCTCCCAGCTGAAAGCCTGTCTGTTCTCACTGTCACCCTGATGCCACCTCCAGGACCACATTTCAGCTCCCTCTGGGACACCTCTGTGCCTGATGTCCCATGCAATCCATCAGCAGTTTCCAAACCAGATGCAGCCACATTCACCCTCTTCCCTATCGGCCAGCTCTGCTCCCTGGCTGTCGTGACTCTGAGTGATAGCTCGGGCCTCCTGCTGTGCCATTTTGGACTCCCACTTCTGTCTTGTCCCCAGGTCCCGCCCATTCCCACTGGGCCACGTTCTTCCCACCTGACCCCTTTGCATCTCTTCCTTTACCACCACCATCATTATGACATCTCTTCCCTGGACAGAATCAGTGGCCCTTCACCCGTCTCCCTGCCTCCTGTCCTTCACCTCCTTCCACACGTCCTGCATGTGGTAACAAGCAACTTGTTCTACAGCCAGCTCTCATCATGCAGCCCCGGTCCCGAGCCTGCAAGGACTCCCCAGAGCCTATCCAGGTTCGGGCTGCATCTCCATTGCCATCTTCGTCGTGCAGTCACCAAGTGCCCCTGGGCTCTGGGGTGGGTTCAGCCTGCATTCAGGGCCTCCCAGGCCTGGCTCCTTCCCACAGTGCTCCTGCCAACCTGAGCCACTCCTGACTGCCGGGCCCTTCCCTGCATCAGAAATGCATCCCCACCTCCTCCACCCCAATCCTGGAGGCCCAGCTGAAAAGCCATTTCCTCAGAGACTCCGTGGAGCTGAGTCCTTGCCAGCAGAGTCCTGCACAGAGCGGGCAGCAGCAACATCACCCGTGCGGGCCTGGACGGCAGGGACTTGGGGAAAAGAAAGTTGAATAGAGCCTCTGGGTACATGAGGCCTGGTGCTGGGGTATCCCAGGCTCAGGCCTCTACTGGAGGCTGCACAGCAAGGCCGGAGATAAGACCAAAGCCAGAGAAGGCGAAGGCCAGAGACTGCGGTGTGGCCCCAAGGGCAGAGGTGCTCATCTGTCCACAGGGGTGTCCTCAGCATGGGTCCTGGAGGGCCAGGTGGGCTCGGTCGGTCCAAACATGACACCAAGCACCAAAGGGCAGGCACCTCCTCCTGCTTCCCTGGCAGTGGGCGGAAGATCCCTTCTGCTCCCACAGGGTAGGAGGGGCGGAGTGGGAGCCCCTCCCCGCCCCGGGGTGCTTGGGCCTGGGCTGGCCGTGGATGCCGGCTGTGGAGGTGGAGGGGATCTGGCACCACCAAGACCCTCTCTCCTCAGGCCCCAGCCCCGTGGAGACTGAAAATGACCATCGAGCACAAAAGAGTCTGACAGAGCCAAGGAGTCAGGCACCATTTTTTATAAAAACGCGTATATCATTTTTCACTCTTTAAAATCACATTCAAAAATCGGCAAAGAGACGCCCCGGGGGCGGGGGTGAGTAGATGGGAGTGGAGGGCCCGCTGACGCAGCCCCGGGGGAGAGGGCGCGACACCACACACGGCAGCGACTGGCATGAGGGGGCATGCTGCGGGCGAGGTGGCGCCCTGTGGGCAGTGGCACTGACGGGACACGGGGCTCTGGAGCTGGACGGCCGGGGGCACGCACGGAGCGGCCTGGTGTGGGGAGGGCTGCCCCACCCGGCCCCCTCTCACTGTGCTGCCCGGCCAGCCCAGGCCGGCCCCCTGTGGTCCTGGGCAGAAGAGGCCCTGCCCAGCCCAGGGAAGGGGGGCTCGGGGCCAGGCGAGGCCAGCGTGGCACAATCCACAGGTGCCTTTTCTGTGGTCCCTGAGCCTGGGCGCTTGGGGTGGGAAGAAGAGGGGGCTTCGGTGAGGGCAGCAGCAGCCGCTGCCAACGCCACCCTCCTGGCCAAGCCCCATGGTGTCCAGGGAAGGTGGGAACGGGGGACTCTTCCCAAGAAAGGGTGCAGGAGCCTAAGTCACGCGGGAGGCCCTGGGGTCAGGGAGACAACGGGCCCCCTTGTCTACCGACTAGCTGGAGGGCAGGTCAGTGCAGGGCTGTGTCCCTGTTACAGGAGGGGCCGCGGTGGGAAAATTCAAGTAGCATCCCTGCCCTGCGGCCTCCCCTGGGCTGGGGAACACCGGGCCACCCAGCTGGGCTGTGGGCACAGAGCTGGAGGTGGCCCAACTCCACGTGGCACCATCCCTGGGGAAGGGGCAGGAGGGCCGCTGGGGGCGGCTGCTCTCCTTGCATGGGAAGACACCGGGGCTGGGTGGCCCCTGGGGGCGGGGCCGAGGGTGGCTGGACAGTGGCTGGGTGGGCGGCAGCGGGAGCCAAGGCAAGCGGGGCCCCTCCCTGGGGGCTGGGCCAGGCTGGGGCCACAGGACATCACAATAATTACAAAATAAAACCTTTTCCGCTTGGCGGGAAAACAAATAATAAAAATTCAACAAAATAAATTAGAGGTTTATAAAAGGCGGGCGGGCAGGAGGGCGGCCGGGCGGGTGGCGGCAGCAGGTCAGAGGCCGTTGGCGCTGCCGCGCTGCACCAGCGGCACCTTGCTCAGCTCCACGACGGGCGAGCGCGGCTTGTTCTTCATCTTGGGCACCCGCTGCACCAGCTGCTGAGCCTCGCGGTAGGCGTCACGCAGCTCCTTCTTCCATTGCACCAGCTCGGGGTCGCTCTGCACACAGCCCGAGGTCTGTCGGCGGGGGGCCCGAAGGCCACTCTGTCCCCGCCCCCACCCCCCGCCCCGGGCCCCCACTCACGTCGCACTGCAGGACGAACTGCTTGCCGCCGCGGATCTTGAGAAGGAGGCACTTTCGCTCCTTGATCTGTGTCTCCTCCACCGACTGGATCTCCTCCATGGTCAGCAGGCTCTGCTGCGGGGCGGGGAGCGGGCGGTGAGGGCACGGGACAGGCCCCGCCAGCCGCCAACCCCAGGGGCCCCGGCCCGCTCCTTACCGGGGCCTCGCCCTCGCCCCGCCACTCGAGCCGGTTGGGGAACAGGTAGAAGTACCGCCGCTGCCACTGGGTCAGGAAGGGGTTGCCCATCTTGGACATGTAGCCGTGCATGATGCAGTCCTTGCCCAGGGCGTAGTCTGATGCAAGAGAGTAAGAGAGGGGGACTCAGCCGGGCCCGCTCCGCCCGGGTTTGAATCCTGGGTCGGCTGCTCTCTGGCTGTGACCTTGGCTGAAACCTGAGCCTGTTTCCGATCTTTAAGGCGGGCACTGGGCGCCCACAGCAGCCGCCGACCCTCACCTTCCTCGTGGCCCAGCTGCTTGTTTTTGGTTTTCTTGCGGGCCTCCAGCCGGTCCGTCTCAGCGTTGATGGTGTCGAAGACAGTCTCTGCCACCTCCTGCTGCCACCGCTCCGAGATGGTGAGGGGGAAGTTGCGGTAGAGCTCCTGGTCGCTGTCCAGTAACTTCACCGCAGGGCCAGGGAAGAGACATCCATCGGGCCACAGGCCTGCCTGGCTGCAGGGCCCCGGGGCAGGGTGGTCTGGTCCAACCGCCGCCCCCAGGGATGTTTGGGGAGGAGAAGCCTGAGGCCCAACAGGCAGACGGGGCTGGCATGGGGGTCTCACAGGGCAGGGGAGGGAGGAGGATGCCAGCCGGGCTGGGCTTAGAGCTCAGGGCTGAGAGGCCAGGCAAGGGCCAGTACCTTGATTCCTTTCGTGTCCTCCTCATCAAAGGAGCCAATGTCGAAGGCGTCTGCCGCATTCACCTCCCCTCGTGGGGGCATTAGCGGGGGAGGGTACTGCAGCAGAACAGGGGCTGAGCATCAGCTTGGGGCAGGGGCTACAGAGGGCCCCACCCGGCCCCAGCCCCCAGGCTGTTACCTTCTGCAGGAAGACCATCTGCCAGTCCAGGGAACGGAAGAAGGGGCTCTCCTTCACTTCCTGGGCCCTGCAGGGAGAGCGGGTCATCAGGGCTTGGCACCACCCAGGCCGGGGGGCAAAGCCTGGGCTGTGGGGCAGGTGGCCCAGGTTAACTCCTGGTGCAGCCACTCTCTGGCTCTGCGACCTTGGGCAAGTCCTTTAAACCTCAGCCGGTCTCCCCATCTCTAAAATGGGGAGAACAGCAGTTCCCACATCGTAGGGCTGGCGTGAGTTTTAATATTGTGAATCGTGCCACATCATGCTCAGCGCTTAGTAAATGTTTAATAAACATAAAAAGCTGCTGTCCTCATCATCTGTGTTACAAGGCCCCTCGGGAAGCTGGTCCACACCCCCCTCCAGCAGCTGCACCGCAGGGAGCCCTCCCCCTGAGAACACTGGGCAGGGCTGGCCACGCCCCAGCTTGTGAACTCTTCAAAGGAGGCTGGGACCATGGAGGAGGCTCCAGCGACAGGACACAGGCCTTGTCTTCTTAGGGGCACAGGCAGAGGCTTGGGCAGACTGGCCCAGCAGCCCACTGCAGAGGCCTGGACACAGCAGCGTGGACACCACCCAGGGCCCAGCAGGGAGGGAAGGCCTGGGACAATGGCCCTGGTCTCAGGCACTCACCCTCGGCCCAGGCAGCCTAGCCTCCTGTTGACGTCCCTCTGTAGCAGGCCCTCCAGCAAGGAGCGGAGCTCAGGGGAGAAGGAGTCGGGCAGCTCCACAGCCTGCAGGGAGGAGTAGGGGGACGTTGGCAGAGGCCCGGGCCCCATCCCAGCTCTGGGGCTCCTGAGGCTGCTTGGGGCAGGGGCGGGAGGGTCCAGGCCCCCAGCAGAGGGAGAGCTTCCTAACTGGCCCCTAGCAGGCGTCTCTGCTCTGACGACAGAGAGAGGAGAGCCTACAGGGAAGGAGGCCAGAGTGGGGTTAAGTGGCTGGAGATGGCTGCTGGCGGGTGAGACCCTGATGCCCGCAGGAGACCCCAGCCTCACTGTGGCCCCCCGTGGACTCCGCCCAGCCTCCCCGGGCTGGGACCCTCCACGCACCATGGTCAATGTCATTCTGTCGATCTCATGCTTGTCTTTGGTCTTGTGCTGCCGGAAAGGGCTATGCCTGGGCAAGAAAGGCCGAAGTCCAAGGTCAGAGAACGGGAATGGGGAAACTGAGGCAGGCAGCATGGACGATCCTTGCCGGCCCGGGGAAGAGCCTGTCTCTGTCCCGCCCCCCCCCCGCCCCGGGACGGCCACTCACCCTCGCAGCAGCTTGAAGAGCATGCAGCCCAGGGAGAACCAGTCGGCGCTGCTGTCGTAGGCCACGCCCTTCTGCAGAACCTCGGGGGCCATGTACCCGTGGGTGCCCCTGTGGGAGCGAGGAGGCCATGAGTGGGTCTGGTGGAGGGTGCGGGAAGGGAGAGGGGGCTGGGGCACTCACACGCTGGCATGGGGCTTCTTCTTGGAAAAGTCGCAGGCCAGGCCCAGGTCTGAGATGCGCACGTGGCCATGCTCGTCCAGCAGGATGTTGGCCGGCTGTGGAGGAAGCCCAGTGAGCCGTTCCCCCGAGCAGCTCAGGACAGGGCCCGGCCGGGCAATACGCCAGCTGGGGCGCTGTCTTTGCTCTAGAGGGTATGCGTGTCCAGGGACAGGGCCCTGGGTCGGGGGCGCGCAGGCAAGGAGCCGGGCCGGGCCTGTCTGGGGAACGGGGGCAGCCCGTGCTGGGAGGAGGGCGGGGCGCCTCACCTTCAGGTCCCGGTAGACGACAAAGCGGTTGTGCATGTGCTCCAGGCCCAGGATGATCTCGGCCGCGTAGAAGCGCATGTCGGCCTCGGAGAAGACCCCGTGCTGGGACAGGTGGTAGTGCAGGTCCCCGCCTGAGGGAAGCAGCCGAGCAGGGGGGTGCTCAGCTCCCACCCCGGCCCCCAGCCCCGAGGTCCACCTGGGGCCAGGCCGGGCACTCACCGTTCATGAGATCCAGGATGAAGCTGAGCTTGTCTGGCGTGTGGAACGCATACGACATGCAGACGATGAACGGGCAGTCCTAGGAAGGGGTGGGAGAGGAGGTCAGCAAAAGCTGCGCCAGGTTCCGAGCCAAAGGCTGAGCTGGTGGCCAGCTGCCTGCTCACCCCGGTGCTGACGAGGGAGAGCATGATGCGCTCGTTCAGGGCCAGTGTCTCCCCTTGCTTCATCTTGATGCGCTTCTTGTCCAGACACTTCATGGCATACCTGCAGGGGAGGGGCTGGTTGGTCAGGCGGTCCGCTGGCACCTGCAGTGCAGGGCCCCAGGGGCGAGGCGGGGTGGGCAGTCCTCAGGGCCCTTGTGGGGAAGACTAGACGCCACGACAAGCGTATGACACACAGAGACAGAGAGAGGGCAGAAGTGCTGGTGGGCCGGGGCTCCAGGGGCCACGGCAGGTACCACAGCAAGAACCGTGTGTGGCCCTCTGCGGACACCTGCCCATTCAGGGCACCCCTCCGTGGCCCTCCTCTCCCTCAGGCATGCCACCAAGTGCTCACATCTTGCCCGTGTCGGCCTTCCGGCACCCGTAGACCTCACCGAAGCCCCCTCGCCCGATGATACGGTGCACGCTGAAGTCGTTCATGGTCAGCTGCGGGGACGGCAGCGATGGGGTCAGTGCAGGATGCCTGGGCCCCGCCCTGGGGCCACCGTCGTCATGTGCTTCCCTGCCTTGAGCTGTCCCCGCTGGGCTCCTGCACCAACCCCACAGCCAGCCCCTGGGCGTTGAAGGGTCGACTCCCCTGGCCTCCCCGGCCCTGGCCCAGCCCTGGGGCCCGGGTCCCTGGGGAGGGGCAGCAGGGAGGGGGCTCTCCACGCCCACCCAGCCCACTCACATGGATGTTGAGCTCCACATTCTTCCACTGGCAAAATCGTGTGAATTTATCGCTGTGAGAGAAGAAACCAGGCTCAGTTGAGCCTTAGAAAGTGAGTGAAATGATGCTGGGGTGAGCCGGCCTCACCCACTACCATCCCCTGGGCTCCCGAGCCTCAGTGCCCTCTTCTGGGGTTGCCCAGGAAGACTGCCAGCCTGAGCTGCCCCCAGCCCGTGCAATGCTGGCGCTGCTGTCTGTCTGTGGGTTCCTGCTGAGATAAGCTTAGAGGTGAGGTCTTCCAGTCTGACCCCGACTTCCTGCTACCACATCCACAACAATGCTCACCCCATCCCTGCTTGCATACTTCCAGTGACACACCACTCATTCCCTGTGAAGCCCCCACTCCACGACTAAGCAGCTGGGACATTAAGAAAGCTGTTCCCTGCATGGAGCTGAAATCTCCCTACAACTCCCACGCACCGTGAAGGCCACAGTGGGCAGCGGGGTGGGCAGTGTGTCCTCTCGGGCCCATCCCTACCACCAGCCTGATGCTTCTCAACCCCGACGGGCCCAGCATGGGGCTAGACAGTCCATGGGAAGGAAGATGCATGGGTGGTCCCTCGCTCCCTTTCGACCCTCCCTGGACAGGCTTGGAGGTGCCTGGTGCTGAGAAGGGTGGGGCGGGAGTGTCGGGGAGTGTCAGGGAGGTGACGACCTCTTAGGAGCCCCCGCGATGACGTGTAGACAGCCCCAGGGGCCCGTGCGTTGGGGACTAAAGCAGGCTGGCTTCTCTCCTCCGCGCCATCCATGCCCCTTCTCAGAGCGGCCCTTCCCCACCTTCTGCTGCCGCTCACAGCCCGCTCTCACCTCTCAATGAATTTCTGGAACACATCTCCTCGGAGGTTCTGACAGATCTCTTCGATGTATGGCTACAGGAGGAAGCGGGAGGTTGGTGGTTGAGCCAGAGTGGGAGCTGACCAGGCTCCGGGACCTGTGCTGCCCAAGGGGGACCCCGGCTGGGCTGGGCAGCAGCGGGGAAAAGGCCAGCACACACCTGGAAGAGATCCGGAGGCACCTGCTTCTTCACCAGATGGCCCTGGACGTGCTCGATGGCACTTTTCGAGAAGGGCTGGGGAAGAGAGAGGTGTGTTCGTTCTCCACGGGTCCACCCCTCCTGTCCCCACGCCCCTGCCAGCACGCGGGCCCGGGCACTCACGTGTGAGCAGGCCAGCAGCTCCTTCATGATGTACGTGTCAAAGATCTCCCGGCTGCAGGCCAGGCGCTCCTCCTCTGTCTCCAGCTTCTCGTATTTCTTGATCTAAAGGACAAGATCCCCACAGGTGAGCTTTGGCCCAGCGGGGCGCGGGGGTGTCTTACAGATTCAGCGAAAGCAGCCCAAGCCCTGCCCCTTTCTCCACGCACAGCAGGGCCAGGCTAGCCCAGCCTCACCCCCTCGTAGAACTCCACCAAGGGCTTGGCCTCCTCCAGGTGCTTCAGGCAGAAGTCTCGGAAGAGCAGGTACCCTGAAAGCAAGCACTGTGCATCACGCAGAGCCACACACCCCGCAGAGGCCTGCCCATACGGAGGGTGGGGTGGGCTTGGGGCTTCCTGGGCAGAACTGGCCAAGGAGGTGGCAGAGGTGATCTCTGCTCCAGGCAGAGGCTGGGCAAGGTGGCCTCGGAGGCTGTCGCCAACCAAAGATTCTTGGAGTCGGGGCGCCTGCATCTCTACCCCTCTCAGAATCTGCTTCCTCAGATGATGGCTGGAAAGTGACAGGTGCCCTGGTGAGGCAGAGGTGGGGAGTAGACTCTGGCGCCTGGGTCCCCCACCCTCTCACTGCAGTCTGGGGCCTGTAGCTCCTCAAGGAGGGCGACACACCCACCGGTCAGGCTGTGCAGGGTCAGTGAGATCCACCCGGCCCAGGCCAGGGCTGCTGTGTGGGGGCAGGAAGGCAGCCTCCGGGCGGGGATCGGGGGGCTGTTCCTCTCCCTGGGCCTTACACCCGCCTCTGTCATCTGGCTGATTTTCACAGCAGCCACGAGAAACAGGCAGACAGGGAGGGCAGGTCCAGCTGGGGAAACCGAGGCTCAGGGAGACCTGTCAGGCAGGCGGTGTGTGGCAGCATGAGTAGAACTCAGGGCCCTTCTGTCCAGTGGCAGGTCCTGGGAAGGACAGGCCAGAGAGTGTGGCCTTGGTGCAGGGGGCCTCACAGGGCATGGGCCTCTGGGGAAGGGAAGAGGTGAGACGGGCTGCATGCAGTAAGGGATCACGGGAGACCTTGCATGGGCTAGGCCTCATCCTCCCCAGGGATGGGGGCCGGAAGGCTGGCCCCAGAGCAGCCCTGGAGGGCAAAGCAGAAGGAAGGGTGGTCTCTACTCCCTCCAGCCCAACACGCGTGACCAAGCTCGAGCTGGGTGACTTTCCACACCTCTTGGGGGCACCGTCCCCACTGCCTGGGCACCTCCACCTCTGCCAGAGCTCGCGGCCAGCACTTCTGGTAAGGGCAGACTGGCCTTTCGATAGTGTGCCTTTAGTGACTTGTGACCAGGGCTTCCCAGTGGGCCAGGGGCTTTCACTGCCACTGCCTCATCTGGCCCTCCAACAGTCTTGGGCAGCGGGGCTCCTGAGTCCTAGCTCCCAGGTGAGACTCAGAGAGGTGAAGCAATGTGCCAGGTCACACAGCACAGGCAGGCGACTCACACGGCGTGCTTCCCGACACACTGACTCGCCCGATCCTGCCAGGCCGGGCCACTCCCATTTCAGAGCCGGAGCCGTGTGTGGCCGAAGCCTGCTTCCCTGTGCCCCGCCTCACCCTTCCGTGTGTGCCAGGTCCGTGGGGTGGACCCACGAAGCCTTTAAGACACGGGCACTGAGGACGAGGAACGGAGGGGCCGGCCAGCCCCAGGGCCAGCAGAGCCCCCACCGTACTCACCCAGCTTCTGGGAGAAGACCTTCTCGAAGGTCACCTCGCCCCGGTCCTCCAGGTACTTCTGCATGACGCTGCGGATGCTGAAAGACACAGGGGCCGGGGTGACCTGGAGCCCCCAAGGCTCCTGTCAGGCCTGCTGGCCCTGCTTCCCTGGAAGGTCGCTGCTTCCTCTCCCAGAATCCAGAGTGGAGGGCACTGCTGGTGGGTGTCATCGCTCTGGGTCACGAAAATATGGCCCATCCCGACAATGGGATACTACTTGGCCAGGAAATGGAGTGAAGTGCTGGTGTATGCGTGCGTCACGGTATGGATAAACCTAAGAGGATTCTGCTACGTGAACGGACAGTCACAAAAGGCCACATGTTATGTGATTCCATTTATACCACCTATCCAGAACAGGCCAGTCTACAGACAGAAAGCAGGTTAGTGAGTGTCAGGCTGGAGAAGAAAAGGGGAATAACTTCTAATGGGCACAGGGTTTCTTTATAAGGTGACGGAAACGTTCTGGAATCGGGTAGTGGTGAAGGTTGCACAACACAGTAAATGTACCAAAATCCACCGAATTGTACACTTTAACATGATGAATTTTATGTTATGTGAATTATATCTCAATATTGAAAAAGAAAAGCCAAGCCTCAGCTCCCGTGTCCCTGATACCCGAAGTAAAAACCCCCTGCCCCTGGGTCGCCTGGGAGGGCAGCAGAGCAGAGGCCACTGCTGTGACCACGGAAGCCCAAGCCCACACTCCCTGCCCCCGGCTATCTCCCCCCACTGCCGAGTGCTGTCTGGGAAAGCCACACCTGGCCACGCTTCACGCCTCAGTCACCTCTTGCTGTCCCTTCCTCTCCTTTCCTGGGCCACCTGCAGTCCCACCCTGCCAACCAGCTGTGGTCCCATTTGGACCTCACTAGCCTGGGTTCCAGCTGCCCATACTGAGGGCCGTGCTGGGCAGTCACACCTGAGCCCGTGCGATGCTCACAGGCTTCAGGATACGTGGAGCTGCCAGCAGGCCACGGATGAAGAGGACTCTGTGTGCCCACCTCTCTGTATCCCCGTACCCCTGTTGGAGCCCAGCACAGGGTCCTGCTGCCCATCACCTAGTGGAAGGTGCCATGCAACCCTGCCCCCCCAAGGCAGGCCCTCCCAGTCCTGCATTGGTGGTTCTGTGACATTAGACAGCATGAGACAAAGCCTTAGTGGGGCCCTGTCATCTGGAAGAGACTCAGGCAGGAAAGAATGTTCTGGGTCATTGGGAGAGGCCGTGTGGAGAAGGCAGAACCTCACTGGGTTCCTCAAATGCAAACAGGATGTCACAGGTGACAAAGTCCAGGGCAGGTGGGTGGGCATGGGGGCAGGCAGGGAAGACCCAGCCAGGGATGAGCCACGGGGCAGGGCGGAGGCTCAGCAGACAACACTTGGGAAGCTCGGTCCAGGGCGGCGGGTGAGCGGGCAGACTCTGCTGGGGGTAGGTACCACAGGAGGAAGCCCAGGTAGCTGATGACACTGGGCCAGGAAGGAGGGGAAGAAACAAGGTGGGGCAGGAGCAGGCTCGTCTGTTGGATGGATGGATGGAAGGACAGAAGAAGAGTTGACGAGGCCAGCTGGGGGTCTTGAGGCCCCGGGCCCCATCAGAGAGGGGGCCTGAGGAGAGAAGGCTCCAGGCAGGGCCAGTGCAGCCAGCAGACGCCACCCAACCCCTGGCCTGGGCTCGCAGGCGGGGCAACTCCTGCCCTGTCCTGCTCAGCACTTTCCTTCTCAGGTGGTCTGGGTGGAGGCCCAGGCCCTCCCGGGCCCTTGTCCGCATTCGGGCCACGCAAGACAACATGGGAGCGTGCAGAGCCGGCGTGAGCAGTCCTGGAGCTGTGACCCCTCCCCCCAGACGCTCGGAGATGCCGTGACCTCCTCCGAAAACTGTCTCCAGCAGGAAGAAGGGTGCCGATGACCTGGACAGCCCTCCTGTGTCGCCATCCTGTGACTCCAGCCGACAAGGGAAGAGCCCCAGCTGAGGGCCAACGGCCCAGTGGCCCTGAACTACCATGTCAGAGCCGGTTCCCTCCCAGAAAGTGAGGACGCCCTCCACAACCACAGGGACTCCAAGGCCGGGACGTGGCCCTCAGCCACGCTGGCACACTCTCCCCTCCTGGGGGCCACACACCTGCTCACGTCCACCAGCCACCGTCAAGGACACATCTCCCTGGCCCCGTGGGACTCCCAGGGACTCAGGAGGTGAGACCAGCCCCCAAGTCCCTCATGCACTTCACACACATCCACACACATCAGAAGCTAAAAACTCTGTGACGCTGAGCAAGACACAGCCCCCACCCCGGGGCCCGTGTGACGCTGAGCAAGACACAGCCCGTCCCCGGGGCCCGCGGACCGGGGACAGGGAGCCCAGGGAGTCTGTGGGGCACATTCTGCGCCGATCTCTCAGGGCTCCCAGCTCTGCGAGGGACAGCTTGGGGCCTCCCATTCGGACAGGGAAACAGGCCGGGGGGTGTGCTGGGTGAAGCACAGTGGGGTGGGCCCAGTCCAAGGTAGCGAAGGCTTGGCAGGGTCACGAGACCAGGCAGCTGGGAGGTAGGGGTGTGGAGCCCGGGGACCCTGCGAGGGCCAGATTTCTCCTGGGAGGTGGACAAAGCAATAAAGAGGGAAGAAATATCGCAAGATGTCGATCTTCCATGGGGCTGGATGGTCAGAGGGAACGTCCAGACAGGCAGATGCAGGTGACAGGCAGGGTGACTCCAGCCTGTCAGATGACCCCATGGGGCAGCTGGGCATAGCCCCTGCAATAGTCACTGGGAAGCCCCCTGCCCCTGAACCAGCAAGACTGGCGCCAGCTCAGCCAAGGCGGCGCGATGGGAATGCCCAGCCCAGAGCAGTGCCACTTCCCGCCGCGGGCTCGTGGGCTGGACGTGCAAAGGCCGGGAAACGCGCTCGCAGAGGGCCTGCCCGCGAGAGAGCGGAGCCGCCAGCTCCTCTCCAGGCATGGCACCCGGCGCGGGCCTTCTGCCCTCCTGGGGGCTCTGCCACCGGCTCAGCCCAGGGCGCGGAGGAAAGGCCCGGGCTCCGCGCTGCTCAGCGGCCAGGCCCTGCCTCCCTCGGAAGGCTGCACAGGGTGGATGGCCACAGCATTCTTCCCAGCCCGCAGCACTTCCACTTTCTTCCTTAAAAAGAAAAAATGTTTTCTAAATAAAATAAACACACCCCCCCAACCAAACACGAGGTCAGACTCAGCGGAGTCCTTGAAGGAGAGGCCCCCAAGGCCGCAACGTTAGGGTTTCCTGTCCATTCCCACAGGGCTGGAGCCCAGGGAGCTGGCAGGTCAGACAAGTGTGTTATGGGGGATGCTCCCGCCAGGGTGGCAAGTACAGGCTGGCACAGGAGGCGGTGGCGGCCTCCTGGGCTGGGTCACTTTCATCTCCTACCCCCTCTCCCTGCTACTGGCGGAGTCTGAGTGGCGAAGGCCCCAGAGCAGCATTCCTGTCCCCGCCCAGGTCAACAACTCTGATATCCAGGAGCACGTGGTCCCCAGATGGACTCCAGGTTGTCCGGAGAGCCCAGTATCTGCACCCACCCCCCCC
>NW_020173674.1:5489671-5501100 GCF_003031525.2 Neophocaena asiaeorientalis asiaeorientalis
TGGTCTTAGTTGCTGCAGTCGGACCGGTACCCAGGCCTGGGCTCCAAATGGCCCTCCCCACCTCCCTCCCTGAGGCCAGGCCAAGTCACAGACTTTAAATGTCCAGTTTCCCCACTTGTAAAATGAGGATGTCAACAAATGCTGAATTGCCAACACCGAGCTGGCCACTGAAAATGGCGGAGAGGACACAGCAAGAAGAGAACGCAGCCCTGCTGCGAGGGCCGTCAGCTCCCTCCCTCTCCTGAAGGGAGCCCTCCTGCTGGAACCCCCAGCAAGCGCCTCCTTCTGGAATGTGATCAGAAGCTCCCCAGTCTTGCTGGGGTCTCAGCCCCACACCTGCTGTGTCCTCAGAGGGTGGGGCTCTGACTGGCGAGCCTGCCCCGCCGCTGGGCCCATGAGCACCCCACCCCCGAACCTGAGCCTGAGCGGCTGCCACTCCACTCTGCTCACAGACCAGCCTCAGGCACTCGTGCCGCACAGTCTGGGAGCCCCAGTGGGCACAGCCCGATACCTGCCCTGCCAAAGGAGCAAGGGCCCCCTGGCAGGAGCTGCCCGGCCCTGCTGCCCAACAGCCAGGGCTGCTCACTCTGGCTCCAGCTGCTCTGAGGAGCAGGCCCAGCCTGACACCAGGGGAGAGAGCACTTCCGCCCTCCCAGCCCAGAGCGCGGGCTGGGGTGATGGGACGGCAGGGAGGGGGTTAGGGCTGAAGGGGAGGACTTCCGGCACCTTCCGGCGCCACATGGTTCAAAGGGAAAGCTAAGTCCTTCACTCTGTGGCACACGGGCCTCACAGATGACACCCACTCAGGGTCACAAACCGTAGCTTGTATGGACCGGGAGGGACTGCAGGGTCAGAAGCAAACACACTCATCTCGATGGTGAGGAAATCAAGGCCAGAAGAAGCTGAGTAGCTCACCCTGAGTCCCAACCAAGTTAGCGGCAAGAAAATGTCCAGCCCTCCCTGAGAAAGGGCCTCCCACCAGGCAAGGGCCTAGCCCAGCCTCTGCCGGAGAGCTGGGTGCAGAGTCCCAGGGGACCCCGGACTCTTGCCCTGCCCGCCCTGCCCTCCACCCACTGCCAGTGGCTGTGAGAGCCCATCAGGCTGGGGGCAGCCTTGGCCGGCACCGGGCTGGCCAAGGGCCATGGTTCCTGTGCTCCTGTGTGACAGGAATGCCAGAACCACGAAACTTCAGGACGGTGCAAGCTGGCCTGGGGACTCCGGGCCTGGGGGGTATGGTACAGCCACTCCGGGAACCGTCACGCTCTGGGAGACGACGGAGGTTAAGCCAGCAGATCAGAGGCTGCAGCCGTGGCTGGGACGCTCCTCCGTGGCATTTCCAGGAAACCTGGCACCGAGGTGGCAGCAGCATGAGGAAGTCCCCTGGGGCTTCTTATTAATATTTCTCAGTGACTCTCCTTGGGGCTGACAACATCCTCTGAGCTCGAGGACAGGGCCACACATCAAATGGGAAAGACCAACCCAAACGGCCAACTCTGGAGCAAGTCCTGGGCCAGGGAAGAGAAAATGACAGCACAGGGCACCACACACGAGCCCACCACGAATGTCCGCAACGACCCAGGTTCCCCAGGGCACGGTGGCCACAAAGTGACAGCTTGCAGGATGTGCGGGAAAAGGCACTCCGGCGGCCTTGTCACACATCACGACTTCTACACCCCGCAATTCACTGCTGCCATCACCTCAGAACAACTTCCAGGGCTCCCTGCCCTGCAGCTCCCAGAAAGGGGGCCATCCCCGACCCCAAACCCAGAATGGCCTCCGGAGTCAGAGAACCCCCCGCTCAGAGAACAGAGCTGCTAACACATTCACACCTGAAAACCCACTTCTGAAACCCCGCTCTTTGGCCCGCGGAGACACTACCCTCCCTGTTAGCAGCGATGCAGAGAGGGCAGGTTATTGTTTTAGAAAAGGCTGCAGCCAAACGCCTCATTTTTCCTGTTTGAAACAGGTTAGTGAGAACTCGAGTGTGACTCTGTCTTATGTGTCCAGCAGAGGACACTGGCCCCTCGGGGCCACAGGAACAAAGGGCAGGTGTGCTGGAGGCTGTGCGTTCCTCAAAGACTCTCACGTGCTCGTGGCTTCTGCTGTCTGTTCTGAGGCGGGAACGTAGTATCCTGGAAGCACCAGCCGTGTGCACGCAGACCCACCCCACCGGCCCCCAGGTGCTCGGCCCCCCTGCAGAGCCTCCCTGGGTGCCCGGGGCAGGCAGGAAACACCGCTGCAGAGCCTGCCTACACCTGATGTCACCGGGAGTTTACTACTAGGAATTAATCGTGCATTAATAGGACACATTTTTCCCGGGTTGACAGAGCCCAGATTCCCCGACACGGATTCCAACCTGTCATGCTCACGCGCCCTTCAAATCCTTTTCCTGAGGGAACAGCAGGCAGGCGAGCAACTTAATGGCAAAAATGTGAAACCCCATGATCTGGAAAGGAGAACAGATGGGAAAAGATGTCCCGGAGACCCATTCCTGGGGAACGCGGGGGCTTCAAAGGCCCAGAGGGAATGACTGCCCAAAAGAGGATCTTGTTTTGTGGGGGGAGGCGGGGGCGGAGAACGCTGCTACTGGAGTGGAAAGTTCTGGGTAAGGGATAAAGGCTGAAAACAGCAGGGTTTCTCCTGGTGATGCAGAACTGGAAGGAGAAGGAAGGGAGAAAACCACCCCCTGCACCTCTTCCCGCTCCACAAATCAAGGGCAGGAAGTCCTGGGAGCAAAGAGTTAACAGGAATGAAGAAGCAGCGGAGGAAGAGCTGCGGGTCTGGGAGACGGGGAAGCCAGAAAAGGGCAGGAAGGAGGAAATCCACGGTGGGGGAGGGACCAGGAAAGGAAGAGCCGAGAGAATGGGAGGCTGCAAGAGGCACCGGGCTCTGACATCTGTCGCTGGGGCTGCCACTGTCACCAGGGAAGGCAGGGACATCTCCTGGGACCGCCCAGGCCGGTCTCCTCCGCCAGGAGCCCAGAGATTAATTACACGAGGCCTCCGTGGTCACATGAAGCAAATGACGCTAATTGCAGGACTGCTGCCACTGCCGGGAAAGCGAGATAGCGGCTCCTTCAGGGAGAGGCCCAGACCACAGACCCCGAGGGCCGAAGGAGCGGAGAGGTCACCGGTGAAGGGCAGCCCCTCGTTTTACCGAGGTGGAAACGGAGGCAGGCTGGGCCAGCATAAGGGACGTGCTGGGGCCCATGTGAGCTGGGACTGCGGTGGGATTAGAAGCCGGTCTCCTGATTCCAGCTGCACTGCTGCCTCCCTCCATGAGAAGCGCGAGAAATGGGTCTGTTTCCTCGGGTTCTATAGGGTGACAGAAGGGAAAGCCCGCGTGCCAACTGAGTGGCACTGTGCCCAACAGCTCCTGTTCCGCAGCGCTCAGAAGTCAGAGCTGTGATGGCAGCCCCAGCTCCCGGCCAAGCCACAACCTGGGCACCAGCCGCAGGGAGGCTGCCAAGAGGGACCACCCCAAGATGGGAACGGCTCCAAATGGCACCTTGTCATAGACAAACCGCGGCCTTCGTCCCTGGCCCTGACCCCAGGCGTAGAGCCGTCTCCTCCGTGCACTAGCTTTGCCACAGCAGCTCAGCTCTGTCCCAGCCGGCGGCGAGGGGCTGGGCCTTGATGGTGCCGGGGGCTGCCCTTGTGCTTCCGGGCCAGGGGTGCCAGCTGGCACATTCCACAAAACAAGGACCGGGCTGAGAGCAGAGGTACAGAGGAGTGTGTGGAAGAAATGATGCATAGCAGGAGTCCAGAGACCCCAAGTTCAAGTGCCACCTCGCCTCTGGGACCAAGTCTCTTCCCCTCTCCCAGCCTCAGTTGCTTCAACTATTAAGTGGGAAAATACCACCTGCCAGGCCTGTTTCCCACAGTCGTGAAAAGGATAAAATGGAGTAAAAAGCACTTTGCAAACTGGGAAGTGCCAGGCAGACGTAAGATACAGTCATAATGATCTTCAGGGCAGGAGACATCTGACACAGGGGGTGGGCAGAGCATAAAGCAAAGGGTGGCATATCCTCCGAGGCGGGAGGCCTGGATTCCTAGGCCCTTCCCCAGCCTTAGCTCACTAACAGTCACTGCTAGGGCATCTAGTCCATCTCACAGGTGTGGGCAATCTGCCCAATGCAGCGCCGCCGCCAGACGGTGACCCTACCTGAGAGCCCATGACACCTGGCTCTCGCTCTTCTGCTGTGTTCCCCTAAAACTCACAGCTCACCTGGTTTCAGACACTATACACAGTCCTGATGTTTCTTGAGCAACTACTACATGCAAGGCATGGCCTTGCCAACCTCACAGGTTGGTTTTTGGATCGACTGAGATGACAAAGGTCAAAAATAAATAATTATAATTTCCACCATTACTCCTATCACCACCATCAATATCACAGATGTAAAGGGGACAGGAAAAGAGGAACATCTTGTTGCTCATGGTTCTAACACCTGCAGAGCCAACCCAAGGCGGGGCCCCATCAGGAGCAATGCATTCTGGGGCGAGATTACCCAAACGCAGAGAGTTCCAGAAAAGGCCCCGCCTCGTACTTTGCAGAAGTCCAACCTGCCAGAGGGTCTCGAGGCCAAGGCCACCAAGGAGAGCCGCTGTGAGACCCAGAGGGTGACTCCCCCATTTCCTCCCTCGTGGCTTTGTCATTTCTGAACTCATTTTGTTCTAACTGTCGCCGATCCCTGGACAGCCCGCAGCTGACAGTCAGTCTGGTTCCCGTTTTGAGAAATCTGATTGCAAATGTCTTAGAAAAAAAGGGCCCTAACGGCCTTTTCAAAACGCAGGCCAATTTTCCTCTCCCAGGCCTGGTGTTCAGTCAATCTGAAACCCAGAGAACGGGTCACAGAGGATGGCACCAGAGACGTGGGCACCGTACCCCCTCCCCACCGCCGCAGCCTTGGGCCCTGCTTCAAACACTCAGGATGCCACAGAGTCACAGTCCTTATTTCACACCATCCACATTTCACAGATGAGAAAACCGAGGCCCAGAAATGGGAAGGGACTTGCCCAAAGTCACATGATAAAGACCAGGAGAGCTAGGACGGGCCCAGGCTCCTGGGCTGGCAGGGCACCAGCATGTCAAGTCTTAGGCAGGGATGGAGGAGCTTCTGGGGCTGGCCTCACCACGCAGCATGAGAGATCGTGGTGGGCACATGGCTCCTGTAGATGCAGAATGGCCAGGCCCCCCTGACTCAGGCCACAGTGGTGGACACTGTGTGGAAACAGAAGCCGAAAGCCCCGATCTGGTGGCCAGCCACCACCCTGGATGCCGGTGACACTGGGCAGGCCACTCACCTCTGGGCCTTCAGCTTCCCCACCTGTTCCATGGGGACAAAACCACACCTGACCTACCCGCCCATGGGCTGCTGTGAGGCTCAGGCAATGGGAAAATACTCTAGAAGCCGTAAAATGCTGGACAGCCTCAGCTATTGTCCGTATCCTGTCCACTCCTGTGCCCAAATCCTGAACAGATGAAACTTGGATATCAGGTGCAATGATATCAGTTACCTCACAGAGAGGTGGCAGCTGTGGTCCAGCTGCTGCAGGGGTGCTGGGACGTCCCCTGGCAAACAGTACCCACGGGGCACCACAGGCGGGCCTCACCAGAGGAGGGATTCGAGGGGAGAGGGACTGAGGGATGTGGCGCACACCATACCCTGATCCCCACGCTACCCCGGCCCCCAAAGCACTCTCAATCCCCACCCCAGGCCAGTGACCCGCCAGAAAAATGGGGAAGATCCGGGAAGACTTGAGGAGGGGACTCCACGGGACCCGGGGCCACCCGGAGGAGGAGAAAGGGGAGCACGGAGGCTCTGGGGGAGAAGGCAAGAGCGAGGGGCTGACGGAGAAGGGGGCCAGGCGGAGTGTGTGAAGAGAAAGGCGGCAGAGTAGGGCAGGGGCACTGAGCGGGTCGGGGAGCCAGTGCAACTGGAAAGCCCCGGCGTTGGGGTGCTCCGGGTTCAGGTGCACAGGGCCTGGGGCGCAGGGGTCCGGTCAGGGCTGCGGGACGCGGAGAGCTGGCGGGGCAGAGGGGGTCTGGGGGCCAACCCCCGCGGCACCCAGACCCCGCCTCAGCCCCCAACCAGGTCCTCGGCTCTCTGACCCCGACCCCCAGCCATGACTCTGACCTCAGACTTGGAACACGACAGGGACCCTGGCCAGAAGAAGACCCTAGACCCAGACCTTGACCACAGCTCAGATCACAACTCGGATCCCAGGCTCCAAGACAGACCATGGCTGTGACCCCAGACTGCCACTGCAGAACGTGATCCCAGGGACTTGGATCTCCGACTGTAGCTATAACCCCTGACCCCTGACCTTGGACAGAGTCAGAAACCTGACGCCAGACCCGGATAACATTCCTGACCCCAGACTCCAAACAGGACCCCAGACCTAGACCTTGGACCACCACCTCAGACTCTGACCATGACCTCAGATCACCACCACCCTGGGCCCAACCCCCTTCAAACCCAGATCCTGACACTGACCCCCGACCTGCAACAGGACCCCAGATCCAGATTTTGGACCATGACCTCAAACACTGATCCCAACCACAGACCACCACCTTGATCCCATCTTGGTTACTGACCCCAACCTTGATTCCACCCCCAGACTCAGACCACTATCATGACTCCAAACCCTGGACTTAGGGGCAGGGCCCAGACCTGGGCTTGGACCATCAATCCCAGACCAGGGTTCTAGACCCAACACCAAAAACTCTGGACGTGGACCCAGGACCAGGACATCCAACCGGGACCCAGACTGGACCTAGAACCCTTAGCAGGCCGCCATGGACCCGGGACCTGACAACTGCAGTCAGACTCCAGACTTACCCCAGGCCCAATCCCCATTCTTCCTGCCCCAGACCCAATCCAGGCCCCCAGGGCTCCCACTCAGGACCAAGGACCCTGCACCAACACCACTCCCCGCCCCAGACAAGAATCATCATGATTCCACAAGGTGGGATCAAACCTCTCTCAGCCTGGGAGGGCACCCAGGTCACTGTACTGCCTGGCAAGGGAAACTTACTCTGCTGACAGCCCACGGTGGGGGGGTTCCATGTATCTCAAAGCGGCACCCCTTACTCAACACGCCCTCGGGAGCCTCTCTCTGCTTTCCAAGGTGACAAGATCCCCTCCCAGTCCTGGGCACATGGAGCCAAAGCCTCATGCCAGTTGGTGGGCCAGTAATCAGAACCCTTTTGCAAAGCACAGGATTCCCCCCGCCCCGCCCCCGCTCTTTGCACTTCTCAGCCTACCTTCTGAGATCAGCCTCGGCAGAGCCTGGAACCAGAGCACATCAAGATAGTGAGGTCCCCTCGTCAGTGGGCGACACCACCATCCACCCAGATACTCAAGCCAGAACTCCAGGCATCATCCTTGGCTCTCCATCTCCCCCTTCCCTAATCTGTCACCACACCCTCTTATCTGGCCTCCAGATAAGAATCTTCTTAAACCTGTCTGCTTCTGAGGATCCCCACAGCTGCTGCCCTGATGCAGGCCCTGACCAGAGATGCCTCTCCCAAATCTAGCTCTGATAGGGTTACTGCCTGCTTAGCACTGAGAAGCAGTGCTCCCGGACCTCTGGGGCTGCTGAGAGTGGGAAATCAGAGGGGGGCCCACTCTGCCCAAAGTAGATCAGGTGAGCAAGTTCCTTAACCTGCAAGTCAAGGTCTTGGATGACTGGGTCCTGCTCGCCTCTCAGGCCTGTGTTGCCACCATCCCCTATGCCTAGGGTCCCCCCACCAGCCTACCCATCAGTTTTTACCTCTGTGCCTTTGTTCTTCCGCCCTGTGTCTGGAAGCACTCTGTGTGCCCTCTTCCCTGGCTAATTCTTGCTCATCCATTAAGACCCACCTCCTCCAGGTAGCCTTCCCCAATCCCCTGCCTCCAATTCTGTTCATCTCCAATTCTGCACTAACTGCCTACTTCCTTGATTTGAGAGCATCGTCAATTGCAAGATGCATCATTTCAAGTTTTTGACAGAGGGATGGGATGTGTGTGTGTGTGTGTGAAGCTTTATTAAATGTTTGCATCCATTGGAAAATGCATCCTGAAGTTAGAAATGCTAACGTATAAAAAAAAGTGTTCAGGGCTTCCCTGGTGGCGCAGTGGTTGAGAGTCCGCCTGCCGATGCAGGGGACACGGGTTCGTGCCCCGGTCCGGGAGGATCCCACATGCCACGGAGCGGCTGGGCCCGTGAGCCATGGCCACTGAGCCTGCGCATCCGGAGCCCGGGCTCCACAACGGGAGAGGCCACAACAGTGAGAGGCCCGCGTACCGCCAAAAAAAAAAAAGGGTTCATACCTCCTCCCACTGCCCACCGTGGGACCTGGCACAGGAAGGTAGAGTCAATGTTTGATGAATGAATGAGTGACTGAGTGAATGAGCTCCACAGCCCAAGGTGGCACATGGAGTTTGGGGTAGAAGACGGCCAGAGGCACAGGAGGATGCGCCAGAAGGCCTCTAACTTCCTCTCCTCCCGCCTCTCCCCAACTCTTCTGGACTCTAACTACAGCCACCTGGGGTTTCTGGAACCACTCCTATTTAAAAATCCTGTCTAAAGAACTCATCAGACCAGAGTCCCCGTGAATTCTGAAAAACCAGCCATCCTGCTCCCGGAGGTGGCCCTACCTCCCCGACACCACCTGAAAGCCCAGAAGGCCCTTCCCAGCCACTGCCCAACCCACAACCCAGGCAGGCCTGAAGCTGGGGTTGAAGGAGAGGGAGAGAGAGAGAGAGGGAGAGAGGGAGGGGGGGAGGGAGGGACGGAGGGAGAGAGAGAGTCTCCAGGGCACCCCTCACTGATTCCTGGGACCCTGGAAAGCAGCTCTTGGAAGCCCTGGGCTGGGGCTTTTTTTGGGTAGTGCTGCCCTCTGGTGGTTGAGGGAAGGTCGATTGTCAACCTGCCTTTTCAGGCTGGCTTCAGTCGTTTTCAACCAACTTTGGTGCCTAGACCGTGTCAGCCTCTGGCTGGAATGCTAGGAGTGAATGAGGAGTGGAACCCCGTCTCTGCCTAGCTGGCAGGACTGCAGATACATCATTACCTGGCATCTTGCCCAGATGACTAGTAGGTGTTGCAAATTTAACGCGTCCCACACTGAGCTCTGGCTCCGCACCCAGCCCGGTCCCACCTGCTCCTCTCCCGCCTCCCCATCTCAGTAGTGGCTCCTTCCTCCTCCGAAAAAACGGAGTCATCCTCCATTCCTCTCTTCCCTCACTTGCCTCTGCCGCCCCCCCCCACCCCCACATACACATGCTCTCATCCAGCCTGTCCTGTCGACTACCTGGTGTGTCACCCCAAATCCTTCCACTGTGCCCTGCTAAACCCGATCTGAGTCCCATCACCTGGGGCTGCCTGGCGCTGATGCCTGCACCAGCCTCCTCCCTGCCTCTCCTCTAGCCAGAGATTTTTTGTTTATTTATTTATTATTAAATAAATAAATTTACTTATTTATTTATTTTTGGCTGCACTGGGTCTTCGTTGCTGCACGCACGCTTTCTCTAGTTGTGGTGAGCGGGGGCTGCTCTTCGTTGTGGTGCGCCGGCTTCTCATTGCGGTGGCTTCTCTTGTTGCAGAGCACAGGCTCTAGACGTGCGGGCTCAGGAGTTGTGGCTTGCGGGCTCTAGAGCACAGGCTCAGTAGTTGCGCTGTGGCATGTGGGATTTTCCCGGACCAGGGCTCAAACCCATGTCTCCTGCATTGGCAGGCAGATTCTTAACCACTGCGCCACCAGGGAAGTCCCTATTTATTTATTTATTTTGGCTGCGATGGGTCCTAGCTGTGGCGGGTCTTAGCTGCGGCATGCGGGGATCTTTAGTTGCAACATGCGGGAACTAGTTCCCCGACCAGGGATCGAACCCGGGCCCCCTGAAGTGGGAGTGTGGAGTCTTAACCACTGGACCACGAGGGAAGTCCCTAGCCAGAATTTTTACAGGCCTAAATCTAACCCCGTCTCCAATGACCACCCCTGCACTTAGGGAAAACCCACCCCTCTCTGTGGCCTGTGAGACCTGCAGTCTGGCCCCTGCCCATCTGTCTAACTCAGCCCACTCGCCCTTCCCTGTGCCCTTTATTCTCCAGTCTCTCTGGTCTTCCTTCTGTCACTACAACAAGCCAAGTTCATTTCCACCTCCGGGTGTTGACTTTATAATTCCCCTTGCCTGGAATGACCTTCCTTTCCCTCCTCTCTGGCAAGAAAGACTCCTGCTCACCCTGCATCCCAAGGGCTGCAAACTTCCTGTTCATTTTTCGTGAAAAAAAAAAAGTTCCTGTTCAGGGGGCTCTCCCCGGGTGACCCCGTTTGTTGTGGTCACTGGTGCACTCTTCAACCCTCACCATGGCACTGGGCACAAAGTTAGGGCCACAAGGAGAAAGAGGATTCAGTGGTGGCCCAGTCTGGTGAGGAAGAAGACCCCTAAATGAATGCCTCTAATTAACCTGGCAAGAGCTATAACGTGAGGAGATGGGGAGCTCAGGAGAAGAGAGTCAGGGGAAGAGCTGGGGAAGGTCTTGAACTTGACATTGTATGCACGTGAGCATGAGTGAGTTTGGGGGTGAGGACTGGCATGTGCCAAGGCCCAGGGGTGCAAGTTTCCTCCTGCTGGGGCTTCACCTCTTGGTCTCCATCCTGGGATTTGAAGATCCAGGAGGATGAGCTTGAGGGCTTCCCAATCTGTACACCTCACCAGGGGTGTGCAGATTAACCAGGAGAAACTCCTGCCTATGGTGGACAGCCACCTCTTTGATGTCCCGGGGCCCAGACAGTGCCAGGCTCTCGCTAGGCTGCTGGGACTTCACCTCATTTACTCATCCACTTATCCAACAATATTTGTTGAGCTCCTACTACATGCCAGGCACTGGTGCTTGGCCTTGGGGATCCAACATGGAGAGAGACCGTGAATCTATGGGCAAACCATACATAATAAACACTGACACTTACTGGGTTCTCCTCACGTGCAGGGCACTGTTCCTAGAACCCAGATGATCTCATTTAATGCTCAAAACATCCTTATGAGGCAAGTGACAAGTTATTGTAAGAGCCAGCAGCTCCTCAGGTGAAGTCGGGGAAACCTCTGCGGACTGGCACTTTTGCCAGAGCTAGGCTAGGAGGGAAGCAGCTTTGTTAGGGGCAGGGAAAAGAGCTTTCCAAGCATGTGGAACAGCAAGTGCACAGGCCCTGAGGGAGGAAAGAGCCTGGTTATCGAGGAGGTTCCTACATCTCCAGGAGACAGGCTCTTTGCTCCCTCCCGCACAGTCCAAGGACCTTTGATGGCCCACAACTCTGGGCCAGGCTTCCAGACCGCTGGCTCCGCCTGACCCACTTCCCTGGAGCAGCGGCTCTCCTCGGACCCCTCCGTAAAGTCACGAGCCCCACGGCTGCCCCGGGCCCCAGTCTCCTTTTCCGCCTTGGAGCTT
>NW_020173674.1:5501158-5578115 GCF_003031525.2 Neophocaena asiaeorientalis asiaeorientalis
GCCCCGCCCCAGCCCTGCCCCAGCCCCCGGCCGCCTCCCGGGGCCGTTCCCAGCGCGCATGCGCCTCGACGTCCGAGGCTCAGCCTGTCGGTGGGTCGTGCTGCGTTCGCACCGTGGGTGTCTGTGCCTTGACCCTCTCAGCCCGCCAGTGAGTGACCCAGTCAGGGTCTCGTAGCCCCCACCGGCCCCACTGTGGCGACTGGTACTTGCCGTGTCAGGGGGAGGGAGGATGTGTGCGGAAAAGACCTGGGGTCAAATGCTAGTGCCACTTCCTGCTGCCTCTCTGGGTGCCTTAGGCAAGTTACTGAACCTATCTGAGCACTGCCTTTCTCATCTGTACCCGGGGCGCCTCCCTCCTGGTCTCACTGGATTGTTTTGAGGATAAACGGAGATGATGTGTGTGCAGTGTCGAGCCGAGGGAGATGGCTTGCTGAGTGGCCACTGTCCTGAGTACCTTGGGCCTCACTTGTGCCTCTCTCTCAGCGTCCTCCATGGTCTCTTTTCTCTCATTTCTCTTCTCCCCTCCTCCTTTCTCTATCTCTTTCTCTGCCTTTCCTTTTCTGGGTCTTTCAGGGTGTTTCTCTCTGGGTCTGTGTCTCCTTCTGCTTCTCTCCCTCTGTCTTGCCATCCTAGCACTGTCATGGCACAGTCTGGGGTCATAGCAGCTGGACTTCCTGCCCCCCTTGTAGCTCTCTGGAGTGGGGTGGGTGGGGAGGCAGAAGCGCCAGGCTGAGGGCAAAACAGGTCCTCCCCGACGTTGGGTGTCTGCTCTCACTGTTTCCTGCCCGTACATGGGTGTCAGTCAGCACTGAGGTTTCCTTTCCGGCCTGGCACCTGGAAAGGTGGCGGTAGGGCGAGTCTCCCCAGCCAGCAAGTGCCAGGCCTGCTCTGCTGCTGGCCACCCAAATGGCACTTAGCACAGAGGTGGCCTGCGAGGGTGGGGGGAGCTGGTATTGGCCCTCTCCCCAGGTCTAGCTACATCATTTGTGGGGTCCACTGCAAATAAAATGCATGTCCTCTTGCTCAGAAATTTCAAGATGGTGACAACAGTGCATTAAACTAAGTGTGGGGCCCATCTGAGGGCAGGGCCCCGTGTGACTGCGTGGGTCACTCGCCCATGAAATTGGTCCTGCTTCCCTCTCCTATAAGTCCACTTTTCATTATGCTCAGTAAATTTCCTTATCGCTCGACTCCCAGGGCAGATGAAGGGGGGAAGCAGAGCGAGCTGTCTAGCCCCACCCTTAAGAAGTTCAAAGTGCCATGGGAGGGCTTCCCTGGTAGCGCAGTGGTTAAGAATCCGCCTGCCAATGCAGGGGACACGGGTTCAAGCCCTGGTCCAGGAAGATCCCACATGCCACGGAGCAACTAAGCCCGTGTGCCACAACTACTGAGCCTGTGCTCTAGAGCCTGTGAGCCACGACTACTGAACCCACATGCCACAATTACTGAAGCCTGTGCGCCTATAGCCCGTGCTCCGCAACAAGAGAAGCCATCGCAATGAGCAGCACATGCACCTCAACAAAGAGTAGCCCCTACTCACCGCAGCTGGAGAGGGCCCGTGCGCAGCAACGAAGACCCAACACAGCCAAAAATAAATAATTAAAAAAAAAAAAAAGTGACATGGGAGGGGGTGTGGACAAACACCCAACCTGGTTGCTCAGCAGGCACGAGGGAGCTGGGGTAAAGCCTCAAGCTCCAGAGTCCCAGGCCCAGAATTCACGTATGTCCCAGCCCTGCCACTGACCCTTCACTTTACCTCTCTGAGCCTTGGCTTTATAGAATGAAGACACCTGCCCACCACCCCCTGCCCTGGCTGGGGTATGGGCATGAAATGCTATTGCTTGTACACAGAGGCTAGGGAGCAGGGCGGATAGGACCAACTCTGCAGTCAGTCTCCAGGTTTTACTAGCAAAGACACTTTAGGCAAATGTCTATAACTCAGTTTCTCAAATTTAAAAGGAAGATAATAATAGACTTGCTATGTATTTACAGTAGCCAAGACATGGAAGCAACCTAAATGTCCATCGACAGATGAATGCGTAAAGAAGACGTGGTACATACATACGCAATGGACTACTCAGCCGTAAGAAAGAACGAAATAAAGCCACTTGCAGCCACACGGATGGACCTAGAGATGATCATACTAAGTGAAGTAAGTCAGACAGAGAGAGACAAATACCACATGATGTCACTTATATGGGGAATCTAAAATATAACACAAGGGATTTCCCTGCTGGTCCAGTGGTTAAGACTCGGTGCTTTCATTGCCATGGCCCCGGGCTCAATCCCTGGTCAGCGAACTAAGACCCCACAAGCCACGCAGCACAGCCTTAATTAATTAATTAATCAAATATGACATGAACTGATTTATGAAACAGAAACAGACTCACATAGAAAACAAACTTATGGTTACCAAAGGGGAAAGGAGGTGGGGAGGGATAAATTAGGAGCTTGGTTAGCAGATAGAAACTACTATATATAAAACAAACAACATGTCCTACTGTATAGTATGGGGAACTATATTCAATATCTTGTAATAAACCATAATGGAAAACAATATGAAAAAGAATATGTATATATACATGTATAACTGAATCACTTTGCTGTACACCAGAAACTAACACAACATTGTAAATCAACCATCCTTAAAAAAAAAAAAGTAGAGTTGCTGCAAGGATTCGGAGTTACTTCATGTAGGTGCTTAAAACAGTGGTCAACACATAGTAAGGCTCAGAAGATGCCAGCTGTTTTTACTATGTTGTTGCCTGTGAAAGGTACAGTATGTCCAGGTTAATCCCTTCTGGTTGGTGGAGAAACAGGAAGGGCTTCTGGAGGAAGAGGTGTTTGAAGGAAGGATAGATGTGAGGGTGACACACCCTGAACACAGCAAGCCTGGTGACTACAGAGGTGTCCAGTTTGAGGCCTCTTAGAAGCACCTACCACCAACCTGGTGCTTCTCATTTTACGGATGCCAGTGGCAGGATGAGTTTACACATGACTCTGGAGTGTTACACATGAAGACTGAAGATTTTTGTGTGTGCTTTAGGAAGACTCATAGCTGAATACAGGTTAGATTGGAAACAGGCCAAAAAAAAAAAAAAAAAGCTGGTAGCATTAACACAAGAAAGGAGGGGAAAGATGTATGAGGTAGTGAATTTGGAGAACATGACAACAAACTGGCTGTACTGGGGAGGCACAGGCCTCTGGGTATCCAAGCTACTGGGAACACTCAACCCTGTTGCTTGGGCATCTCTTATGTGCCAAGCTCTGCGCCAGCTGCTGGGGATGACATGGTGAGCAACACAGTCTGATCCCTGTCCTGGTGGAGCTTCCCAGCTAGCTGGGGAGACTGATTTTAAAGGAGTCCTAAAAACCAGCAGGGTGCTATGGCAGCATATGCTCCAGTCTTGAGCAGGGTGGGAGATGGCTTCCCAGAGGAAGTAACATGTAAACTACGGAAGGTGTACCAACAAAGGGAAGAGCAAAGGCCCAGAGATGGTGGCACTGAAGTTAGCTGTGAGGGTGGAGGGGAGTAGGAGGGGCAGATGGTGAGTGAGGAAGCTTGGACTTCATCCTGAGACAGACACACTAATGGGTTTTAAATAGAGAAGTAGTCAAATCTGAGAGAAATGTTCTGGCTGCCAACATGGAGGACAGGGGGCTGGCCTAGAGGCTGGGAAGCCTCAGGGCTCCTGCTGGGGTCAAGGTTCTGGACAATGCTGGCTTCACCTAGGGTGGTAGGCGTGAGGTCATCGAGAGGTGGACGATGGGCTCTTGTGATATTTAGGTGGCAAAATTGACACTCTGCCTTCCCCTGCAACATGGAACATGGCCACATCCACATCCAACCTCAGGAAGTGGACTGGGAACCAGCTCACCGTCCAGGACCCTGTGCTTTTCCAGAATGTGCAGCAGAATTGGAGATGGTCCTTAACAGCTTGGTGAGTAGGATGGGCAGGGATCCCCAGATGCCCTGAGGGTAGTGATGAGAGCCTCCTCAAGACCTCCCGGATGGGATTTCAGCTCTCCTGAGATGGTGCAGTCAGGGCTGAGGGCAGCACGTCAGACATTCGTCTAAAGGCTGGAAGCCTGTACTCAATAAGCAGCAGGGCAGTGGGACAAATGCCGAATGGAGCCTGCCTGACACACAGCTTGTGCAGTGACCTCGAACAGCATTGTCCTTGAGGCCTGTTCTACAGCTGTAGTGGTTGGAGGTTGGCCTCGGCTAATGGCTATCGAGGATGGCGAGATTAGAAATCCCCAGGCCCGCTCTCAGGAGAGCATCACAGGGGTCCTTCCCAGCTCTCCTTGAGGACTCTGTAGGGCCACTCCAAGCACTGCTTTGTGAGGAAGGGGTGGGGGTCCAGTAACCTCATACTTAAATTTTCACACCGATTAAAAAGTTCCCCTTCATGAAGTAAAATGTTTTGGTGTTTCCATAAGCAAGTGCTGCTTTTTGACATTCAAAAAAGGAAGGCAAGACAAGTAGTAGAGGCACATAGCAGTTCTGCTGCTAACTCGGGACTGAAGCAGGAACTGCGGGCCTGGGGCGGGGGGCGGGCGGGGCGAGTGGGAGGCGAGAGCCTGCAGGACCTTCTGACTCTTCCTCTTTCACGTGGACGCACACACACACCAAGGCAGAAAAGGTTTTGTTGTTGTTGTTGTTGTTTTTAAAACCTTTTTATTAAAAAAAAAAAACAACCAAATCAAAATATTTCCCATTGGAGGCTATTTCTTTTTTTGTCTTTTAAAAATTTTATTACACAAATATCTCCCATTCCCACATGTCAGAGGAAAGATGTCCTTGCTCTTTCTAAAACCAATAGTGGAGAACGTTTAGAAAACAAAAGTCCAACTAGCTTCCCTCCTTCCCTGGCCCAAAATAACCCCAATGTGTCAACTGAGATAGCATGACTTGTCCCCTTAATGCTTACATTTAATTTAATTTTTTAGCACAACATTGGAGATTGACTCTAAATCAGCAACAAAAAATATATATTTACAATATTTCTCCGAAAAACAAAAACACAACCAAACCCTTTAAACATAGTGACTTTAGGAGTTTTATTTATGGAGCAGTTATTTTTTAATCACCAAGTGATTTTATATTATATATATATATAAATTTTCTTCCTTTCCTTGTGGTCTTTCGCCCCGGTGCTCGGAAAGATGGAGGCAGGGTGTCTGGTCCCGCGGTCTGAGGAAGGCAAGCTCTCCTGGCAAGGCCGTGTCTAAGAGCAGATTGCAGGAAATTTGGCGGAACTCCCAGGTTCCTCTGTCCCCAAAGACAGACATTTCTTTCCTCCACATGGACCAACCCTCACCTCTAAAAACCATTTTCCCCCTCACAGTCCCAGAGAAAAGGAAAACCCAGCAAGGGCACAGGTCCATTGGCTGCCACTCCTGAGCTCCCTTTTCTGCTGACCAATTTACGTGCGCGGTAAAAATGCTTGTTTTTCCAAACCAAAAACAAAAATAGAAACCAAAACCCAAAACAAACCATCAGCTTGGAAATTTCTGTAGATGAAACGTCCCAAAGTCAGAGGCACTCTCCCGGCACAATCCCTGCTCTGAAGGGGTCTCTCCACCTCCCCTTTTATAAAAAGACAAGAAAACAAAACAAAGTAATCTTTTCAGTATTTTCCACAGGAGCAACCAAAAAAAGGCAGGAAGCTTCCAATTATAGGTCATTAACAATAATATTAATAAGGTTTTTGCTCAATACCCAGGGTTCTTTACAGAGAAGTTCCCCTAACTGAGGCACTCTGGAATAAGTCACTGGCATTTCCTCAAAGTTTCAGCCCCAGTTGGCTGGGGCCTGGAGACCAATGGAAGGGGCAGAGGGTCACGGGAGCAGACTGCTGCTTCTAAGGTGCAGCCAAGAGAATCAGCAGATTGGAAGAAACAGACACAATGCCACCCCCTCCCAAGACCCAGTTTTCTCTTAGGAGGCCAGTCAACGCCAGGGTCAAAGCTGGGCTAGGTGGCAAAGAGGGAGCCCCTCTGCCTCTATTGCTTTGGAAGTGGCAAGGGTGCATGTGGCATCTCTCCTTGGGGTGGCTCACACTTCAGACCCCTGGTGCCTGGGCTCCTTCCCCTCCCCCAAAGGGCTTCAGGAGGAGGAGAGCCTGAGACTGGGCTGCAGGAAAGGGGCCAGGAAGGGATGGGCTGGAGGACGAGAAGGTGGGGCAAGGTTGTGCTATCTCGCTATCCTTACAGATGGGGAGCAGAGTGCAAATCCGCATCTATCATTTATAAGCTCTTGCCACAGGCTGCTGCTACTGAGCATCTCCTCACACACTTAAATATTGACCCAAAAGAAATTCCGACCTTTCTTTCCATTTTTTTTTTTTTTTAAAGTGCAAAAAGCTCTCTGCTGCCCTAGAGAGAGGATCTTTGGACAGGCCGTTCAATGCAAAGTAAGAGGGGGCAGCTGATGGGGCTCGACACAGGGCGGTGGAGTGGGAGATACCACGCTCCCCTCCTTCCCTCCACACACACGCTTACTACACTCAGCCACACACACAGAGGCACATGCACACCCCCTTCCATGGCTGCAGGCAGAGGGCAGGTGACTGGCTTCTAAGCAGGACCTCCCACCCCTCCAAAGGTGCCAGATCAGTGAGCCACTGGGGCTAGACACAGGCCTGGGCTCTGGTGGCTACGGGACACCTGAGGCCCGGAGCCTGCTGGGAGGCAGGGGGGGACTTGGCCTAGTTCTCTGATCCCCCCCAGCTGGGGGAGATAGGCTGCTCCCTCTGAGGACACGCATCCTGGGAAAGCCCTATTCAGGTGGGAATAAGGTAAGTGTGGAAAAGGGCAGGGCAGGCCAAAGAAGGAGGGCAATGGGGAGATGGTGCCTGTCCCAGAATCTGCCTGGGAAGCAATAAAATGGGGGTGTCCCTGGGGTAGACAGTTCCAGCTCCTCTGAAGAGCCTCAACCCCAATAAGTGCAACAAGGACTTCACAGAAACTAGCAGGCAAGTCTGGGCTGGGGGAACCTCATTATGTGAACTACCACGAGCATCGGACAGGATCAAGCTAAAGGAGAGGAGAGGAGGGAGAGCACAGACACAACAAGAGGTTTCAGACACCTCAACAGCACCAGTGTGATCTGCATGGGGCTGGCATTCCTGGGGCTGCTGGCCCCTCCTGCGTAAGCCGGGAGAGTGTGATGGAGGAGAGACACGCACTGGACACCATAAGGAGAACCTGGCCACGGAGACAGGGCCACTTTCTTCCCTGGGAGTTTGCTCAGAACCAGGCACTGCTGGGGACCATGGATGGGGAGGAGGACCCCAGGGCCCAGTGCAGATGACGGTTGCACAGACACCCCAAACTGAGAGCCCAGCCTCCTGGCAGGCGAGTGAGCGAGTGGGTGAGCAAGCGAGCAGGCACTGTGACAGCACACAGCCTGTGCTTTCCCCTCAGATCAATTTGCTACCCCCTTCTCCTTAGGAGGGAGAGAAGCAGGCAGGTAAGCCTGGTGTCCACCACCCTCTCTGCCCCGGCTGTAAGGGAAGGGCTCAAGGGACAGGAGAGCAGAGAGGGAGTGTGACGCTGGCCTCAGAGCCCGTGCAGGGTCGGGGAGAGAGGCTCTCCTGGCTGGGGAGTCAGGGGAAGATCGGTTTCCTGTTCAGTCTGGGCTGGGTGTGTCTTAGCTGATCTTCTGTATCAGCTTCTCGTCAGACAGGCAGTAGAGACTGTTGATGGACAAGTCTGAGATGAAGTGCTCGCAGGCTTTTCGGGTGATCTGCTTGCATCCTCGAAGGTCGATCAAGGTGACATTGGCGATGCGCCGTAGGTAGATCAGGGTCTGGTCTGTCAATTTATTGCAACCTGTGGGGAAAGTGACCACAAGGACAATGCTATGTACACACAGCCACAGGAGCCTCAATTTCCCAGCTTGCCCTCAAAATCCTAAAGAAGCCCCCTTTTTCCCATAACTACCTGGCTCAGAGACCAGAAGTGCCATCAGCACGGCGGCCTCTGAAGGCCCCCTGCCACCGCACTCCCTGCACTGCAAGGCTCACCAAACTGCAGCTGGGTGGTGGCCGTGCTCTTAGGCACCTGACAACTGCTCGAGGCCTTGGGTCCCATCAGTTACAAAAGGGACAGAGTTCCATGTCCTTGTCCAGATGTCAGGAAACAAATTAACATGGTTTAGTCAACAGACCATGTTTTTTCTGTTCCACCGGTCAAGCTCCAAGGAGGGCTGGGCTTCTGGGAGGCAGGGGGCAGTTTGTCACAAAACATCACAGCGCCATACCTGCCATGTTGAGCTCTGTGAGGGAGTAACGAGTGGAAGACCCAACAGCGGTGAGTAGATTGGAGGACTGATCTGTCAGGTGGCTGCAGTGACTGAGGTCGAGTCGAGACAGGAGGGGCATGTGGCGAATGATGAGGCGAAGCGTGGCATCTGTGATGTCAAGGCCCGCCAGCCGGAAGTCAGTCATGTTCCGGAGCTTGCTGCGATTGTCCTGACCTGCACAGGCAAGAGAAGGGCCTAGATCAAAATTCTCAACTCTAGTCCAGCTCCAAAGCTGCAGGCAGCTTCAGCTACTTGCTGGCCAGGCCCCCCTGCAGGGGTTAATAAGCAGAACTGCCCACACGCTTCCCTTCAGGGAGTGAGCAGTGCGTGGGGGCCGTTTCTAGGAAACCAGACACGTTTTCTTTCTTCCCAGCTGCTGGACTGTGCCTCACTTACACAGCAAAGGGGTATGTGTGGAATGCTCCTCTCCTTCCCACACTCCCGCACTTTTCTAGACTATCATGGAAACAGCTTTCAATGTTCTACCTCAACCATGAAGCCTTCCTGAGCTTCCTCGGGCTTATACTCTCTAAGCCCCAAGCTCCACTAAGCCACAAAATGGACTTACTCCTTTCTTTGTTGGTAGTTATCTATAAACAGGTAACCTGTACTTGTACGCAGTCCATCACTCTGTTTTCAATTTGCATTTTTCTACTCTTCAACAGCATCAGAACCTTAGCTTCTGGGAATGAAGTTCAGCTGAAAGACAAAGCTACCCCAAGAGGAGCACAGAGAAATCAGGCCCAGAGCATACCTGGTTTATCAGCCGGTGGAGTCAGCAAGTCCCGAATTTGAGGGTCCTTGATTCCTACTGCCCACCGAAGATCAAGGGTCCTGAGAAGGGGGCAGCTGGAGGTGCTGAGGGCAGAGACTGCAGACCAGGAGCAGCCTGCCAGGAGGAGGTCTTTCAGTCCTGCAATGGAAGGAAACAGACACGCAATAATACACTCTACCAGCCCATCCAAAGCCTCAACTACCAGCTGATCAGACCAAGGTAAATAGATGCCCAGTCTAATGGAGAGAGGGACCATGTCCTAATCTTACTCTAGTAATCCAGCTCAAAGACTCCTATGCTTTCCTAAATTACATCTAACTCTGGTGGTAAAATGGACTGCTTAGTTCCTACCAGAGTCATGTAAGTGTGAGTGACTTCCTCTTTATCCAAGACCTCAAAATGCTTAAGGGAACAAGGCCTTACAAGGGGCTGATCAAGGCAACATCTTACTCAAATTTCCTCTTCAGTGGCTATGCTGAGCAGACCTGCAGGGCTGGCAGCAGCACCTGATCCCGTTCTCTTCATTGTCTACTGCAGTGATTGGCCTGCCAGTCCAGAGTGGCACCGTGGGGACTGGCAGTTAAGATGGCCCAGGCTAAGTGTCTTGCTAAGCAGAGAGGCAACAATGGCACAGACTGCTGCCCTAAATTGCCCTAAAGCAATTCTTAGAAGCGCTGCCAACAACGCAGCTTTCCCTGCCTGCCCTTGGAAGGACAGCACAGGGCTGCTCACCTGGCAGCCTATTGACGAGCCACGTCAGTTGTTTTTTGGAGATGTTGGTCCAACTGAGGTCGAGGCTAACTGGCTGCCTCTTGATGATGCCACTGAGAGCCTGGGGTACAATAGCCTTACACCTACTCAAGTCAATTTTTGTCCAAAGTCTCTTGTCGCAGCACCTGTGACAGAAGGAAAGAGAACTAGCTGTCAATACCTGATGTCCCTTGTCAGAGGAACTTCATCACAGGCTGCTGGAGGCTTCTGGGAAAAGCAGAGCACCTGGAGGATTCACCTTCTCTAGATTCTTCTACATGCATACAAGGATCATGCCCTGTCATTTTTTTGCCTCAGAGAATAGGGATTACTTGACCAGTTCACCCTGATTTACTCTGGATGGGCTGAGAACACAGCACAATTGTTAGGGACACACAGTGAAACAATGTACTATAACCCCTCATTTGCATTAAAATGGTATGGCTCCCAGCAAAGTATATATAAGGGAACGTCAACAAGTTTTTTGACTTCTTACTGCTGGAAGCTACTAGGCCTCCCTCTACTCTCTCCCTCAACACAGTGTCTCCCAGCTGCCTGAGACACAGGGCGCTACGTGGCACATCCACAGTTCATTTTGCCTTGAGCTCCACAAAGAGCCATTACTGTATCAGGTCGAAAGAGGCTCTTTATTAAAATCAGGCCTGGAGAGTCCTCTACCACCCTTGGGTTTCAGTGCTATCTTTACATTTTCTAGCCAGTCCAGACCAGAACTGAAAGGGAGAGGCCTGCCCTTCCACTGTAATCTACAAGTCCATAGGCCACAAATAGCACTGCAACATGCAGGCTTCTGTTTAATATTTTATAGTTCCTGCTCCCCAGCCTGGCTCAGAGTCTGGCTGGCAGGGGAAGAGGAGACGGCACATAATGCGAGTCTTATGTGGCTTGGCCTGGAAACTGAGGGATAGAGCCAGGCAGGCCCACTAGCCCTACGAAGAGAAATATTAGGAGAATTTGGGTAGATCACATATTAATTCAGATTTGGGAAATAAACTCAAGTTTGCAAAGAATGGAGTCTTTATTTAAAGACTGAAAAAACTTCACCAATGGCACATGAAACTTCTATGGCAGAAACAGGCTGCTTACAATAGAGCAGGGGATCTCAAACTTTAATGTGTATCAGAATCCCCTGGTGGAGAATTTATTAAAAACAGATTGCCCGGCCCCGCCCCCGAGGTTCTGATTCAGTAGGTCTGAGATGGGCCCTGAAAACCTGCACTTCTAACAAGGTCCCAGGTGATGTCACTGGTCCAGGCATCACACTTTGAAAACTACTGTAACGGGATTTGACCCAGATATAAAGGGTATGTCCTAGGGTCCAGGAGCTTAAAGGAAAACAATGCCCAGTGGAAATCTTTATCACCTCTAGGGATCCCCCCCCTCCCTTGTCTTAACGTTTAACTTGAGAAGAAATGGCAGGTCTCACTAAGAAGGACAACTAAGTCTCAGGAAGCTTCAACACTGAACTGCTTGCTGGAGAAAGGAATTCCGATCCAGGTTTAGAGGATGAGAATTAAAACTATGGCAAATTGTGAGCCTGTGAGCACCTTCAAAGTGTTTTAAAAGCATGTATACCTCTCTCATTAGATGGAGACATAACTGAGGCAGGGGCTTAACAGCAGTCATCTGTGTCACCAGCACCAGGAGAGTGACTGGCATATCACAGGCTCTCAACAAATGTATAACAAGTTCAGTTGACTGGGGGGTAGGGGGATTATGACTCTGAAGTTTTAGCACAAACTACAAATCCATCCCCCAGGCCCAAATGTACAAATCCATCCTTAAGTCCAGTAAAGAGAGATGGGAAAGTAGCAGGGAGAGGATGCAAAGGGCCAAATTTCCCCAATGACACCTGCAGGCACAACTGGCCACATATTTAACAGGACCCACCGTCTGGGGAACAGACTGGGTTGATTTAATCCTTTAGGACCCGACAAGCCTCCAGATGCCAAGACACATGCTGTTCTCATATGGAAACCTGCCACCTACTCCCGTACCCCTATTCCTGATCCCTGTATCCCTGCTCACCATTTATACCACGTCTTGCACACTCGCATACATTCACAAAGTTCTCTGCGGCTGAGGTAGCGGAAGACAGACATCCAGACCTCCCGCTGCATCCAGCTTTCGTCTCCATCCTGAGCCCAACTGCCCCGGCCATTCAGCCTGGCTGCACCCCCCTCCTCTGCACTGTCATCTTCCTCCTCCTCCTCCTCCTCTTCCTCCTCCTCTCCCCCCAGCCCCTCCTCATCCCCACGCTGGGGGGTTCGGGCTGGGCAGTGCTGCACTAGCACACGGGGGGAATGGCGAAGGTTGGCAGAGGAGGCCGTGATGGCCTGCAGCTTGGGCACAATGGATGTCCCGTGGAGCTCTTTGGTGGGCCTCTGTAGCGTGACAGTGAGGTACGATCCCCGGATCTTGGCTTTCTCAACTTCAGACAGCTCCTTTTTGCCGCTGGGATTGTTCTCCTTTTCCCGTACCATGGTGCGCTCTGTGGCCTGCAGCCGCAGCAACTGCCGCCGTTTGAAGCGCTCATCGCGGCTGGCACTGTGGTGGTCGCTGGGGCCGGCCCCAGGGGATGAACGAGTCACCACGCCCCGGGGGGAGGCCGGGTCGTGGATGAGCTGCAGCATGGAGGTGGGCGAGTGAGGTGGGGGCGTGAGGGGCTCGTCGCAGCTCCGCAGGGGCCGCAGGACTTTGGCTTGCACGGCTTCTTCGTCGCTCTCTTCCATTTTCCGCTTCTGCAAAACAGGCCCCCAAACGTCACATCAGTGCCTCATTTCTTCAAAACCCTCTACACTTACAGGGTCAACCTCACTGTTGCTCTCAGAGGACTAGCGAGAAGGCAGGCCACTGCTTTTCTACGGGGAAAGGGATCTCTACCTGCTGCAGGGTGGTCATCTCCTCCGTCTGCAATCTAGACTCTGCCAGGATCAGCAACTGAGCTCACGTCTGTGCTGGAGAAAGCTGATTACAGAGCAAAACCCTCGAAATAGGTCACTTGGGAAATCTACCTGTGACAGAAAGGTCTGTGTCCAAGTACAGAGGAGTGGGATCCAAATTTGGGCTGCATGATTCCATAGCCTGCCCTATTCAGCTCTTGTCCCAATTTTTTGGTTATAATTCCCTGGGTAAAGAAATCCTTTAAAGAGGCCACAACTCTACCCCTATGCCATCTGACCATTTTAAACACCCAAGAGATGCTGCTGTTGGAAGAAAAGCAGCCTACATATATATCTGAACTAGAATGCTGATTGTGATAGCAGTAAACACTACTGACTTTTAGCTCTACCAGGGTCTAAGCTCGACCCTACCAGGCTGCTTCTTCCACTCAGTGCCCCACGCTGTCCCGGGAGACCAACCACAGGTGAGAGATTATGCTGAGAACGAGAAACTGCACTGCTCCCAGAGGAATCTCCTCAGGATGGAAATGAGGAATTCAAGTTTGGTGAAGCCAACATCTCACAAAAAAAGCACAACCTCACCCTCTGCCACTTGTGCTCACCGGTCACTTGTCCCTTCCTGGAGCCCGCCTGGCTCTGCTGCAATGGAGCCTAACCAGTGTGCTCCACTAGGTATCACAGCAGTAGTTCAGATTTCCTTTAAGGAGACATTTTGTGTCCCTATGCAACAATTCTGCTCCCTTTTCTCCTTATATTCTTAGATCACTATGGTTGGAAGAGAATGACCAACTTTTGGGTGCTGGCTTTTACAGTGCATTAGAAGGTAATACTAAACAAAGTATCTGCCAATCCATCTGCTATAGCAAGCGCCCACCACCACCAGTGAAGACACATGTAAAAGCTATTACTAAAAGAACTTGCTGCTAGTATAAGAACTTGGAATAAGGAGAACTTTAGCACTAGTCAACTCCAGAAATCTTTGCCCTCAAAGATATTTAGACTGAAAATTCAATGACCTCAGTGCCTAAGTGGGAAGAAAGAGAAAGAAAACAAGGAAACATGTCCCTACTCCTGCGCAGGGTACCTGGAATCATCCAGGTAATCAACCAGTGCATGGATGACTGACACGAAGCCAACGGCCTCCTCTGTATGTGCCCTTAACAGGTCTTGCCGTCCTGGCTGGAGTAACCAGCGTCTTTTTGGTCCTTTGACATTACTGGTGACCACTGGACCAGCAACAGTAGTAGCCTGGGGCCAAGGTCATGGCACTGATCCCCTCCAGAGGAGGGACGGCCTCTGTAGGACACAATTGGGCACGAGGGCAGGGCTTTCTGCCACAAAGGTGAAGATGACAAAAATGTAAACCTGCCTAACTGGAAACTCCAGTATACCACCGTATTTACCAGCTGACTCGGGTCACTGCCTCCCCTCAAGTTTCATTCCTCATGAGCAGCCCAAGCTCACCTCATTTCCCTCCTCAAACAGCCTAGCTGTGGCTCCTCTTTTTCAAGGGCCCCGAAGTGTAAAAGAACCTCAGGAATTTGCAGACCCCCAAGACCCCCAACAATATTCAATAATAAAAAAACCCACAAAATTTAAAACTCAAAAGAAATATAATTAACCAAAGGAAAAAAAAAGATAGCAAACAAAACAGAATAAAAAATAATCTTGCAAATAAAGATGCAAAGGCAAACGTTATCCTGAGCTTGATGCTTCCTTCCTTCTCACAGTGCAAGACTGGAGAAAGTTCCCTTACCTGGGTTTTCTCTGAGCTGTCCTCCTGGTAGCACTTTGGACACTCCCAGCAATTTGGCAATTCCTCGTTAAGCAAACCCTCTCCATCCATCTGTAGGCAGATAATGATGTTAAAAATCTGTCTCATTTAAAAAACAGACAAAACCCAACCTGTCTCTTAAGTTTCCTTTATCAAACAATAACACAGCCACATGGTTGGGAAGAGTTACCCACTCTTAAACACACTGGTCCACAGGGGAGAAAGATAGAGAACCATCTGGCCTCACTCCCAGACAGTGGGAAACTGGCCATCCTCAGTCTTGGTTACCTGATCAAGTTTAGACTCCAAGAGAAGATTCCCAAGAGTCTGGGTCAATCTGGGGTCTCTTCCCCTGACACATACATTCTCCTGAGGGTCTCATGCCACTTTGTAAAACGAACTGGACACACAGAAACAGTGCCAGTGTGATCTTGACAGTGGGGCATAATGGTTAAGACTTAGTTATGGTTTGGGGTCTCTGTGACTCAACTGTTAAGTGAGGATAAATAACAATACCCATTTTACAGGGTAGTGGTAAGGATTAAATGAATTATGTACTATGTAAAATGTTTAGAAAAATGCCTGGCATGTAGTAAACACTTTGTATTAACCATTGTCATCATCATGAAGATAATACCTTATTTTATCAACTCTAAGATGCATATTTTCATGTTTGAATCTTCTGAAACTGGGCTGCTTCTCACAATTAACAGTGTCTTATAATCACTGTCAGCCAGGTGGCAGTCATGACATAGTTGACACCTTCAGGAAGACCAAGAAAGTACCAGCACCAATGCACTTTAGATTTAAAGAAAACTTAAAGAAGAAACAGGTCAGACCCAACTTCACAGGGTTGTCTTAAAGATTAGACAAGGGAGTATATGTAAAAGAGTGCTTCTTCACTCCGGCTGCACATTAGAATCACTCGGGGAGCTTTTGAACACGCCTGGGCCCAGAGTCCCTGACAGAAGAGTTGACTCAACCTCTGAGGTTGAGGTCTGAACCTTCTTTTTTTTGAACCTTCTAACTACTTTTTTTTGGCTGTGCTGTGTGGCTTGCGGGATCTTAGTTAGTTCCCTGACCAGGGATTGAACCCAGACCCTCGGCAGTGAAAGGACGGAGTCTTGACCACTGGACCACCAGGGAATTCCTGTTACTATTTTTTTTTTTTAAAGCTCTCCGGGTGTGCACCGAGCCTGATACAGACTGAACACACATTAAATATTAGCTGACAGTATTACTCTCACCATCTTTCAGGAACTAATATCCAGAGATAAAATGAAGTACGTAACAGAGGCACTTAAAGGCATGAGGCATTCCAAAACATACTAGGCTATGCCACGATGGCCTGGGGACTCCAAACATACCCACCAGAGGCCAGACTGTAAGCTCCATGAGGGTAGGAACCAGGACTATTTTGTGTACCGGTTTATCCTCAGGGTCTAGCACAGTGCCTGACATTGAATACAGACACTGAATCAAGAGCAGATGTTAGACCACTACATGACCCACAGCTGATGGCCCACAGTAGGGATGCTGCCAGCCTCTCATGACAGATGTTCCACTTTCCTCTGCTCCACTCAGTATCTTTAGACATTCTATAAGCGGAGACCTCATGGGCCCCTTAGGCCTCTCCTCACCTGGAGGCAGCCAGGATGAACAATCTCGTTGCAGACACAGCATTCCATGAGTTTCTTCTCAAAGTCCTGTGTCTCCTCATTTTGATCCACCTCTCCACAGAGGGAACACGTGACTGAGTGAGGCAGTCTGGGCTACAAGAGGACAAAGACAGAAACCAAGAAAAGAGCAGGCTTAGATCCTTATCATTTCAGCTTCCCTTTAACCAAAGATGGACGATTTGGTTCCTGTAATTCTCTAGTAAACACTTAGAGAGCACAGAGACCGGGTGGTGAGAAGAGAGGTTTTGGCAGGAAAAATGGCTAAGGAAGAAAATGGGGAGAGTCAACTAGCTGAGGAAAAGAGATCAGTTTATTTTCAGTTGGCCTGTCCTTGGCCTCTCAGGTCCTTCCTTTCTAATCCACTTAAAGAGGGGACAGACAGCAGTGATTTGCCCTTCAAATGCTGGTCCCTCAGTTGAAAATTGGCTAAGGCTGAAAGATTAAATTCGATTCTTTTAAATATTAGATACCTTCTTTCTAAACCCAGAGAAAAAAGGGACAAAATGAAGAAAGCCATAAAGAGAGCAAAAACTTGTCTTCCCAACTCTGAAGTCTACACTGTGTATATTTCGGTCCCCTGGTACCACCCCCCCTCCCCCATATTCTTTACCCAGCAGATCACTCACCGCCAAGCACTGCCGGAGAACACAGGACTGCTTCATGCGACCAGGGCCCCCAAACTTCTTCATGTCCCTGCAGTAGTGGCAGACACCACACTCTCCTTGCACACAGGCTTTGCATTTTCGACATCGCACTCGTCTCCGCCTGGCTCCTGACACTATGGGGGAGGCAGCAGCTGGCCTCACAGGTGTTAACCGTGGAGCTGGTTTCATAGTGTGAGGCTTTGTGATGGGGATGGTAGGAACCCGCACCTTTGGCCGGGTCGGGAATTTAAGCTAGAAAGAGAAAGCAGTGAGGTCAAACATATCAGGTAGTTTTAAGGACTGGAGGGGGTAGATCACTACACGGCTTGGCAAACTATGGCCAGAGGGCAAACCGCCCACTGCCTGTTTTTGTAAATAAAATTTTATTGGAACAAAACCATGCTCCGTTGTTTATGTTTTGTCCATGGGTGCTTTCAAGCGCAGTGGCAGAACTGAGAAGCTGCAACAGACTGTATGGCCTGCAAAACCTAAAAAAATTATCTTTATTTGTTATATTTATTACCTACACATTATCTTTATGGAAAAAGTTTGCCAATCCCTTCAGACTACTTCAGCCCCATCCCTCTCACTCTGCTTAGCTACCCTTCCCTGAAGCTTTCTATGTACCAAAGTCATTCCAGGGGCACTTTAATATTTCCTTATCCTGAATATTACTACTCAGAATACATTCCTGAAGAAGACAGTAAACTACTTGAGGGTGAGACCAGTCTTGTTCTTTATTATTCCAAATCCAAGCCTACAACCTGGTACACAGGAGACACTCCAATAATAGGTAAGGGCGGAATAAATCTCTAAGGTATATGTTTATAATTTTAGCACTTGTATTTTAGCCTGCTGGTTATCTTTTCAAGAACAAGGACTATGTCTTCCACTTCTTTAATTTCCCACTGTGCCTTAAGTACTTTTCTGACACAGAACACTCAACAGCCAGGGCCAGAAATGCTGTTCTGAGGCAGTCCCATGTGGCCATGCATGAGCCAAGTGGGATGACACTACTTAGGAAGGAGGAAGTGGTTCTTCAAAGACATCTTTTAGATACACACCTTTATATTCTGCCTAAACGTTCCTGGAATGTGATGGCTCTGCAAGTTTTAGCTAGGGAACCAAAGAAGGGCCTAATTTATTTGCCAGACTCACGACCAGGATCAGAATGCTATCACTGACCTTGACAAAGGACAATATGGGAAAAAACTATACAGGACCTGACTGAAGAGGCATGAAAATTCATAACTGACAATTTACTAACTAATGGGTAACTGCTTTCCTCTCTTTTCAATTCAACACTGAAAAGTCCAAATTAAGGGGAAACTTGAGAGTGTGGTCTCACTCCAATATAGACATCTAGCCTTTTAAATGTATATGCAATTATTTTAACTAGTTTTACATCAGATGTATGAAAATAATTGAGTCACTGGGCCAGAAGGATAGGAACTGATCCATTCTTGGCATCTGAACCTGGAGGCAGGTCTCCTAGTTTGACAGTTCTGTTAAGAGAGTCACCTCCAAAGATAGCCAATTATCCTGACTTAAGAGGCAAAACAGAACTGAGTAATGATTTTCTGTCAGTTCACACTAATGCAACCAAAGCTGTCTGCCTCTAGTTGTTCTTTTTCTTCCAGGAACAGTAATGGTTAGCCAGCAAAATGTTTCAGCAGCCTGAAGAATAATTTCTTACCTTATCCCTTTTCGGCCACTGTACAATAGGGACTCCAGTGAGGGCTAACTTGGGATCACTGTTGGCAAGCTCCTCCAGCAAAATCTAAGGGTAAGACAGGAGAGAAGAGGGGAAAAAAGGACATAGTGAACAAAGAGCCAACCACTCCTAACAGCATCCAGACTTAGCCTCAGTCCCCCTAAGCACCAAGGTGAAGGGCAGGCTGGCAACTGTCTATATTTTCCCTTCATATAGAGAGAGACTCACTGCAAAACTAACTGAAGATGGAAAAGAACTCAAACGAGTGCAGTACTATCAAGACTTCAAATTTACCTTTGCTTCTAACCCCATACTTGTGTACTTACTGTAACCACTTATGCTACCACTGTGACAAGTGTTGTCATACAGTTCTATATATGACAGTAAAACTTTACCTCACCCCATTACTCTTCTACACCAGTTAACGAGTATTATCATGTATTTAAATATTGCCTTCATTTTGCAGATGTTATTGGTGAAGTGGCAAAAAAAAAAAAGGACTGGCTAATACTGAATTAATAATATGAACAGCAGGGTCTTAATGTCTTGATTCAACCCCGGGCTGTGTTCTTCTAAGGCTGATTACAGAAATCTCAATCTCAAATCTCTCTCTCTCTTACACACACACACACAGACACACACACAGTTATTTGCCTTTATTCCCATAAAGGGGAGCAGGAACTACCTTAGGGGCAATAGTTCCCATGACTTTAGCCAATCTAGTTTGAATGACTTCAGGTACAATTCTACAGTAAGAAACTGCCACTCAAGTGAGTCACACTAGTTGAGTGCTATTTTGAAACAAATCTTTTACGTTGTAGACAGAAATTTCTGAGTCCCAAACCTTCTAGCAGAACGAAATCCCTCCTCATCTGACCTCATGAGCCCTAAAGCAATGGCAACTGCAAAAAAACACAAATCCAGAAGACAAGTTACACAATTTCTTTCTGGTTGCTTTAGGTGTATACAGGATATTAACTGTTTCAGGGAAAAGTAAACTTTGATCCTGGACAGGCCAGCATGCCTGGGCCATTTTTAATAATAATTCTCCTAACCCCGTGGGGTCTGTGCCTAGAGACCAGGACTTTTTGAAGCATGAGGCATTTCTCTACCAAGTTTTTTCATCCTTAACCTAAGGATCATGCTCCAAATCCAGAGCTGGGACTCAGAATGACCCTTTAACTCATACCCATGAAGCTCCTCCACGATGATCCCCTTTGCCAAATCTCCAGATGCCTCTCACACTCCCCCAAACTGATTTCATTTGCAGACGTTTTATTTACTTCGAGTTGCTATGGCACCCTATTCTGGAGCCTCCTCTTAGCACCACACTGCGTGGGGGTGAAGAGGCGGGGTGCAGTGCCACGTGGGACTAGGCTCTGGTACGGGCTCCTAATCTCCCCAGGGTGAAAAATTCAGGTCCATTCAAAATGTGTGCTAGGGAGTGCACGGCTCCCCTCCCCCACTTCGCACTGCCGAGGAGTAGGACTCTGCCCATTTCCTCTGCCTGCGAGCACTGAGCTGTCCACAAACAGGGACTTTCCACTCTCAGCAAAACAGACTACACAGAAAGATCCGCAATTGTTTAAGAGTAGAAAAGGAACCTAACTATTCACCAAAAGCAGTCCACCTGCAAGACTTCTGTGGGGGACAGGGAAGGGTAGGTGGAGAAACTGTGTCTGTGTTGGGGTGCGGGGCGGGTGGAGGGGGGCAGCTGTTCACACATACACGACTCAGTTACTAGGGTCTGTGTGGGTGTGGAGGGAAATGCAGATTTCCTTCCAAGCCTTATTTCACCGGGGCCATACGACCAAGCACGACCAAGCACGTCCTGCCTTCATCAAAAAAGGCAGACTCCAGCTGAGGCCCTTCAAGAAACCATATAAAGAAGCCACCACCCTTCACCAGAGGGGGTTTGGGACAGGGAGCGGGGGTGGAGTGCGGAAAGGCTGACGCCTATCTAGGCTCCTGGCATTCGAGAGAATGTTCAAGCACAAGCCCACACCCGACACAGCCCAGGAAGGGGAAGAGAACCGCGGGCGCCTGAGTAGAGAAGGGGAAAAGATTCCCAAAAGCCAAACGACCCAATCTGAAAGCACATCCCACCAGAAGGGGAACAAGTGCAGTGACGGCACAACCAACACCTAAGCATTGTCCCGGACTCGCTCGGCAGGCAGTTCTTCTGCCTCTTCACCAAGACAAAGTCCCTACAGTTACATACACCCCGAACCAGAAAGGGTTTGCCGCCCGCCTGCCTGACCTTGCGTTTCTCGTCGCTCTGGAGCTGCCGAGGCTCTTGGTTGAAGTTTCCCCAGCGTCTTTGTTTTGCTTTCTGTATTGGAAGTTGTGCTGAAGGACTTAGGTTTTCTGTCTCTAGGAAAAATCCCAATTTACTTGAAAATTCTGAAATCTCCCAGAGCAGCTAAGGCAGGACAGTCGGGCTAACCCCTTCAGGTTACCCAGAGGGAGCGGCGTGCAGTGCTCTAAGCTCCTTCTCGAGCCCTTCAGCTCAGCCGCGGCTTCCTGTGACTGCGAACAATGCTGCTGCGTCACCCACATGCAGCTCCCAGAAATGCTTTGCAACGGAAGATGGCAGGAGGGGAGCCGAGCTCTAGTGAGCAAGCCAGCAGAGGGCCCAGCGTCCTGCGGCAGAGTCAGGAGGGGGTGTGCTGGGCAGGCGCTCTCTGCCCGGCGATTGGAGGAGAGCCCGCCGGGGAGGTGAGCCGGCCACGCCCCGCCTTCTCCCTCCCACCGTCACCGCAAGAGGAGAACCCAGGGCCGGCCCCCAGGGCTCTCGCTGGCTGACTTCGGAAGGCGCCAGCAAAGGCAAGGCTTTAACCCATTCCAAGTCTGGTCCCGCGTTTGTCCTTGCCTCGGTCCACACCCTTCCCCCCAGGGTCACCTCTTATGGTCACAGCCGGTGCTCTCACTGGCTGCACACACCGATCTCTCCCCACTCTCAGGCAGACAGCGAGTCGCCCGAAGTTCAGCCTCTGCAGCTGAGCCAGGCCCCGGAGCTGAGCTCCTCTGGAGTTACCTTCACTCCCTGAACAACCGGCCTGCTTCACCTGCCCCTCCCCCAGCCCAGAATCCAGAACCAGCACACGTTCCCAGAAAAACCTTCAGAATGACACATTTCAACCAATACTGAGGTATTCAATACAATACGTCTGTTTAATATCAGCTACTTCCACAACAGATCCCGGCCTCTGCTCACCACCCGGGGAGCCTCCCACAGTGAGAGAACCGCCTGGGCAGCTCTGCTGGCAGTTCCCTCGTGACCAAGTCAGACCAGCTGAGGCGCAATCTCAGGTCAAGGAGCTTTACTCTCCTACCTCTCCTACCTCGGAACCAGGCACAGGGAACCAGGGGAAGTGCAGCTGCCAACTCCACACCTGCCAGTCTCCTGGGACCCTGCCCCTTGGACTACCCCGCCCTCAGGGCACCAGCACTCCTGCACATCTCCTCTGCCTATGCCAGTTGTCTGTTCTGCCTGCCTCTTTCTTGATATTCCCTGGATGAAGCAGCCAGCCTCACATCCTGTCAGACACCTCCATGCCACTTCTGACGGCCACTCGAGTGACACATGTCACCCACTCTCCACGCACCGATCCACGGTCAGGGTTAAGCTCAGACAGAATAAGCACTCTCTCAGGCTACAGTGTCCCATATATTGGGGCCAGATTTATGTAATTTTTAGACTCTAATAAATGTAACTTGGCTTTTTTGGAAATGACAGAAGCTGCTTTGAAATAAACATCTCAGGCCACTGAGAACCTAGCTCTTAACCACTGGAAACATGCTTATTTATTCTAGCTTATTCCAGGACAGTTGTTTCAGTGAGTTTCTGGTGCAGGCAATGGTCTAATAGGCTCTCTGGGGCCTGGGGCTTTGGATGATGGGCTCTGCATATTTTAATTTTTACAGTAGTTTACCAAGGAAAAGGAGGGACTTTCGTGCTCTTCTGTGGAGCTCTTCCTGGAAATGTTTGAATGGTCATTCTAATCCTAAACCTCATTTGCACTTTATCTTAAGACTCAGAGACCCTGTGTAATTTAGTCTTAATCACTGGACTGCCTCGGAAGTCCCTAGCCTATTATGTTAGAAAAACCTTCCTTAACAGGTGTGAGAGGTCTTCTTGGAAAATGCTTGCTTTGGTCTTAGTGTTATCTAACCTAGAGGGATGATGAAGTATGCACAAATACTTGAGAAACAAGTTACTCCAAAACAAAACAAAACACAAGTTCAAGTTGTAGCAAGCAGAAATTCTAAAGGCCACCGGAAAAGGACAAAAACCAGACAGGGCACTAGGAAACTCACTCCAGGTAAGTTTTCAAATCACACATTAAACAAGACCTAATTTTTTTCTCTTATTAATTCAGAATAAAAGATAGGCAACAAAGATGAGAATAAGAATATAACATTATATAATACAGGAATATAATGAAAATATTTTTAAATAATTGTATCTATTTTAACCTAACCTATATGCCTTGGAGCTGAGTTATTTAAAACTTTTTAGTCAGTAAGAATATGTGAATTATTACAAATATCTTGTCAGTAAAAATTGCAAATGAAGTTTTATTTATACAAGTTCTTCTTTTCCCTCCTCATCTGGTTTAATGGACTAAGTTCTAATTACACTGGGTCCTCTCTCAGCCCTTCCCTTCATTAGTGAATCACTCCCGAAGTGTCAGATGAAGGAAATTTCTGATTAGTGTTTCTGTATTTATTCACAACCGTAACTCTCTGCTTCAGTCCCATCATACTCCTGGGATGGAGCTTAGTGTAAATTTTTACATCACAGTTACAAAATAAAATGTTAGAATCTTAGATCAGAGCAGCAGTAGCCAATTGTACCACAAAGAAAAAATTTCAAATTTATAAATTGAGAGCTTTCATCATTTAGATAATGTTGTAGTAATCAATCTGTATCATCTAACAGGAAAGTTTATTAACTGGTAAATTAAAAAGACTGGCACCTCCTTCCCTTAGAACAGAATTGACCACCCGCCCCTCAGTGTCATGCCCAGCACCTGTAAACCTAGAAGGCACTTACTTTCTTAGCCCACTTAAAATGCCTGCTCCACCACTGGACTGTAAGCCCCCTGAGGGTTTGGTCCACAGTATGTTCGCATATTTATACCAACTCTAAGCCTGGTTCCTGGCAGAGAGTAGGCAGGCATTATTCACATTAGTGGAATAAGTGAATTTCATAGATCTGTAACAGTTAATTTTTTTCTGTAATAATGATACTGTTTATTAAGTACTTTACTAACATTATCATTAATTTTCACAACATCCCCACTGAGGTAGATGTTATTTTACAGAGGAGAAAACATGCTTTTATAGATCTAGTATCCTGCCCAAAAGTCACATGTTTGCCAAGCTTATCAAAAGGTTTTAGGGAAAATAAGAAAGTAGAAAAATATTCAATAACACTGAAATTGTTTCATTAAGTGAGCTGGGCAGCCAAATGTATTGATATATTAAAAGCTTCTTTATATAATACACACACACACACACACACACACACACACACACACACATTAAGAGCTCCTTTATTACCAAAATAAGCACAGACAGAACAGTAAAGTCTGATTAAAAACTCAGTCTTCCAGCCGACCCCCACCATCTTGCTATGACGCACTGTCCACAGTTGATGTGCCCCTCCAGCCCCGCTGTAATGCACATACAAACAAAGACACCTTTTCTTACGTTAATGGGACTGCACTATACATACTGCTCCAGGTCCTGCCTCTTTATTCAACATTTCTCAAGAACATGGCCTCTCAATTTTAGATTAGGAGCCAAGGTTACTCACACCCCTCCCAAATAGGACTTCACACATGCTCATTACTTTCCCCTGAACTCTGCCAATAAATCAAAACTTTTTAATGCCTCATTTTTCATCTAATTCCCTTCAAACTCTATACTCTATGATCTTTCTTCAACACTGCAGAACATTTTAGAATCTTCAAAGCCCTTTTACCACATCAGTAAAATTGACTTTTCTCTCAGGGAATAGGTAATTATGGATGTCTTGAGATATCCACCAATTTTCCTCTCATCTCTTCTCCTAGTTATTTGTGAGAGTCATATAGGCTACAACAAGAAACAATCCCTCTCTCTGCAGGAAGGGTAAACTCTGGGCTTGCTTTTGTCCTTTGCTGCAGTGTAGCCTTCTGTGCTACCACAGCACCAAGTTCTCTAGCACTGCAGTCTCCAGCTGTGGCAGTGATTCGGCACCCACCCAATCCAATGCTTTTTCCTTTTTGGTGATGCTTAGATTCTCGAAGTACTTAAGCCATAAACTCAGTGTTATCTAAAGCTCAGATTAAATATAACTGGTCAAATGTAGGAATAATCCATTTGATCTTAAGTGAAACTACCTGCAGAACTGGGTTCTAAATCTTTTGTCTTCTGTTATCAGCTACATTTTGACTATGGTATTGGGTAAACAAGAGAAGGGAGAATTCAAACACTGTCGGTCTATGCAGTCATCCTACTGGGCCACTCGTTCCTCATGCTCTGGTGTCTATGCCACTCTGTCTTAGTGAGCAATGGCAGCCAGATTCTCCATGATTCCTGATAAACAGGAAGCTCTCTCTAGACACTTTTCACAGTGTTAAGAGTTCTCTTTAGATGGCTCTTCTTAACTCATTCCCTTTCTTGCTGCCTCCTTTTACTCTGCTTAATATTTGACACAAATCTTTCTACATTTTCCCCTACCACTCTGCCTCTGCAAATATCCTTATTTAACTACGTTAAGGGAGTCTGTGTATTTCTATCATGACATTTGACCTGTACAACTGGTTAGTGAATTATAATATGACTTCCTGCAACTGGATTCAATGAAATCAAATCCATCTATAGACATCCTTTAGGATTAAAAAGATATTTTTCTTTTTCATGAATTAGAAATACAGATTCCCCAGGCCACAAGAACATTAGTGAGAGATAAACTTACAAATCTTTCTTCTTAGGGTTTCTAAAGGCAATTATACAAGTTAGTAAGTCGCCAAAGTCACGATTTAATGTTTCCTATATGCATCCATGATGGAATAGCTACCTGAAAAAAGAAACTTCTGGGGAGTTCCCTGGTGGCCTAGTGGTTAGGATTCTAGGCTTCCACTGCCGTGACCTGGGGTCAATCACTGGTCAGGGAACTGAGATCGTGAAAGCCGCGCGGCGCGGCCAAAAAAAGGAGAACCTTCTGTAGAAAAAAAGATGATGTTACACTCAAACTCTCAGGAAAACATAATTATACACGTCCCATCACAATGGAAAAGAAAAAATGTAAGTGCCCTTTGTTCACTCAGGGGTGGGAAGTGAGTGTGGGAACTGGTTTGTGAATCTGGAAAAGTAGGCTAAGTTTGTTTTGCTGCACATTAATCATGACAGATACAGGACCACACCCGCCTGGAACTTTGTTATTTCCTCCCATAAATACAAGCCACAATGATAACCACCTGCCTCGTCTAGAACAGCTGTATAAAACCAAACTATAAAAACCAACTGTGTAGCTTCTATCACTATGGAGAGGACCAACCTCACTAGGGTACCACCCCTTTTAGTCTCTTAAAGTTTTTACCACTTCACTGATGCATAAACAGTAAGATATAATTAAAATGTCAATCGAAGAAAGAAAACATTAAAAAAATTAAAAGTCTAGGTCCTATCCCAGTCTTTGGAATTCTTTCCTGAGGTATCTGGCAGAAGGTAGGGAGCACCTCAGCTGGTTGGTTAGTGGTGGCCAAGGGAAAACTTGAATCAGGAATCAGGAATGGAAAAGATGTACTATGAGATATTCTGCCCGTCTTCCTTGAGGTCACTAAAATTATTCCTTATAAATTCTTCTGTGGCTTAAAACAATCTATATGACAGGTCTGAAAAATAACACTTACTACAAATGGTGAACTAACTTTCTAATACACATACCCATGCCCTGCATCCAAGACATAATTCCAAACAGTGACTTAAAGACTTTTTGGTGTTCATATTAATGGTTACTTTTGTGTGTGTGTGTGTGTGTGTGTGTGTGTGTGTGTGTGTCCGCGCCGGGTGGCATGTGGGATCTTAGTTCTCTGACCAGGGATCTAACCCACGTCCCCCTGCAGTGGCAGCGCAGAGTCTTAACCACTAGACCACCAGGGAAGTCCCCAATGTTTATGTATAAGGAAAGATTTAATAGAACTCTCTCCAGTTCAGACAGCTCAAATCTGGATTCCTTAAAAATAAGCTCATTTCTTTGAGACCAATATATGAGGGCTGGGCTGGGCTTTGAAGATTACTAATGCTTGGAGACTTATTGAGAAAGAAGAAAAATATACAACAAGAAGAAACTTGAAATAGCAATAGGATGAATTATGTTTAAAATGACACTCTTCTCAAAAGTTGCCCCAATGTATTTAAGTCTTAATACTAGATAAATTTGAAGCTAAATATGTTAAACATGCTCAACATAACCCAACATTTCAATTTCTTTCCTCTAAGTCTGCTTGGGGTAAGACTGCTAGAGATTGTTATTGGCCACTTTTGCTCTGAAATAGGCCTCTTTATCTTAGTGTAACTTAAGTTCAAAGTAACATTTCTTAATACAAACATTTTCTCAGGCTCTTCCTTTTTTTAGGGTCAGCCTGAAATCAGCATTTTTAGGACTAGATTTAAGTCCTAACTGAACGTACAAATGTTAGTATTTTCATAACAGGGACCTAACCTCATTCTAGGAATTGAAACACTGTATAGTCCAAACACACACACACACACACACACACACACACACACACACACACAAACTTCTTTCTCGCTGAACCAAGATTACCCAAAACTCCCAAATTTTCTCTCAGAATCCAGAAACTGAATGCCCTAGCCAGATCAATAGCTGTCATGCAAAATAACCAACCCTTACCTTTACATCAGCAATGAGAGCATCTTCGTCTTCTATCCCTGTAGGGACACATTTCTTGTGCAGTGGCAGAGACTCCAATTTATCTACAAGGCAACGAAGGCCTTCAAGCTCAAAATGGGTCAGATGCACCTGTCGGTCCTTTCTGGGGCTACACTGGGGATCCCATACTTGGCCATTGTGGGAGCCCCGGCTAGAGTCAGAGGATGAGTCCCCAGACAAAGTTTTCTTCAGACTTGGAAGACTTCGGCAGGTTTTGCCCAGTCCATCATAATCCAGGTTAACCCCATTGGCTACAGGGCTAGTGAGGACAGAACGCCTGCTGCTCAAGCGCCGGGGTTCTCGATCTACTGCTTCCTCATCCCCATTTCCAGACTCCAACCCATTTAACTCCAAATCTGCCAGTATGAAGAGAAAATGCAGTAAGAACATGACACATGGCCATGTGATCAACAAGAGAAATAGGTAGTATGGGAGGGGCCTTGAGGTTATAATTGACAAAGCTGTCACATTTTAAAAATGGTCTTCCCTATTCCAACCAATTTGTCCACTGCTGAAAACCATTTACAGGTAAAAACAGGATCCTGAGCTAGCAGGACAACTGAGGTAACAGTCAACTGGATTTTTAAAAGATTGGGAAGGGTGCAGTCTTTAAACTGTGTGCTAGAAATAAGTTACCTATGAAAATAGCTGTAAATTAGTTTCAAGTTCAAACTTAATTTGGGTATTATGGGATTTCATTCTCTTTTAAAAAAATAGTATGAAGCACATATATTTAAAAAGTAGTTTTGTTCAGTTTTCACCATAAAATTAAGCTTTGGAATTGAAATCTTAGCAGCATGGCTAATAAAACAAAGTGAATATTTTTTAAAATAAAGATTTTGATAATCAAAACAAAGTGAAAATAAAAGTTTTAATGAAAGAATAATTTTAAAATGTTAACTGATCTTTTATTATGAAAGTAACACATGTTGACTATTAATAATTTAGAAAATACAGGAAGGTGCAAAGAAGTAAATAAGTCATCCCATATCTCTCCACCCTTGGATAACAACTCAGTGTGATGTATCTTCTTTCCATCTTTTCCTATACATATGTGTATGACTATGACTTGATGTATTTTTTTTGTAAACCTTATAATTAAATTAATTAATTAATTAATTAATTTTTGGCTGCGTTGGATCTTCATCACTGCGCACGGGCTTTTCTCTAGTTGTGGCGAGCGGGGGCTGCTCTTCGTTGCGGTGCGTGGGCATCTCATTGCAGTGGCTTCTCTTGTTGCAGAGCACGGCTCTAGGGGCGCAGGCTTCAGTAGTTGTGCCACATGGGCTCAGTAGTTGTGGCTCCTGGGCTCTAGAGCGCAGGCTCAGTAGTTGTGGCACACGGGCTTAGTTGCTCTGTGGCATGTGGGATCTTCCCGGACCAGGGCTGTGTCCCCTGCATTGGCAGGCGGATTCTTAACCACTGTGCCACCAGGGAAGCCCGACTTGATGTATTTTTAAACAAAATTAGGATCATGCTGTATGTACAATTCTGTATCTTGCTTTCATGTATTGGTGAGCATGTTTCAGAAATGCTAAGGCAAAAAGTATCTTGCTTGGATTGAAGACTCTCCATTAAATATATGACCACAGGATACTACAGTGTTGGCTCCTCTTTATTTTTAAGGCATGGAATAGCCTAAAAATGTATAACTGAAACTATCTTGACATCCAATAAAATATTTCTCTTGATAGAAGTTGGGGAAACATTAAAGCACAGAGGTTAAGAAAATACATTTTAGAATCTTACCAACATGGTTTAAGCTGTAGCTTTCCCACTTATTAACTCTTAGATCACGAACAAGTTTTTTAATCTCCTCGAACCTTAATGCCCCCATTTGTAAAATATGCATAATAATAGCTACACCTCACAGCTAATAATAATAACAATGTATATAAGCTGCTTAGTTTGGTGCCTGGAATATAGTAAGAGTAATTATGATGATACGATCCTAGTTTTTATTGTGCCAAAGACCATTCTTTACAGAATAAAACATTTTAGACAACTGATTACTCTTCTCTTTTTTTTGGCTGCGCTGTGTGGCTTGCAGGATCTTAGGTCTCCCACCAGGGACTGAACCTGGGCCATGGCAGTGAACATGCGGAGTCCTAACCACTGGACCACCAGGGAATTTCCAACTGATTACTTTCGTGAGGAGCTAAGTACTAACAACTCAAAGATGAGATCCAGAATATTTCATTTAGCCCTGGTAATTCACATCTGGGTAGGAGGATCAGCTGTAACCAGTGTTCAACTTCAGTGAATGGATTTGGTACTTCTAAGTAGGTAAGTAAAAAAGACAAACCATAAAAACAGAACTACTAGACTTCCCTGGTGGCGCAGTGGTTAAGAATCTGCCTGCCAATGCAGGGGACACGGGTTCGAGCCCTGGTCTGGGAAGATCCCACATGCTGCGGAGCAACTAAGCCTGTGTGCCACAACTACTGAGCCTGCGCTCTAGAGCCTGCAAGCCACAACTACTGAGCCCATGTGCCACAACTACTGAAGCCTGAGTGCCTAGAACCCATGCTCCGCAACAAGAGAAGCCACCGCAATGAGAAGCCCATGCACCGCAACGAAGAGTAGCCCCTGCTCGCCTCAACCAGATAAAGCCCACAACGCAGCAATGAAGACCCCACGCAACCATAAATAAGTTAATTAATTAATTAAAAACAAAACAAAACTACTGAGCAACAGCCTACAGAATAGTCCCAGTCTCACCCTCAGTCCTGCAGAGTATCTTGAAAGTTCATGTAGGTGGAACACTTACCCATGCTAAGGGACTCTTTCTGAAATTCCTTAGTTAAGTGGGAACGGTTGGTTATGCAGTACACATAGCGCTCCAACACGTACCAACACATCTCATAGTAGAATGGATAGCGGAACTTATTTGGAACCTACACAGGAAAAAAATGATGAAAAAATCAAGCTGATAATAATTTTCAAGGAAAGAGAGTAACAAACAATCACTGCAATAATTAGCCCAGGAAAAGCACTCTCTAAGTAGCCTGCAAACCTAAATTGTCATGTGGAACAAGAACTTAAGTGGATCTGTCAACTTAGAAAATGTTGGTCTTGGGAAATAATCACTAAAGATAAAAGGTACTTGGAAAGATCATTTAGAACTATCAAGAAGCTGTCTTGTTGAGTGGGAAAGCATCAAAAACAAGTTTCCAGACAGAGAGTAAAATGTTAGTAAGACACAATATACTTAATTGAGAAAATTGTTTTAGGGTTCTTAGGATACAAAGGCATACCAACCACTCTTGCCTTTACTGTGGTTTTACTCTGAACCAGAAGGCCATGAAACACAGAATATAATAGGAAATCAGGACATGAGATAAAGTTATATGTTTTTATTATGTCCTTACATATATGAAAGTATGATTAGAGATGCATTCTCAAGGTATATCTAGTCTAGGACATGAGACTGAGTACTTGCCCCACTATTAACTCTCAGCTTGCCCGTCTCATACATTGTAGTCTACCAAAATGGTATGTCCACAAATCAGGTTACTACTCCACGTGGCCTAATCAGTTGCTATCTTTAGTCTTCTTTCCAATTCTCCCCAAAAGTAGCATGAAATTATTCCAGCTGAATTATAATAAAAATAATTGCCCTTTAGATCTACCATAGTCAAGGAAATGGCAAATCAGCATGGATCAACGAGTGAGAAAGATCAACCATGGGGACTATCCTAAATACAGACATAACTCATTTTATTGTGCTTTTGCTTTACTGAGTTTTACAAATTGAAGGTTTGTAGCAACCCTGCACTGTCAAATGATGGTTAGCATTTTTTTAGCAATAAAGTATACTTTAATTAAGGTATCTACTTTTTTTTAAAGACATAATGCTACTGTACACTAACAGACTACATGTAATGTAAACATAACTTTTATATGCACTGGAAAACCAGAAAGATTCATGTGACTCAGTTTACTGCAATAATCGCTTTATCGCAGTGGTCTGGAACCAAATCTGCCATATCTCTGAGGTATGCCTGTATATTCTGCCCATCTTCTTTCAGAGAGGCCATCTCTCAAAAGGATAAGGCAAACAATACTTTTAGGATTGTTTTGAATATGTAACTCCTGAAAATGTTCCCACCTCCTTTCAAAGCTCCATGTCAGGTAGTCTTCCCCAGTCAAGGAGACCCAGATGGGAGTCCCTTTTCAAAACCCTTCACTAGGTCACAGGGCATCACTGTGGAATGAGGAGATCACTTTCCTCATTGCAAGGCAGGAGACACATGTACTTTTCATTAGCTTTAAAACGCAGAGGCTTCAGGCTCCGAATCTCGGTCTCTCACTGCCACTACATCTTTAACAACTAGAAGAGGTTTATCCACCCTTATTTGAAAATCAAATTAATTTACTTCTGGTACAGTAGGAGAGAACACAAGAATTAATAGATACTTGATCCCCCCCAAATTAAACATAATATACTGGACTTCTCTGCTCGCCTTTTAAGTTTTATTAACACTTTTCTGAAAGGTCTTTATTAAAAGTTCAGGACAACCCAAAATTCTAAAACCTCTGGGACTCTGTTGAGAGCGGAGTAATACTGACAGAAAATAAATAAATAAAATATAAAGTGGGCATTAAACTTTTGATTTTTCACTTGGAACTCAAGAGACTGTACTAATAATAGCCAAGACATCACACACCCAAACTGTGCCATTACATTTTACCTATGCTGCTAGACACCACAGAGCACAGCAATTTCTAAGACTGGGTTAGAATGTTTTTGGAAGAAAAAATTTTAATACTCATTATAAAATTACTGAGCCTTTAAGAGCTATCAATAGAATAATTACTAAGTATCAAGTTCAAATAGTCTATTTCTACACTGGCATGGCAAAAGTAGCCAAAACATTGTCTTAAATTTACAACACTGTATATTTCTTCCCTAAAGCATTCTCTACACATTCTCTTTTAAGTTAAATTCTGTAAGTTTATAGAAGTTTGTAACATAATAAACATATGTCAAGTTGGTATTGGCAATGTAAAAGCTTGGTGGAGAAAGTAAAAAAAAAAAAAAAAAAAGGCTCTGTGTGTACATATGTAGAGGACCCAATGAAATGTTATAGAAACACGGAAGGGTTCCTATTTGGAATGAAAGAATTAAGCCGTTCTTAGGAAAAATGGAATAATATAGCAGTTAGATACTGAAATTTGACATTTTCTGATAAACAAAGTCCAGGAAAATTAGACAGATAAATCAACATCAGTTATTACCAGTTTAACTGTCTGAAGGAAATTTTTCATGCAGAGATAAGGTGATCATTTTACCTATGCCATTGAATATATATTCTCCCTTTCTTCCCTCAAACTGAGCAAACAATTAAGCTGTGGGTATAATAGCTATTTTTAGCCAAAAAAGGGAATGCTTTTTAAAAACATTTTCAGATTGAATCTTACAGCAGTGTAGGTGGTATTACCTCTTAGAATGATTTTGAGTTAAATAAGAGTATTTTACTATGAAATTATGTAATTTTTCTCTTTTGAAACATTTTAACTACTTTTACTATAACTTAAAACTTACTAAGCTATTTACTGTTTTCTGTACTTTCATTACTTTTAACAAACAAGCAGAAGTTCAATTCTATAAAATTTATTTAAAAAGCACTGCATCCTCTCAATTCTAACAGGGCAATCCCTATAACTCCAACAATACCAATCTTATAACTTACGTATAATATAATAGCTCCAACCAGAATAAATGTTTCAAAATAGGCACCAAAATGGTTAACTGATCATGTTCACAGTAAATTGGTCAGTGACTACTCCTTCTAAAAGTTGTGAATTCTTCATTAATTGTTGATTTTTGATTTTGAAAACTTTCAAATCCACCAAAAAGTTTAAAAAGCAGTACCACTAAGACTTCCACAGCATCTCCAAGATTCACCAGTTGTTAACATATCACATTCTCAGTGGCTGGGGTTGGGGTGAGAAGAAAACCTAACTAAGAGAGGGTTTTGTGACATGAGAAACTTTTATGAAATCAAATTTCAGTGTCCATAAACAAAATGTTATTTTATTTGAGCCATCCTCACTTATTTAAGTATTTCATTCTACAAGGCAGAGTTAAGTGCTTATGACAGATACTGTATGGCCCACAAAGCCTAAAATATTTACTATCTGATCCTTTACAAAAAAAGTTTGCCAATTCTTGCCTTAAGGTATCCAATGCATGTAACTTTTCCCCTATATATCCAGAATGGTTTATCAGCTATGTAACATCCTATGGAAAACTGACAAAACAAGACACACAAATCATTTTCTATAGGGCTTCATTCTCTCACACAACCCCAGTTGACAAAGGCAGTATACACATTCATAAAGTATAACAGTTTGAGTGTTACATAGTAAGCAGACTAAAGAAAGATATAAGAAACCTCTTCAAATCCAATTATTACATAGAGTTACTTACCCGTGTCCGATCTTCAATGTTGTATATTTTTAACTGCATGGGGATATTGAAGCTATGCAAAAAATTGCCTCCAAACACTAATGTGTCTGTAGGAGTATACACAGCATGAATCCAGCCTAGAAGAAAGGGAATGGAGGGCAGTGGCTGTAAGCACACATTGTAACATGGCTCTCTCAGAGCATTAGTACAAGACTTCTGGATCACACTTTTTACTCTAATTCTGCCTCTTCACGGCTGGTCAAGTTACTTAATCTCTTGCAGCCCCAATATCCTCTATAAAATCAGGATAAATTATACTTTATATGTGTGGTTGGTAAGCACTGAATGATAAAGTACGTGTAAAGTGTTTACAACAAACTTTCAATAAATGGTGCTTGCATTTTTTGGAGCACCTAATATTAACCAGGCTTAGTACAAGAGAATTTACATGTATTGTCATTTACTCCTCACAACAAAATGAGACAGGGATTTAAATATTTGACCAAAGTAATATTAGCAGGTAAATTCATAGTCAGAATTCTAATACAGGTCTGTGACTCCAAAATCTACGCTCCCTCTAAGTACTTATTTGGGAACTTAGTTACCTGATAAAAACTATTACTGATTTAGCACTCTAGCCTTCACAGCTATCCCTTAGCAGAGTAGGTAGCTCTTAATAGGGGGCTGTTTATCACCTGCAAAACAGGTCTTATCCCTAGGATTCTGAAGAGCTAGGGCTAATGTGGGGCTCAAACATGTAGATCTGAAAAGCTGCCACTGGCAATTCTGATACATACTCTTAGTGGAAAATCACAGACTTTAAAAAAGAAGATAAATTCTTGTCATCTACTCAGTCATGACAAGAAAGAACACGCCATTGTTTTCTGCCCACTCCAGCATCATAACCATTCTTGGTGTTGGTGGTAATCTATCAATTTATTTTTCTTTAAGAAAAGAAAGTGGCTAGAGTAGACAACCCACTTTTTTGCATCTTGCTTACCTGAGGGAATGACGAAGGTATAGCCCTGCTTGAGCTCAATGCGCTGGCAATCTGACACCCGGTCACCCAGAAAGATGTCTCCCTGTTTCCCTGACAGCAGCCAATTCTCGTACAGCTCCAGGTTGTGGGCTGTAGGGGGGATGAGCCAGAAGACCTGTGAGTTAAAAAACTTCAGTCTGTTAACAGCCATTGACATGACCCAGTCGTCTCCCTCAACTGATAAACAGGTACAAACTTAAGACCAACAGGTAGAAGAGAAACAAGCAATCCTCCCAGCCTACAGAACTTGACCATTTGGGAAATTCTAGAGGCCTCAAGGAAGTGAACCTTTTTTGTCCTCCACTTGATCAAACAGCATTAGGGCTTCCCTGGGGTTTGATTGTAGAACCCGGAACCTATACAGGACTCAGAGAGAAGGAGGGCATTTAGCTTGTCACCTAGGCAGTCCCTTATTTGCCCCTGGCTGGCTGGTCTAAATGGTCCTAAGAAGCACAGTTAGTTAGGTACAGTACCTTCAAAACACAGGCCTGAGTTGCTTTATTCCAAGGTAGTAACCGAGACTGAAAGGACAGAACTTAAGATACCACTTAAATGGATCCAAAATAAACAAAATGACTCTGGATTTGGAGGTACAGCTGTTCTAGATTTGGCCCTCACATTTTAAAAGCATCATCTGTTTTCATTCCAGTTCTACTTTTCTCTCACAAATGCTTTCACTTCTTACGAGAAAAAAGGGTAACGTAAGAGTGTAATACTATAAACCTCTAATATTAATTCTACATTTCCATTCTTAAACAGCATTCAGAAGCACTCTGAGAAGCTGGAACAAAGGTCTTTATGAATGAGGATAATCTTTCAAAATCTATTTATATCCTCTGACAGGACTTAAAGGCTTCCTATGGCTACATTTCAGACCAATGCCTCTATATAGGGAAAAGTGGTTTGGATCCCAATTTGCTGATTTCATTGTGAATCTACCCATAATTTGTGTTTCCTTCTACTACTTTATTATACTTTCATGTAGAGAAATTATCTTGTCCTCCTAAAACCAGTTCCTTGCCTTCATTTGGAGAATTCTGTTTTGGGAATCTAGAAACAGGACCATTGAGGTTTACTAAGTAGTGATGCCAATACTGGTAAAATGAGAATGAACTAGATGAATAGTAATTCCTACTGGACTCTAGCCAAGAAGGTCAACTTAATCTACAATTCTCTCCAGATACGAGTGGGGACAACCCCCTAGCAGACTCGTTTCCAGGGTATAGAAGCATGCATGAACTGAAGGAAACTCATATAACCAGCTTCAGATTCCAACCCCCATCACAACTATGACCGTACCTTTCCCCCTTGATGGATGTGATACCAAACAGAGGTGCCACCGAAGTCCACATGGAAGTCAGTATAGCAGCCTCGAACACTCATCAGACAGTACCTGACCCAAAACAAGCGGTAGCGTTAGTACACTGACAAGAAAAAGAGGACTGTTCCCACCACAATGCCACACTCTCCCCTTGGGTACTCCACTCCCTCTATCTTCCACCTAATAAACTCCCAGTCGGTGAGAGGAATGCAATCTCAAGCTATCATATTATCAGAAGATACTTTTGTTTTTATGTCATCATGGGCTATGGTACTCTTACATACACTCTTCCCTTTGGAACTAAAGTCTACTCTTTAAATAATTCACCTTTTTGATCACTTGGGACCCAGAGCAAGGTTCCGAAGGGAGGAACCATTTCTTGCTATCACTTTGGTGTCCCACAGCACACCGAGGAAAATGCAGGGTAAGCCACTTACTTCTGCACTTTAGGGTACTGCATCTCCAAGATGGCATTTGTTGACTCAGTCTGACTTTCTTTTAAATGCCTTGGCCACATATTGTCTACCCAGTCAATGAAATCCACCTTTAAAAAGGAGGAGGAACATTTAGGCTTCAAAGGAAGGGTTGGGATTAAAGAGAATTCTAAAGTCAAGAAAAATAGAAATTCTCAAAACACACACTGAAAGACTACAATTTAATTTTAAGCAAACAAATAATATGTTGGTGAATCTTAGGATCAATAGGCAAACATTCTAGAAATAATTATTAAGTGAAAATAAAGACTAATGGTTCCATCAGCATGATCATAAAAGTAGCCCTAATCAAAACAAAGTCATTAAATGATGCCATAGTATCCAACCAAGCCCTCTCTTCTGTGTCAGTAGTGGTATAATCAGCTGTAATTTTTTTTTTTTTTTTGGTCCAATAAAAGGCACTGTCTGGAAGGTACCTATAAACTTACCAAAAGATATAAGTACTGTTAGAGCAGCTAAGATACCATTTAAGAAAGAAAGAAAAGAGAAAAGAAAAAAGAAGAGGAGAGAAGTATAATCAGCTGTACTTTTTGAAGCCACCTTACAATGCAGGGGACGCAGGTTTGATCTCTGGTCAGGGAACTAAGATCCCACATGCCGTGGGGCAACTAAGCCCGTGTGCCACAACTACTGAGCTCCTGCGCCTCAACTAGCGGGCCCGCGTGCTGCAAACAACAGAGCCCACGTGCTCTGGAGGCCACGTGCCACAACTACAAAGAGAAAACCCGCATACTACAATTAGAGAAAAGCCCGTGCACCACAACAAAGAGCCCACATGCTGCAACGAATGATCCTGCATTCCTCAACGAAGACCTGATGCAGCCAAAAATAAATAAATAATAAATAAATCTAAAAAAAAAAAAATCATTTAAGAAAAAGTTAAAGTTTGTAGCTTGCATGAGCAATGTGCTATAGAATCTACTGGGTTAGGAATCAGAAGTTCCAGGTCTAGTTTTCTGAAGATCATATGTGAGCCTCTGGAACTTATCTGTAAAATAAGGATAACTACCGCAAAGGAATATTGTGAGGATTACATGTAAATACATGTTAAAAATTTTTTGATATAATGTCATCAGAGTTTAGGAATCCATTTGTTTGGCCACACCATGCGGCATGGGGAACTTCCCTGACCAGGGATCGAACCCGTGCCCTCTGCAGTAGAAGCATGGAGTCTTAACCACTGGATCACCAAGGGAAGTCCAGGAATCTGTTTTAAATATTGGGTTGGCCAAAAAGTCCGTTTAGGTTTTCCATAACATCGTACAGAAAAACCCGAACAAACATTTTGGCCAATCCAATATGTGCTGAAAGAAATGAGAAATGAAAACAGTATGAACTTATTAAAATACTTCACACTGAATTGTAACGTGCCCTGTACCTTCAAATGACGGCACCCAACCACTGAACTCCAAGAAACAGTCTTAGGTAGATAAAGTGTGATAACCATGTGATAACCAAATAACCATAGATTCAGCATAGCACTGGTGTTCCAAGTATCTAACTTATGGCTATAAAAAGCATGTACCTGGTAAGCTTTATAACTTATGTATGTATATATTTGATCATTTATTTCCTTACAACATAGATCTAGATAAATGCATACAATCTGTGTGTAATGATATGAGGCAAATGTCCAGTGGACACTCAGATGTAAGCTGTGGGAGAGTGTTTGGAAGGGGTCACCAATGATATACAAGATTTTTTTTTTTTTTAAATATTTATTTGGCTGCGCTGGGTCTTAGTCACAGCATGCAAGATCTTTAGTTGCAGCACGTGGGATCTAGTTTCCTGACCAGGGATCAAACCCAGGCCACCTGCATAGGGAGCACAGTGTCTTGACCGCTGGACCACCAGGGAAGTCCCGATATGCAAGTTTAAATAAGCAAGATGAGGAACAACTATGAAGGTTAACTTGCTGCCCCATTTCAAAGAATTTCCACTCAGGGATCCAACAGTTTTAACTAAGCATCCACTGGGCCTAAGAACACTGAATGAGCCCCAGATTCTTCTTTCTATCAAACAAAATCTACTTTCTGCTCTCTTGATGTAGTGGCCAGTTTTCTCCCATCTCCTGGTGTTGTCCTTTGGAAAGCCTTTAACAGAATACAGAAAAACTGTGAGTTGCTCAGTATACTCACTATAAGTTCTTATATCTGGATAGGGAGAGGAAAAGTTAGGAACACATGAGTATTTTTTGTCAAGTGTTCACTCAGAGATAGATGAACTTCTCTGGCTAGAATTTCTCACCTGCAGCAATAAGTCACTCTCTGGCCTCCCTTTATTTGATATTATTGGGTATTATCTGACTATCAAGAGAATATTATGGTAAGGCGTTCATACATTTTTCTTAGGTTAATCTTTAGGCTCTGGATAGGCCTTTTGCTAAATGGCCTCATCCATATGACAGCAAGTCTCCAGCGGAGATAATCACAGTTTCTACCTGTCCCGTACCAATACAGGGCCAAACTGGCAAGAAGTGCAATAACTAAGACATAATCTATTCATACACTGTGCAAAAACAGCTCATGGCCTTCCACGAACTAATTTCCCCATCACCAAACAAATCTGCACATTACATCTGCTGCTATTTTTCATCTACTTCTCAGTTACTGCTGGGATGACAGCAGAAATCACCTCTCTCTCTTCACTAGAGAGTCCCACTTTATGCTACCACCTACAATGGGCACTTAAAAGTTGTCCACCTTGGGCTCCCCTGGTGGCGCAGTGGTTGAGAATCTGCCTGCCAATGCAGGGGACATGGGTTCGAGCCCTGGTCCGGGAAGATCCCACATGCCGTGGAGCAACTAAGCCCATGTGCCACAACTACTGACCCTGTGCTCTAGAGCCCACGAGCCACAACTACTGAGCCCATGTGGCACAACTACTGAAGCCTGCGCCCCTAGAGCCGTGCTCTGCAACAAGAGAAGCCACCACAATGAGAAGCCCGCGCGCCACAAGGAAGAGCAGCCCCAACTCGCCACAATTAGAGAAAGCCTGTGCACAGCAACAAAGACCCAACACAGCCAAAAATAAATAAATAAAATAAATAAATTTATTAAAAAAAAAGTTGCCCACCTTACTTTCCCTGCACCTACTTTTGCACATATTATTCTTCCTGCCTGGGATTCTGGTCTTCCTTCTCTTTGCCTCATTTTTTCTTTCATGTCAAGCCTAGGTACCGCTTCCTCCAAAAAACTTCGCCCAATTCTCCTCCGGTTTAGGTTAGGTGGGTCCTTCCTACTGGCTCCCACAACATTCCGTACTTATTCAGTTTTGAAGCACTTACCACATTGTAGTTTCTATAAATGCCAATTCTCTGGTCTTTCTTCCCCATGAGACTCTAAGCATTTTGAGGACAAGACTGATCTTGTTTTCCACTGTACCTCTAGCACCTAAGCACAGCACTTAGCATGTAGCAGGCCCTTAAACCAATAAGCTCACTCTGAAGGTGTGAAGATCACAGTGAACAAGTAATTATGTAGTTTATGTAAAAGATTACTACATGAATGAATACATTTTTCAAAACTCACTGAAATGTACCCTTAAAATGGGTACACTTTATTGTATATCAATTGTACCTCAATAAAGTTGGTTTTTTATTAAGCATTATTGAGATATATTAGAAAAGACCTAGATAAATGGAGGGATATACCTTGGGGGAAAATAGCCTGGTAAATAAATAACACCCTAGTAGAATAAGAATGTTGCTGCTTATATAGCAAGGTCATAAAAAGCTTGCTTCCTTTTAGGAGGTGACTTTGGTAATAAGAGCTCACTCAATCTTTCTGGCCTTGTTTTAGGTCTCTAGAAGATACTGGTGCACTGTTCTTCGCCCTCTAGAAAGTTTTCTATTTCTGAGCTCTTCCATGGGTTCTGTTCCTCCATTTAATGGTGGAGTACTTTTCTAATTTTTATAAAATGATGTAGCATTTTTGTCATTAAAACTAGGGGCAAAATGAATAAATTAAGGATGTTACAAAGAAGGCTTCATGTGTGAATAACACATTTCTAAATTTTAAGAATGGAAAAGTATGATCCAGGCCAAGTTTTACTTTTACAGCTACAATCTTACTACTCTTAAATTGAAATTCTAAAAATATTAAGGAACACATTTATAAACAATGTTATTGTGATTCTTACTATCTCTCTTATTGAATTCTTTATTTATTAAGTGCACCTTGTTAGGTTAATAACAAGGCTAAATTCTAACCACCTGTCTTCCTGTATTTCCACATGACCAAACAAATGACAATTAATATAAAAAGGATTTTTGTCATTTTAGGGAGGAAAAGTTTTCTTGAGAAATTCTGTATTTGTTGTAGCATCTCCAATAACAAGAAACAATGACAAAAATTATAGTCTCTTCACATAACACTGACAACATTTTCCCTTTGGTCTGTACACACCAATGTGTTAGTGATAAAAAACAATGCAACTAACTAGTAAGTTGAAGGTATGTATGTATATAAATGTATATATAAAACAGTATTATAACCAATTAATACCACATTTCAACTTTGAAAGTCAAAGGGTACAATTTGAAAGTCAAAGTATATGTATATATATATGTATATATATATTTTATATATAAATGCATATATAAAACAGTATTATAACCAATTAATACCACATTTCAACTTTGAAAGTCCAAGGGTACAATTAGGATAATTTAAATGGCGATAGGATAAAACACTGAGAACTTGACTCCGAAAAAATGTACATTTTTTCCATTAGTACATTCCAAATTCCACCGTTCCAGGTGGAATACTTGACTCAAGTGAGTTCTGAGACAGGAATAAAAGTGGTCGAAAAATGACTAGGTATATTTTAAAAGTGAAACCAATCCCACTTAGGGAAATGAGTGCTCTCAGCATCCTGTAGACAGCCACTTTCATAAGAGATGGGTTAAATCAGTATCTACCTCAGGAAAGTTAAGCATCAAAAACTAACTTCCCCTTGGGATGGGTTGTCAAATTATTGCTATTAGTCATCCAACAGAATCTACTCGAGAACCCATCTCATACAATCACCTGGCTCTAAATCAGTTTTCTCCCAAGCATCTCTGCAAGTATAAACCTATAGGATAGAAATTTATTAGGCAAACTTCCTATTCACAGTTCTTATCAGAATGAATTTAAGACTTTTCTCCATTACATGCAAAGGCCAATGTTCTTAAATTATCAGAATGGCCTCTCCCTATCAAAAACTAAGTGATGTTGGAAAATGATGAACCTTCTAAAAACACAAGTTATTCTTATCAAATTGTCTTGTTCATCCTTATCCTGTATGTTTAAGAAGTTATAAATTCTCCCAGTGTATAATCAACCCGCTTGGTGACAAAGACAATGTGGAGAAAATGATTAGACTAACCGTGGAGGGCCGCTGCACCATATTCTCCAGCCTGGTGTGGCTAAACTCTAGGCTGATGACATTATAGAGTTTTTCTCGCTCCTCCTCTGGGGTCTCATAGTAGCGTGTCCACTGAGCCATGGTCATTTCAATGCCTTTCTGTGTGTTCACATCCATGACATCCACCATCCGACGACTCCCTGCCATGAAAGATGCATTGATCATCTCTACTGAGCCACTAATATCCTTAAATATATTAAGAAGATAAGACACAAGTGAAAGGAAACAAACTATCCTTTCTTCTTTGCAGTATTCACTAATAGGCTATAGCTGTCACTTTCAAGGTAACTGACAGAAAATCAAATCATAAAGAATGACAAAGACAATGGTTAATATTAAAAACAACAATCACTCCCTGTGGCATGTTTACTATACGGTCAGGCATTGAATCTTATATTCAACATCTCACTCAATGCTGACAATTTTAAATACTAAGTACCATTCATAGATGAGACATTTCATTCATTCCATAAATATTTACTGAATGATAAAGACATCTTAATGAATACAAAGATGTACATCAGATCCTCAACCAACTATAACAACCACAACAAAAAGCAGAATGTCACAGAGCCAGCATAAAATAGCAGAGGGGAGAAAACAACAGCCTCAGAGCCAGAGACCCAAGTTTAAACCTCAGCTCTAATATTACCTAGGCAAGTTATTTAACTTCTCTGAACCTTAATATCTTCTTCTGTAACTTGGGAATAATATCACCTTGTGGGCCATTGTGAGGATTTAGTCAATGAGGTAAAATGTCTGACACAAAATAGGTGCTCAGTTAAACAGCAGTAAAAATAAAAGAAAATTAAAAAAAATATTTTACACTAGACTGACCAGAGAAGGATTTTAGAAAAAGGGGCGCATGGGGTGGGGGGGCTTCCCTGGTGGTCCAGTGGTTAAGAATCCACCTTCCAATGCAGGGGCCACAGGTTCGATCCCTGGTCGGAGAAGTAAGATCCCACGTGCTGCAGGGCAACTAAGCCCGCGCGCCGCAACTACTGAGCCTGTGCACTCTAGAGCCCATGCGCCACAACTAGAGAGAAGCCCGCGCTCCACGACGAAGAGCCTGCGTGCTGCAACGACGATCCCGCGTGCCGCAAATAAGACCTGATGCAGCCAAATAAATAAATTAAAAAAAAAGAAAAAAAAGGAAGGGGAAGAAGAAACATTTGAGTTGAGCCTGGAGGAATAAACAGAATGTCAACAAGATTCAACAGAGAGAATTCCAAGCAGAGGCAACAGCATAAGAGAAGATATGGAGAGGCAGCACACCTAAAAAGTTAAGAAAATGGAGGTCAAGGAGGGGAGAGAGAGAATAAAAAGTTGCCACTGAAATATTAAGAATACTGTTCAATTTGTAAGAAACTAACAAACACCTATATATCCACCTGGCTTGGTGGATATACCAAGCAGTGTTAGGACCTGGTCCCCTGCCTCAAGGAGTTTATAGTCTAGTTAGAGATAAGACATAATAGGCAAAAGGACAAGAATATGGCCATAATGAAGCAGATATGGCAGAATACACATAAAAAGATAACTGCTAATGTAAGACAACGGACTGAACCTACTCTTAATTATTTGGAAGAAAAGGCAAACACTAAATCAAAACTGCCTTGAAATACCACTTCAAACCCACTAGGATGGCCACAATTTAAATTTCTTAAAAAAGGGAAAATAACAAGGGCTGGCAAGGGTACAGAGAAATCAGACTGTGCCGGCAGGAATGTACAATGCTGCAGGTGCTATGGGAACACTTTGGTAGCTCCTCCATAAATTACGCAGAGAATGACCACATGATCCAGCAATTCTACTCCTAGGTATATATCCAAAAGAATCAAATGCAAGTGTTCAAACAAAAACTTACACATGAATGTTCTTAGCGGCTCTAAATCACAACAGCAAAAAGGTGGAAATAACCCAAATGTCCATCAACAGATGAATCGATTAACAAAGTGTGGTGGGACTGCCCTGGTGGTGCAGTGGTTGACTCTGTGCTCCCAATGCAGGGGGCCCAGGTTTGATCCCTGGTCAGGGAACTAGATCCCACATGCATGCCACAACTAAGAGTCTGCATGCTGCAACTAAGACCTGGCGCAACCAAATAAATAAATGAAAAACTAAGGAATTAAAAACAAAACCAAAAACAAAGTGTGGTATACTCATACAATGAATGGATTATTCAACCATAAAAAGGAATGAAGTACTGTTATATGCTACAACATAGATAAACCTCAAAAACATTATGCTAAGTGAAAGAAGCTATACACAAAAGGCTGCATATTTTATCATTCCATTTACATGAAATATCCAAAATAGGCAAATCTAGAGACAGAAAGTAGATTAGTGGTTGCCAGGGCCTGAGGGAAGGAGAGAACAGGGAATGACTACTTAATGGGTATGGAGTTTCTGTTAGGGGTGATGAAAAAGTTCTGGAAGTAGGTATTAGTGATGGTTGCACACTGTGAATATACTTAATGCCACTGAGCTGGATACTTTAAAATTATTACAATGATAAATTTTAGGTTATCTGTATTTTACCATAATTTAAAAAAAAACTAAAAAGTGAATGCTTTCCTTTAGGAATGTAGATAAGGCAAACACAGTTCCACTATGCCAATGCTACCAGAGCACTCAGATAAAATAATGACAGTCATAGAAATAGCTAACTTTTACTGAGCACATACTACGTGCCAGACACTGTTCTTCACATTTAAGTAACTTGCCCAAGGTTACACAGGTAGTAATTAGTGGAGCTGGGATTTGAAACCAGCCAGTTTTGTTTGAGTCCACACTTTAAAATCAATATATCCCATTATATAAAGTTTACACAATAGAACATGTGTACTATCTTTTGGGGACATGAACTGACACTGGAGATGTAACATTCTACTTTAGGTAGAAAAGAAGAATGGATCAGCCAAAGTACATTTAGTAATAATGGGTTATTGTAATCACCAATATGTTGTTCACTGCATTTTAACAATCATCATTTGAAACTTCTGATAAGTCTGTCAGTTTAAATATAATCACTGCTTTATTTTAAATCACAACAAAGATATCTGTGACCATCCACAGGTCTATTTGGAAAATATAAGGTTAGGAAGGGCTCTAAAGACCATTATTAGCAGAAAACATATTGAGGACATGAGAAAGTGATAAGTGAGAAGGAATGCAAAAGAAGGCTAGTGAGTGAATCAGTCCTTATATCTGTACAGCTCAGAAATTTGGATACTGTAAGTCTATGACAGGATCTAGAAGTCTATATTTTTAACAAGTATCACAGATGATTCTGATGCAGGTCATCTGTGGATCACAAACCCCTAAGAATGCCTGACCAATAGAGAAAAGCTTTGGTGGTCCATTAACTTGTGGATCCAAGGAATTACTTCCTGGAGGTCCATTAGGAAAAAAAAGTCAAGCGATGGACCGATAAGTACTCACGTACTATGTTTTCCGAGGCCCCCTGAGAACCCTGCCTTGTGAAGAGTAGGAAAGCATTTTAATTAGTAAACAGATTTACTGAGTATCTACTATACTCCAGAGACTGTGCTAAGTAATAGGAAATACATAGTGACAGGCAGATAGCTGGAATCTAACATAGAAACAGGTAGGGGAGTGGAAAATACAGGGAATTAGAGAAACTTCCTCTACCTAGGACATTTATCTCTTGGATAAACGGAAGTTATCCAGCTGTCTAAAAAGAGCCCTCAAGTGGCCAAGAGACAGTACTGCAATACTTAACTTCAAAGGGAGAGACTGCACTGGAGCTTCAGCATAGAGGACAAAACATAATAGAAGTTGTAGTGTTAGGCGGAAAGCATCTGAAAACTTTTGTTTCATGTCCTGTCAGAAACATTTCTAAAATATTTTAATCCACTTTACTGCCTTATCATGTATAGGAGAATAACTATCTCTGAATTCCTAAGGATCCTGACACGTCTCAGGGCCGCACTGAACACCAATGATCTGCAGAAAATTGACCAAACCCTTACTGACTCTAGGAAGTTTTCTTCTTTAATTAGACTGTTCTAATTTGCTTTTTCCCTCTAAACTTTCAGTATAATGAAATACAAATCTGGCACTTCCCTGGTGGTCCGGTGGTTAAGAATCTGCCTTCCAATGCAGGGGATGAGGGTTCGATCCCTGGTCAGGGAACTAGGATCCCACATGCCATGGGGCAACTAAGCCTGCGCACTGCGACTAGAGAGCCCACGTGCCACAGCTAGAGAAGCCCGCACGCCGCAACGAAGACCCAGTGCAGCCAAAAAAAAGAAGGAAGAAAATACAATTCTGATTAAGACTCAAGTTAACCAATCACTGATGAAGAGAAATTTTAATGAATCTACTTCTCAGCTTACAAAGTTTCAAACCTTAGCCAAGTTACCAAATGTAGCATTGGTGAAAATTTCCTGGAAATTTCTCCATGGCTTTTAGGGAAAGGAAGAGAATCATAAATGAAGTTTTATTCTTGGCTCAGAGATATAAAATTTCACTTTTGAAATTTTGCCCTGGAAGGTAGGCTCTTCATGGAGAGAAGGAAGGATGCACAGTGATAAAAACAGTAGGTAGGAAAGAGGCAGATGTTCAGATGTTGTATGTCTAATGAGTAGTAATAAATGAAGCAACTTCTATAACTACCTTTGAGAAAATCCTCAGTTGTTAAACAGTAGTTTCTAATCAAGAAACGATTTCAAGTAGTATATACTTCAATCAAATATATAGTTCAATGTTCCTAAGCCTTAAATCTCAGTAAGGGATTTAAGACCCAGTTGTAAATCTTAGATCTTTGCCTCAAAGACACTCAAAGGCCTCAAGTTTAATACTTACCCACACACATTTTGACATCATTCACAGTGAAGTCTGGATCTGGCATCCTATGAAACAAACACTAGTAAGTATAACGGGAAGCACAACTACTCTAGTCAGGTGAGTTTTTTCTTAAAGAATTAAGAACTCTCCAGTCAAGACGTATCAATCTTCATATTGAGGATTAAAATATATTTGAAATATAAATGTATATATATGTACATATACATACATAGGAAAAAAGAATATATGAGAAAAGGTTAATAGAGATTATCTCAGGGTGGTAGATTTTAGGAGATTTATTTTCTTTATAGCTCATCTATATTTTCTCAGTTACCTATAACAACACACTTTTAGATATTTTCAATGATCTATGCTTTGGATTATCCATACTGCATTGTCTATAGCCCTGGGTGTAATGTGGCCATTTTGCAATCACATCCAATCAAACAGCAAACACTTACTTTATTCCAAGTCCATCGGAGTTCTTGAAAATCAGAGGATCTCTTAAGCCACCCCGCTGGATATACTCTACATTAAAATCTGTCACCATAGGAAAACAATTGTTAGAAAGGCAAAAGGTTTAGCTGGAAAAAGACAAAAGGACCATAAAATGGATCCTAAATAATAAGGTAGAGATGGTATTTGCTATTTCTGTGTATACAGTTTTGCTGTTAGATAATACATGCTTGTTATTAAGAAGCATCTCTTAAGGTATAGGGAGAGCACACTGAGAAGCAGGGCTCAAGGGATTTGCTAAATCTATACTTCCACAATACTTCAGAATTTAACCAACAGGGGATAGTACTATTGAGTCATCTCATAAATCCTAAGCAGAAATCATCGCCCTGTCACTTAATAGCCTAAATATGTAACTCTGTCCACTACAATACATACCATGACATCCTTGTCAGTTTGCCAAGGAACAAAGCTGCATGATACACATAGAGCTCAGTTTTGGTGGGGCAGGTACACGCATAAAAGGATTTTTATTATACTATTCTTAATTAAACCCAAACCAAGGGATGGGAGAAGAAGAAGGAAGAGGCCTTTAGGGAAAAATTCCAACATTCTTGCCCTAATAAACGCTTGCTTTTTCCAATATAGCAGAGAATGACTCACAGGGTGGGAGGACTGGGGCGGGGGTGTGTGCATGAGTGGCATTGAGTAGTAAGAGAAAATACAGATAAATAGCATCACAGCATCAACAGGCAGTACTTTGGCTGCAGAGATGCTGAGTCCACAGCTCCCAGAGTCTACAACTTCCTACATCAAGGGGCTGCAGGTCTGAACCCAAATGATACTGACCTCTTCCTTCCATAAAAGTAACAAAATTTGCATTATATTTGTTGGTGTGGAGTTTCTCTTCCAAGTCAAAAGTTCTTTTTCCTTCAATTTCATCATCTGAAATGCCATCATCTTCATAGCGTCGTCGCATGGTACCACGCTGGGGAGAGAGGGACATAAGGATGAAATCATGGACTTTTTCATGCCTTTCAGTTGCTATGTTAAGCATCAATTTTCCTTGCCTTATAGATCTTTTTCTCAACCAAAGGTCAGCTAATATTCTCAGAATGTACAAAATTTTAAATGAGTCACTAGGTTTCCTACTTTGTACATTTTACCACTGCTAACTCTTTGAGCCTAGAGATATAAATTTACAACGAAAATATGACCAAATCGGGTCTACTAAACATTTTATTTGTCTATCATTGCTTAAACTGTCTTCATAGACATTACAGGCCAGGATACAAAACATAATTTTTTCATGGGGAAGGCCCTTTCTAGATTAGCTTTCTAAAACAACCTTCAAGAATAGACTAAAACACTTGAATTAATGAAACAGAAACTCTTTTACAGCAGATAAAGAAAGTTAATCTAAACAACAGTATTCCAAACAGCAGACCATCAATACTTAGCATTAAGGATAGCCTCTTGCCAAAGAAAGATATACAAGTGGCCAAAAAGCACATGAAAAATGCTCGGGATCAAATGGCCAAAAAGCACATGAAAAATGCTCGGGATCATTAGTCATTAGGGGAAATACAAATTAACACCACAACGATACACCACTTCACACCCAATAGGATGGCTATTATCAAAAAGGTAGACAATAACAAGTGTTGGAGGGCATGTGGAGAAACTGGAACCCTTATACAGTGCTGATGGGAATGTAAAATGTTGCAGCCATTTTGGAAAACAGTTTGGCAGTTCCTCAAAAAGTTAAACACACAGTAAGTTATCCTATGACCCAGCAATTTTAATCTTAGGTATATATCCAAAAGAATTAAAAACGCACGTCCATACAAAAACTTGTACACAGATGTTCACAGCAGAACATTATTTATAATAGCCAAAAGGCAGCAACAACCCAAATGTCGATCAATTGATGAATGGATAAACAAAACGTGGTATATTTACACAATGGAATAGTAACTGGCCATAAAAAAGAATGAAGTACTGATATGTGCTGCAATATGGAAGAATCTTAAAAACATGCTAAGTGAAAGATGCCAAACACAGAAGACCATAATCACATTTTTATTTTTTTACTGTACGAATGGACTTTATTGTTTGCAACAGGAAGTGGAAGAGAGAGGATACGACAGATCCGGCTCCTGGGGCAGCTCCAGACTCGGTCACCGCCCTCAAAAAGTCATAATTTTATTTACATGAAATGTCCAGAAAAAGCAAATCCACAGAGATAGAAAGTAGATTAATGGTTGCAATGGGCTGGGGAGAGGGAGAGATAGAAAGTAACTGTTAACAGTATGGGTTTCTTTTGGGAGAAATTAAAAATGTTCTAGAATTAGATAGTGGTGATGTTTGCACAACTCTGTGAATATACTAAAAACCACTGAGTTGTACACTTTAAACGGGTGAATTTTATGGTATGTGAATAATCTTGTAAGCTTTTTTTTTTTAAGATAACACGTTGCTTATGCTGCAAATTTACCTTTTGGTATATTTTACTACAGCCAGTGTTAAAATTTGTCGAAATTTCTTGAATACATACACATAGGACAATCCACGTGGGAGACAATGAATGGTAAAGTAGCCCTACTCCAGTATGTGCTAAGGACAACCAAACCTGGAATTTAAAGTTAGATATTGATGATCTAGAATTGATTACATGGCACCTGAATTTATATAAACACATAAGAAAATGAGACACTGTAGAAAGGTCTCTTAGGGAATAGGATCAGGGAAAGGGCAGAAATAAGTCATAAAATATAAAAACTACACACAGAGGAGAGCACACCAGAGGAGAGCAAGATTCAATTTAGCAGTTTTAGGTAGAAACACTGATAGATACCTGATATCTTTTCCATATTTGGTAAAAAACTTTATAACACTCTTGGGCTTCCCTGGTGGCACAGTGCTTAAGAATCCTCCTGCCAATGCAGCGGACACGGTTCAAGCCCTGGTCCAGGAAGATCCCACATGCCGCAGAGTAAATAAGCCCGTGTGCCACAACTACCGAGCCTGTGCTTTAGAGCCCGCGCGCCACAACTACTGAAGCCTGCACACGTAGAGCCCGTGCTCCGCAACAAGAGAAGCCACTGGCCCGCGCACTGCAACGAAGAGTAGCCCCCGCTCGGGGCAACTAGAGAAAGCCCACGTGCAGCAACGAAGGCCCAACACAGCCAAAAAGAATAAATAAATAAAATAAATATTTTTAAAAAACACAAAAAACTTTATAACACTCTTACCTAGCACTTTGTTGCCATAAATCACAGCTCAAAGGCCAAAAGACCTAATTTTAGTAGACCTCTCACTCTAAAAATGCCATCACTGCTCAAAATATTTTTAGTTACCTTTATATTTGAAAGGGGGGGTGGTATTTTCACTGACAATTTCTTAAATAGGTTCGTTTTTTAGAAGACACCACTCCGTTCTCTTCCTCACCTTATTTCATATATGTGTCTTTGAAGAGAACTCCAAAAGATGAGTTCCAAGTATGTCAAAAAGCAGGAACAATACCATCGGAATAAATGTAGTTTCCCACAATAATCACTTTTAGAAAGCATTCACTTGTGCCCAGAAATAAACCCACGCATACATGGTCAATTAATTTATGACAAAGGAGGCAAGAATATACAACGGGGAAAGGATAGTCTCTTCAACAAATGGTGTTGGGAAAACTGGACAGCTACATGCAAAAGAATGAAACTGGAGCACTATCTTATACCATATATAAAAATTAACTCAAAATGGGTTAAAGACTTAAATGTAATAAGACCTGAAACCATAAAACTCCTAGAAGAAAACATAGACAGTAAGCTCCTTGACATTGGTCTTAGCAATTTTTGTGGATCTGACTCCAAAGGCAAGGGAAAACAAAAACGAAAATAAACAAATGAGGCTACATCAAACTAAAAAGCTTCTGCACAGCAAAGGAAACTACCACCAAAATAAAAAGGAAACCTACTGAATGGGAGAAGTCATTTGTAAATAATTTATCTGATAAGGGGTTAACATCCAACATATATAAAGAACTCACACAACTCAATAACAAGCAAACAAACAAACTGATTAAAAAATGGGCAGATGATGTGAATAAACATTTTTCCAAAAAAGACACACGTGGCAAGAGGCACATGAAAAGATGTTCAATGACACTAATCATCAGGGAAATGCAAACCAAAACCACAGTAAGGTATCATCCTACACCGGTCAGAATAGCTATTATCAAAAAGGTAACAGGGACTTCTCTGGCTGTCCAGTGGTTAAGACTCCATGCTTCCACTGCAGGAGGTGTGGGTTTGATCCCTGGTTGTGGAACTAAGATCCCTCATGCCACACAGAATGGCAAAAAAAAAAAAAAAAAAAAAAACAATTGAGCCCTGGTCCGGGAAGATCCCACATGACGCGGAGCAACTAAGCCCGTGCGCCACAACTACTGAGCCCGCGTACCACAACTACTGAAGCCTGCGTGCCTAGAGCCAATGCTCCACAATAAGAGAAGCCAGTGCAATGAGAAGCCCGCGCACCGCAACGAAGAGTAGCCCCCAAAAGCCCACGCGCAGCAATGAAGACTCAATCAATCAATCTACCATATCATCTAGCAATTCTACTACTGGGTATCTAACCGAAGAAAACGAAAATATGAATTTGAAAAGATATATGCGGGACTTCCCTGGTGGTCCAGTGGGTAAGACTCCATGTACGCAATGTAGGGGGCCCAGGTTCGATCCCTGGTCAGAGAACTAGATCCCGCATGCGTGCTGCAACTAAGAAGCCCACATATGCAATTAAGAATCTGCATGAAACAACTAAGAAGTCCACATGCTGCAACTAAATTTCCCACATGCTGCAAGGAAGACCTGGTGCAGCCAAAAATAAATAAATATTCTTTAAAAAGAAAAGATATATGCATCCTTATGCTCCCTGCAGCATTATTTATAATAGCCAAGATATGGAAGCAATCTAAGTGTCGATTTGATTGATGGATGAATAAAGATGTGGTATATGTGTACACACACACACACGATGGAATACTACTCAGCCATAAAAAGGAATGAAATCTTGCCATCTAAAGCAACATCAGGATTGAGAGTATGACGCTAAGTGAAATAAATCAGGTGGAGAAAGACATACACTGCATGTATGTGGAATCTAAAAACCAAAACTAACAAAACAAAATCCAGAGTCATAAACAGAATAGATTGGTGGTTGCCAAGGGGTGGGCGTGGTGTGAAACAGGTGAATGGGATTATGAAGTACAAACTTCCAGCTATAAAATAAACAAGTCATGGGGATGTAATGTACAGCATGGGGCAATATAGTCAATAATACCGTATTAGCTTTGTAAGGTGACAGATGGTAAGGAACCATTGTGGTAACCATTTTGCAATGTATACAAATGTTGAATGTTGTACACCTGAAACTAATATAATATTGTATGTCAATTATACCTCAATTTCAAAGAGAAAAGAAAGCATTCTTTTGCATAAATTCTAATATGCACATCAAAAAAAATCCCAGTCATATTTTCAAACTTTAACATTTCCTAGGTCAACTATTACTGACTCTTTTTCAGTCAAGATATCATCATCTTGATTATCCCAACATTTCTAACATGGTAGCCTGAAGTTCTCTGTCTCTTCTTTCTTTTTACATGCTTTTATTTTTCCTATATTCAAGAAGAATTATTCTTCCATTTGTACTTTCAATATGGAAAGTGTAAGGATATAAGGAAAACTCCTGCTCCAGCCAAGCTATGCCCATTTCTTAAGGACTACAGAAAAATTTAATTCTTGTTTTCTTTTGGTTGTTGCAATTGGGAGGTCAACAGTAATGTGAAATTATTTGTGCTGGTTTTAACACTGTCCAGGATAAGGTTCCCCCCGCCCCATTCTATCTATATGCAAACCCTGGTGAAAGTAAACATCTACGGCAAACCTCTAAGTGCTTAAAAAACATATTCAATCCTCAAAATAACCCTGGAAATAAGTAGTCAATGACACAATCTGCTACAGGTGAAACTCAAAAGGCAATGCCACTTTAACACTAAGGAAAGCAGCCACCAATCTCCTCCAGCCTACCAACATTACCAAATAATTCTAAATGGTTTAACTAGCATGCTGTGCTTTTTTAAATTCTAGGTGATTTTTGGCAACCTAAAGGATGTTTCTGGGCTCCCATAGACACCAGCCCTTGCCGAACCCAGTGTCACAGTAAATAGGCACAAACTGAACTATGAAATCTATTCCAACCACATTTTCACTCAAAAGCAATTTGTACTTTCCAGGGTTAACAGTGAGTTTTACTCTTGAATAACCAATTATCATTTATTCTATTTAGATTACCAAACTATATAGCAAACTCATGTTTTCCAACTCACCATGAGCAAACTCATGGTGGCGCAGTGGTTAAGAATCTGCCTGCCAATGCAGGGGACACGGGTTCGAGCCCTGGTCCGGGAGGATCCCACATGCCACAGAGCAACTAAGCCCGTGTGCCACAACTACTGAGCCTGCACTCTAGAGCCCGTGAGCCACAACTACCAAGCCCGCGTGCTGCAACTACTGAAGCCTGCACACCTAGAGCCTGTGCTCCACAACAAGAGAAGCCACCGCAATGAGAGGCCCGCACACTGCAACGAAGAGTAGCCCCTGCTCGCCGCAACTAGAAAAACCCCATGCGCAGCAACAAAAACCCAACACAGCCGAAAAAAAAAAAAATTTAGAAACTGCCTTAAAAAAATATTTACCACTCCTGGTCAGGTGGTAATTAACTATATTAAATGGTAAAAACAGCCACATAAATGGAATATTTAGTTAACTCAAGTACTGATACATAAGATGAAGGGCTACAGATACTATACTATACTATACTATACTATACTATACTATACTATACTCTCCTAGATGGTTAGCTGTAGAAAAGACAATGGTGGGAATTCCTTGGTGGTCCAGTGGTTAGAACTCCACGCTTTCACTTCTGAGGGTTCGGGTTTAATCCCTGGTCGAGGAACTAAGATCCCACAAGCTGCAGCGTGGCCAAAAAAAAAAAAAAAAGACAATGGTGCAAGAATAGATGCAAACAGGTACCCACTATGACAGAGAAACATCTGGCATTCTCTTTTCTAAACATGTGTAAATGGAAAGCAACCTTTAAAACTATAAAAATTTTAAAAATTAAAATAAAATTTTAAATGGTGCTGGGACAACTGGATATCCACATGTAAAAGAATGAAGCTGGACCTCTACCTCACACCTTATACAAAAAACTAACTTACAATGGATCAGACTTAAATGTAAAGGCTAAGACTATGCAATTCTTAGAAGAAACTGTGGTGTAAATATTCATGACTGTGGATTAGGCAACAGTTTCTTAGATAAGACACCAAAAGTACAAGTAATAACAACAAAATAGATTAACTAGATTTCTTCCAAATTAAAACTTTTTTTTTTTTTTTTTTTTTGGGGTATGGGGGCCCCTCCCTGGTGGGGCCAGCCCAGCCGCTCCGCGGCATGTGGGATCTTCTCAGCCCGGGGCACGAACCCGCGTCCCCTGCATCGGCAGGCGGACTCTCAACCACTGCGCCACCAGGGAAGCCCCCAAATTAAAACTTTTTGTGCTTCAAAAACACTATCAAGAAAGGTAAACGGCAATTTATAAAATGAGAGAAACTATTTGCAAATTATATATCTCATAAGGGTCTAATATCTAGGATATATAAAGAACTCTTACAACTTAAAAATGAAAAGGCAAAATATAAAATTAAAGTGGGCAAAGGTTTGAAAGAGTATTTTTCAAAGATATATAACTGGCCAATAAGCACATGAAACATCATTAGTCTTTAGCTCATCAGTCATTAAGGAAACGCAAATCAAAACCACGAGATAGAGCTTCCCTGGTGGCGCAGCGGTTGAGAGTCCGCCTGCCGATGCAGGGGACGCGGGTTCGTGCCCCGGTCTGGGAAGATCCCATATGCCGTGGAGCGGCTGGGCCCGTGAGCCATGGCCGCTGAGCCTGCGCGTCCGGAGCCTGTGCTCCGCAACGGGAGAGGCCACAACAGTGAGAGGCCCACGTACCGCAAAAAAAAAAAAAAAACCACGAGATACTATTTCACAACTACTAGGTAATAAGTGCTGGTGAGGATGTGAAGAAAGCAAAACCCTCATACACAGTTAGTGGGAATGAAGAACAGAGCAAATCTTTTGGAAAACAGTCTGGCAGTTCCTCAAATTGGTTAGAGTTACCATATGACCCAGAAATTCCATTCCCAGGTATTTACCCAAGAGAATGAAAACACGCCACACAAAAACATGTACGCCAACATTCATAGCAACATTATTCATGATAACCAGAGTAGATGGACACCCCAAGGGTCTATCAACTGACAGATGGCTAATAAAATATAGTATATATCCATACAATGGAATACAGTTGAGCAGAAAAAGGGAGTGAAGTACTGATAAATGCTACAAACACAGATGAACTTTAAAAAACACACTAAGTGAAAAAAGCCAATCACAAAGGACTACATAGTTTATGATTACCTTTATCTGAAATGGACAGAATAGGCAAATCCATAAAGCCAGAAAACACATTAGTGGTTGCCAGGGGCTGGAAGGAAGAGAGATGGGGAATAACTGCTAATGTGTACTGGGTTTCTCTGGGGTAATGAAAATGTTCTAGAATTAGATACTGGTAATGTTTTCACAACTCTGTGGATTTACTAAAAACTATTGAATTGCACGCTTTAAAAGGGTGAATTGCCTAGCATATGAATTCTATCTCAATACAAAATAATGAAGGGCAATCTGTAAAAGAATAAAGGTAATACAACGTACATGTTTAAGTAAAGCAATGTATTTTTATAAGAATAAAGTTTGATGTAGACCAATAGAAGACACATTGCCTGATATCATTTTTTTGAGAAAGCAAAGTCTTTTTCTAAACAATTTCCATAGACATTTCAGTTGATTTTATATGAAAGGACACAGACAAGTGACTAAAAAAAGTTGTTCAGTATTTAATGAACTACCATGATGTGCCAAAAATGCAGAAGCGGTTTGTTAGTTCTGAGAATTTCCACTCCAACTACTGATATAATTCACCACATTAACGGATTAAAGGAGAAAAATTACATGATCAGCTAGATCTGAGCTGTCCAAAATGTTAGCTACATGTGACTATGAGACTTAAATTAATTAAGATTAAATACATTTTCAACAAATGATGCAGGGAAAACTGGGTATCTGCACGCAGGAGAATGAAGTTGGACCCTTACTGACACCATACAGTACAAAAATTAACTCAAAATAGATCAAAGACGTAAACATAACTGCTAAAACTATAATAAAATTCTTAGACAAAAACATGGGAAAATCTTTACAGCATTGGCTTTAACGAGGATTTCTTAAACGATATCAAAAGCAAAAGCAAAAAAAACAGACAAAATGGACTTCATCAAAATTTTTAAAATTTGGGGACTTCCCTGGTGATCCAGCGATTAAGACTCCGTGCTCCCAATGCAGGGGGCCCGCGTTTGATCCCTGGTTAGGGAACTAGATCCCGCATGCCGCAACTAAAGATCCTGCACGCGGCAAAGAAGATCCCACATGCACAACTAAGACCCGGCACAGCCAAATAAATTAAATAATTTTTTTTTTTTAATTTGTGCAAAGGACACTAATGACAGAGTGAAAAGAAACCATAGGGAGAAAATATTTGCAGATCATATATCTGATATGGGATCCGTATCTAGAATATATAAAGAACTCTTACAACTGAACAACAAAATAAACCCACTTCAAAAATGGGCAAAGGACTTAAACAGAAATTTCTCCGAAGAAGATACACAAGTGGCCAATATGCACTTGAAAAGATCTAACATCACTAGAAATCAAACCCACAATGAGATACCACTTCACATCCATTAAGATTCCTATCATCAAAAAAACACAAAATAACAAGTGTTAGTCAGGAAGTAGGGAAATTGGAACCCTTATGCATTGCTGTTTGCAGCCTGTGTAAAAAAACAGTCTAGCAATTCCTCAAAAAAGTAAACACAGAATTGCCATATGATCCAATAATTCCACTTCTAGGTATATACCCAGAAGAACTGAAAGCAGGGACTCAGACACCTTGACACCAATGTTCATAATAGCATTATCCACAATGGTCAAAAAAAAAAAAAAGGTGGAAATAGTCCCAAATTTCCGTTGACAGATAAATAAAATGTGGTGTTTATATATACAATGAAATATTATTCAGCTATAAAATGAAATGGAGGTCTGATACATGCAGCAACATGGATAAACCTGCAAGACATTATGCTAAGTGAAATAGGTCAGACATAAAAAGATAAAATACTGTATGATTCCACTTATGAAGTACCTAGAGTAGACAAATTCATAGAGAAAGTAGATTAGAGGTTTAGGGGCTGGGTGGAGGAGGAATGGGAAGTTACTGCTTTATGATTACAGAATTTCTATTTGGGGTAATGAAAACAAGTTCTGGAAACAGTAATGATGGTAGTACACTGAATTAATACACTTAAAAATGGTTAGAATGGCAAATTTTGTTATAAATATTTTACAATTTCTAAAAATTAGTAATGTAATATATCAAAAATCTCCCTTTGAGAATCACTGTACAGGAACTTCCCTGGTGGTGCACTGGTTGAGAATTCGCCTGCCAATGCAGGCGACACCGGTTCTATCCCTGGTCCGGGAAGATCCCACATGCTGCGGAGCAACTAAGCCCGTGCGCCACAACTACTGAGCCTGCGCTCTAGAGCCTGCGTGCCACAACTACTGAAGCCTGCGTGCCTAGAGCCCATGCTCCACAACAAGAGAAGCCCCCGCTTGCCGCAACCGGAGAAAGCCCATGCACAGCAACGAAGATGCAACGCAGCCAATAAAAAAAAGAAAAAAAAGAATCACTGTACAATTCTATCATTTTATATCAAATAGTTTTTCTTGCTAAGATAATCAACCTGTGAGAATCAGGAAATATGACGGTATTATTTTACAAAGAAAAAGAAAGGTAAAACTGACCTAAGTTAACCCTCTTAGAAAACAGCAGAAAAACAAGAAAGCAAAAGTGTCTAAAGGGAGAAATTATCTAGTGTCAATTCTACTATTGCTACTTTCTATGTGATCTTAGGCACTTAAGTAAATCATTTAACCTCTCTAGATCCTAGTTTTCCCCTGGAGGTAAATAATTCAAGGTCCCTTTGTGTTCTAAAATAAAGTCCTCAACAATCTGATTCCATCTAAGATATCAGCCTTGCTCCCTTTTACATTATACCATGTTGAAATTTTGCTACATACCGGTCCCCCAGGTCTGCCTGCCCTTATTCATAGACTATCTAAATTCCAGACCTAGCCCTCTCTGTCCTGACCAGAGACACTGAGAGAGACCAGTGGTGGGTTGGCAGGGTAGCCCTCCTAGGGACTTCAACATCGTCCTGCTGTCTGCCTACCCCCCCATATTAAACAAACCTCCGTGTATCTCAATCAATCAGATGTTAGAGGCAGTTCTTTCTGGAGAGCTTAGGCAATTCCCACTCCCCTAGGGATACAAAGGAGTCAGAGAATGAAGAAATTGTATAAAGTATGAAAAGGCAGTTAGTTTTTTATTAATGACACCCACAAGGGCTACTGCTCTGAAGGTGAACTATGATGCCAGGGCAAAATTACAGTAGTAATAGCAGTTAACATTTGAGTGCTTACCACGTACCGAGTACTGTAATAAGCACTATGCATGTATTAACACATAGAAGAATATTATCCTCTCTACTTTATAAAAATAAAAAAGGCAAATGTACGATAGAAGTAACTTGCCCAAGTTACAAAGTTAGTAATTGGTGCAGCTGAGATTGGAACCCCGGCACTTTGGTTTTAGAACCAATGGTCTAACCACCCTATACTACTGAAATCATTTTGGAATGAAACTTCAGCCAGACCAGTAGCTTGAGACAGCTGGAAGTAACTGTCAAAGGAAGAAGACACCCAGACAGCTGAAATGACTCTGTCAGCGAGAGGAAGTAAAGTGGTGGGACCTACTGGCAACAAAGGAGACTATCTATAAATCAGAAAACCATGCTTGGTAGAAAGAAGATTAGCAAAAGACCTTCCCTAAGGTTGGAGGTTTCTGATATTTGCTAAGGGATACTACATTTCTAGCTATGCCACTATTTATTTAACATTCTACCATTCCTGACTTCTAATTCTAGCTTTTACTTGACAAATTATCTTACTGGACATTCAGCTATTCTGGCTGAAATAAAAATATTGCTATTCCTAACCAGAGATCATTTTATTTTATATCAGAGTGCTTTGAACTTAGTACCTTTATTGTGTATGGTATTAAAATTTGTTCTCATTCTCTGTATTTGTAGTCAGTGACATTTATTACATACCTTCTGTAAAAATGAAATTGCCAACATTTTTTTAAAGCAAGATTTCTATGTCTCCTATTTTCTCTAAGATTCTGATCTGAGATAGATCTACCCCACTACCTGATAGAAAAGTTTTTAATTACACAGCCTCTTTGCTGGTGATAGTATAAGAAGCCAAGTAATAACTCGATTTTCATGTCCACATCATGATACTGCTTTAAAAAAAGTTTGGGGCATCTTTTTATAAATTTATAAAGCTATATGGATTAAATCTGAATCTTTCCAACATATACCAAATCCCCTATTTGATAAGTGCTTAATAAGCTCTTATACATCTTTAAAGAAAGAAGCTGAGGTTCTCAACTAGCCTCTATCACAAAAGTATGGACATATACATACCCTAAAAATCAATTGAACTTTAAAGTGTTGTTCTCATTTTCTTTCTTTCCATATTTTTGAAAACCCATCATTACTGTAAGATCACACAGTGGGACAGGTACATATGTAGATGGATCGTTGCCTACCACCTTCCTATGTGTGTATGTGTGGTTTGTGCTATAAAAATTATTTGAGGGGACTTCCCTGGCAGTCCAGTGGTTAAGACTTCGCCTCCCAATGCAGGGGGTGGGGGTTCGATCCTTGATCAGGGAGCTAAGATCCTACAAGCCTCGTGGCCAGAAAACCAAAACATAAAAAAAAAACAGAACAAATCAATAAAGACTTTAAAAATGGTTCCCATCAAAAAAAACCTTAAAAAAAAAAGAACGAGAAAAATAAGTTCTTAAAAAAAAATTATTTGAACACTTACTCATTCATAAAACAGGACACTGAACATGGAGTAACAGCCAGATGCTCTGCATACAAAGATAAAAGGCACAGTCCTAGCCCTGAAGGAGACTGCTGGCCAGTAGGGGGAGACAGATATGTAAATAAATTACAGTATTACAATTCAATGTGATAATGTACTGTATTAAGATAGGTAGATACAAATGTTATTAAAGTCCAAGAAGAAGAAGTAACAGAATGGCTGGTGAAGGCTCCACATAAGAGAAGAAATGTCTGTTCATTCATAATAACTTTACTGAACACCTACTAAGTGCCAAGGACTATAGATACAGACTCTATATTGCTCCTCTATAGCAGTGACCTCTTCAAACTTTTTTGGGTTTCCCCCTCACCCTACTGGATTACTCAGGACCTCCGTATTAAATGAGAGGGTGTGGATAACATTTTTCAAAAATAAAAGCTTATAATCTTTGTTTAGAAAATGTGATCATTACACCTCATGAGGGATTTTAATGGGAACACCCTAAGGTAGTACAAGAACAGTAGGAACCACTGCCTTACAGTGACTGAACCTTGGGCCCAAGTTTTTACCTTTTGATTTAACACTTACTGGCCCTTAAAATAAGAGGCCTGACCACAAAGATAAAGGAAGGCACATGCTTAGTTTTTTTTTGTTTTTTTTTTTGCAGTACACGGGCCTCTCCTGTTGTGGAGCACAGGCTCCGGACGCGCAGGCTCAGTGGCCATGGCTCACGGGCCCAGCCGCTCCGCGGCATGTGGGATCTTCCCGGACCGGTGCACGAACCCGCGTCCCCTGCATCGGCAGGCGGACTCTCAACCACTGCGCCACCAGGGAAGCCCCGTACATGCTTAGTTTTAACACGACTGCTTTAATGTATTACAAAGAATGTGTACTGATCAACTGACATGGCTGAAAAGCTTGCATTTCTTTTGTTGACAGTTCAGCCTTCAAATATTTTCTGGGCTAACTGAAGATCACGTTCTGCAGAGATCAACAGTACACAGAACACTTTCTATATATGAAAGACGTTAGCAGATCACAGTAATTCCAACAAGGCAGAGTAATCCATAAATAGAATTTGGCAAGAAGCTTTATTCACACCTAAGTCTCTGATTAAAAAAAAAAAAGATAGCTGAGAAGGCACAATGCTCCGAAGAAGAGGGATATATAACACAAAGTGAACTTTTCCCCTAAAAGTTCCCTCAGAACTAATATCAAATACCTACTATATACAGAATGATCCTAAAATTCTGAGTCAGGATACAGTTACTCAACCACAAACACATCCTCCAAAAAACCAACTGGCTGAGAAATGAGTTAAAGTGCTGGATCTCTTCCACCAACATGCCCTGCTTTTCTGCATACTATGTGGTATAATCAACTGTTCAGTGTGCTTGCTGCACAAGTAACCATGATATCGCTACAATTCTGTAAAGAAAAAAACTGTGGCTACAAGTAGCCAAATCATTCTCTGAAATTCAGGATGAAGACAGGCATCTCAACACCATCTTTAAGAGAAATAATCTGAGTTCAGACATTATAGAAAAAGCACATTTTTATTCCCCTAAAGGTTTTTACTAGAATATACATACATTCTTCTTCTTGGATACTGGCAAAAGTAGTACTCAGCAATATTACACTATCAACATGCAAATGTTCAATCCATTTATCCTCCCAAAGTAGCCTAGTCAAGCCATCAGAGAAACTGGAAATAAGTAACAACATTTGTCAATGTCCAAGTCATGTTGGGGGTTTTACTCCTTTTTTAGATTTATTTATTTATTTATGCCTGCGTTGGGTCTTCGTTGCTGCCCATGGGCTTTCTGTAGTTGCAGCAAGCAGTGGCTACTCTTTGTTGTGGCGCGCGGGCTTCTCCTTGCGGTGGCTTCTTGTTTTGGAGCACAGGCTCTAGGCGCACAGGCTTCAGTAGTTGCAGCAAGTGGGCTCAGCAGTTGTGGCGCCTGGGCTTAGTTGCTCCGCAGCATGTGCGATCTTCCCGGACCAGAGATCGAACCCGTGTCCACTGCACTGGCAAGCAGATTCTTAACCACTGTGCCACCAGCGAAGTCCCAAGGGGGATTTATTTCTTAAATAACTGGGAAATAAAGATGTGTAATTCCCCACCCTACCTTCTATCCTGCTTAAATCTTCACCTCCTTTTAGTAACCATAGAATGATTTTTAAACTCAGCACTCTTACTATATGACACTCAAAAATTAATCTACTCATTGCCAAACCCCCCAAAATTAATCTGAATTAAGTGAAATCACTACCCAAAAGGAACATAAAATGTTTGCTTTTTCTAATTGTGCACCTCCTAGAGCAGAAAAGGGAATTTTGGAAGGCCTAATCACTAGGAAATAATCTTCAAATGACCTGCACACAACCAAAATGGATAATACCACCCACCAAAAATGGAAACAATAATGAACTCAGTAATATTCAGTTTATCCCTCAACTCAACAAATTTCTTAACTTTATTTTCATTAGCCAATGAACATCCATTGAGATTCAAATACTCCCTAAACACTCATGTTTACTGCCTGGTTTGTTTCTATAGCAACAGACACCCAGAATCCAGAAACAAAGATAATGCCTAGTTTTTTCAGCATCTTCGGTAACTGATGCAACTGTAAGCCATTAGTATGATATGTGGCACAAGCCACGCCATTTCAGTTCCTAGAAGGTAAAGACTAGTGTATTTGTTAGGCAAAACAATTTGTAGAAAAAGAAAAAGCCCCTAGAAGTTTACCTTAAATCTAATGGGGAAGTAAGAGTGTGACCTTTCTGCCAGTCACTGAGAAAGGTACTGCAAACCTAAAAGGACAGCTTGTTCTGGAAAACACTAACTCTAAACACTTACTCAGTAAGTGATATGAACCATTAAATGTGTCCCACATGCTGCTTCTCCTAAATTTTAGGTGAGTCTGGGGAGACAGCAAGCAGTCACTTGAAGCCAGATGATATTAGATGAATGTGCCTATCTCCAGCCTTGCTATACTCCTCTGATCAGGGTGCTTTTCTCTGTGGCCCTCCGCTCTGGAGCTATGATTAATGTTTTGACTCACAGACAAAGATCAATCTCTTCACCAACACATGACCTCTTTCAAACTGTCAAACTTGAGATTTAGAGGAGTCATGAAATTTCATGTTTAGGAACAGAAGCTCTGGAAGGAACTGGCAAAAGATGAAGAGCTGGTATTTTAAACTGTCCCCCACAAACACATATACTCCTCCCCTTTCCCACTACCATGATAATATTATAATCCTGTCAAGACCTTTTTCCTTCTCATCTTTCAGTCACTCATTTGTGCCACCCAAGGAAGATTAAAGCACAGAAAACTATGTCTTCACTTCTGAATTTACCTAGAAATGTTACTGTAAGAGTGGTAAACTGACCCATAGCATTGAGAAGCCCAAGAGCAAAGGGAATACTTAGATAAACCAGTTATACTCAAGCTATGAGAGAAACCAGTAATGCAAGTTAATGACCACATATTTGCTAACTTCTCCAGACATCTAAAACATTACCAATCACCTTCAACCAAGTGAACAATCTTAGAAAATTCACCTTCAGATATGACCCTATTTATTACTTATTATTTTTAGCAAAACTACATAATGAGAACAAAGGAACTGGAGTCAGAGTGGGTGTGGGCCTGGTCTAGGTACCGGTACTTTGAGCTTCAAATTCCCGAAGCTTCCATTTTCTTGTGTGAAAATGTCAAGACTTTCACTTAATGCACAGGATTGTGGTGAGGTTTAAATGAGAACATATGCACAAGTACTCTGCAAACTGTAAAGCGTCCCATACATAAAAAAAGACTGAATGTAGTAGTGGCAGAGTCTAGGGTTCAAATAATGGTTCTGCCTCTCACTGTACATGAGCTACTTTAAAAATTAAAATAGAAGCCATCACACAGGACTGTATGAGGATTAAGTGAGATAAAAGACGTGAAGTAGCCAGCACATGTCCAAAAAATATTAGCAACTATGGTTTTGAACAGGAATCAACACTGGACTGGGAAACAAGCTATCTTTCCCAAAAAGAGCGGTTTATGCAGCTAGAGACAAGTCATACCTCACATGCCTTTTCTCAAACAGCATTAAACATCAGATAAGATATATTCCTCCCTTATCATCCCAAGTGGCAAAGCTTCTAATAAGTTTCCTAAGTCTATCCCTTTCACGAGCTCTTTTATGTTTTCACCATCTCTATCTCCTTACATCAAATATCTAATCCTAGGGATGAAATTTCAGGAAATGCAGCAACTGTACCCTCTCCATCCCGACACTGTCAGCAATTTAATATGAAGTGGTCATTGCTGGAAGGTGTTATTTGGGAGAAGCCTAAAAGTCTAAGTGGTAGAGCTGGCTCTACTGTTGTTGATTTCTGGGTAGCAGGAACTTAAAGGAATGGTCATATGTGAACAGGGGAAGTGTGGAGCCAGAAGATAGAGGAGCTCTGTGCTTATATAAGAACAAGTTTTTGGACATTAAGACAGACAGAAGGCTGAAGACAGACTAAAGGAGAAAAGAGAACTGACCAACAAAACTAGAAGGTTTAGAACACAGTTCAATTCTTGACATAAAATAAATTTCACACCTCCCTGCCTGTGTTGCTCTAAAATCTCAGAAAGTGCTATAGAAGTAATCATGTACATTTACAGAAAACAAGAATTAAATCATCTATTGCTATGATTCTCTTGTACTGTTCGGATATAATGAAAGAAAACCCTGGTGAAAAGTATACAATTATGTTAGAATTTTATATTGCCAAGAAAAAGGGCAATAACCAAATAAACTGAAATGATTTAATAAATTGTAATTCATCCTTCACTATACTTGTTAGGAAGCTTGTTTAGTAGTGGAAGGAAGTTCCTGAGAGAGACAGAGTAAAGAATCAAAACAGGGACCTAAAAAGCTCTTTTCCCACCATCATCCTCGTAGAGATTCTAAGCCTGTGTGTCCCACAGCCTTTGTACTAGGACTTACAGGACTTACATGTCCTGAGTACTTACTATAGGCTGAGTTCTGTCCAAGACAGAACAGAAATAAATAGAAGAGAGCGGCTATTTTCAAGAAGCTCATAATTTGTTTGGAAAACAGCACCCACTTAATTAAGAAAAGACTAGAGGCACAGGCAAGAGCAGAATGAGAACGAGAACTTAAGAGTAGGTTTAGACAATCCAATTTCACACAGGTGCGTGTTGCTATGAAATGCTACAGCTAAATATCAATGTGACTAGATGTTACTACATTTTCTATCATAATAATAGGTAACATATGAATGCTTCCTTGTGCTAAGCATTTTTGAGCCCTTTTTCTAGCTCATTTATAATCCTCACAACAACCCTATGAAGACAGTAAAATGCCAATTTTAGTTATGAAGAAAGAATCAAAAAGGTTGGGTAAGAAGCCAGGATTACTCAACATGTAGCTGAGCTGGGACTCAAATACAGCCAACTATCATTAAAAAAAGCCTATATTCTAAGTCAAACTCACAGAAGCAGAAAGTAAAATGGTGGTTGCTAGGGATTGGGGGAAGGAAGAAACAGGGAGTTGCTGTTCAGTATGTATAAAGTTTCAGTTATGCAAGATGATCTGTTGCACAACATTGTGCTTATAATTAACAATATTGCACATTTAGAAACTTGTTGAGAGGGCTTCCCTGGTGGTGCAGTGGTTAAGAATCTGCCTGCCAATGCAGGGGACACGGGTTCAAGCCCTGGTCCGGGAAGATCGCACATGCCGTGGAGCAACTAAGCCCATGCGCCACAACTACTGAGCCCACGTGCCGCAACCACTGAAGCCCGTTTGCTTAGAGCCCATGCTCTGCAACAAGAGAAGCCACCGCAATGAGAAGCCCGCGCACCGCAAGGAAGAATACTCCCTGCTCGCCGCAACTAGAGAAAGCCCGTGCGGCAGCAGCGAAGACCCAACGCAGCCATAAATTAAATAAATAAATAACAATTAAAAAAAATAAAAACTTGTTGAGTACAGATCTCAGGTTATATATATATATATTTCTTAACCACACAAAAAAAGTGCGACTCCCCTTCTGCAAAAAAAACACAGACAAAAAATAAAACGAAACAAAAAAAACAAGCTTACATTCTTACCCCTATGCCAGAAGTTCTCGAACTTTTTGGTTTCAGGAATCCCTTACACTCTTAAAAATTACTGAGGACCCCAAATAGCTTTTGTATATGTGGGTTACATAGGTCAATATTTAGTGATTACAAATTAAAATGGAAGAATTTTCTAAGTATATGATTGCAAAACAAGACAATGTCTTGTATTTCCACAAAGGCTCAAGGAAAACTTCAGGATTTCACTGGACCACAATGAAGTTACAGAGATTACAGCAGTTATAATCAAACAGTAGCTAGTAAGAGCACAATATGAGTACTGAAAACTGAGTTAATCTCTGAAAAAACACATTTAAATCCTACTACTTTACAAAATTTTAGAAAACACAAGAATACACAAATGCACACTCTATTAACCCTGAGAGTGATGTCATCACACATCATGTAAGTTCTGGAAAACTCCACTGTATTTCTGGAAAATCTCCACTGATTGGTGAATGAGACAGAAAAAGGCAAATAACATCTCAGTATTACTATGAAAATAGTTTTGACTTCACAGATCCCTATACATAAAAGAATCCTGAGTATATATCATACTGTGGGAACCACTGTTCCACACCAATCTTCTTTAAATCATGGGTCATAAAAATCAATGTAGGTCAGATATGCATTTTTAAAATGAAATAAAAGAATAGAATGATATGGAGAGTATAAGAAAACACAGTAGGCTAAGTACCATTTCCTGAAACTGCTGTTAAAATTATGTACACCCATGTGTATGAGTGTACTAGGTCCTAACGAAAATATATTTCCTGGACTTCCCTGGTGGCGCAGTGGTTAAGAATCCACCTACTAAAGCAGGGGACATGGGTTCGAGCCCTGGTCCAGGAAGTTCCCACATGCCGCAGAGCAAGGAAGCCCGTGCGCCACAACTACTGAGCCTGCACTCTAGAGCCCATGAGCCACAACTACTGAAGCCCGTGCGCCTAGAGCCTGTGCTCAACAAGAGAAGCCACCGCAATGAGAAGCCCGTGCACCACAACGAAGAGTGGCCCCTGCTTGCCGCAACTACAGAAGGCGTGCAGCAACAAAGACCCAATGCAGCCAAAAATAAAATAAATTAAATTTAAAAAAAAGAAAATGTATTTCCTACTGCAGCTCAGTCAAACACTGAAAAACACTGTACAACATACTAATTTCCCTATACTACTGCCAAAGCAGAGGCTATACACACATAACCTACAATCTGTATACTAAAAACTGAGAATTTGTCATAAGCTAGATATTCTCCAACATGAAGGCAAATAAAGGTTTCAGGTGGATACAATTTCTATAAATTGAATAAAGCCACAGGTCACCTCACCACGCTATCACGCTGTTGCCACAGCCACCACTAAAGCTTTCCTACCACCTTTGCTTCCACAGTCAGTTCAGGTAAATAGGAAGGCAAGAGTTATCCAAGCTCCATCAGCCACAAATAAAGGTGCTCTTCCCTTCCCTCTAAACAGAGCTCTTGCTCTTAATCACAGGTTGACTTCCTAAATGAAGGGCCTGCCTTCAGAGCAAACTGGTCAACAATCACTTTGCTGCTGGCGTTATGGTTACTGCTCTCATCCTGAATCTATATGATTTCCTGGGTCAAAACAGCAGCACTCAGACAATGGTTCAAGTTGTAGATCTCTCTCTGTATCCTGGCAAAGGCAGGTCTGCATCTGGCGAACTGCAACAAATGGAAACAGCAGATAGTGAAAGGCAGAGCCTGTCTGCACCAACAGCTGAAGCTCCACCCACAGCCTGGGCACAATCCAGGACACCCAGAGATCTCAACAATGATCTCCCTGAGAGGCTACAAAGACAAACTCTACTGGAGGCAGTGAATGAAACATAACATCACTGCCTCTTCCTCTCTACCAGAACTGAACTGCAGAATTTTCTCTCAGAAACAGTTTCTCTCTCAATTAGTCCAAACAGACTAACAAAACCCTGATGAAAATTATCAGCGAAAAGGCAGTGAGGCAGGACTGCGTTCAGTGATGCATCATAATGGCATATACTTTTAAAAAATTGTAGTAACATACACATAATGCAAGATTTATCATTTTAACCATTTTTAAATGTACATACAGTTCAGTGGCATTAAGTACATTCACATTATTATGCAACCAACACCACTATCCTTCTCCAGCCAGGAGTTTTACATCATCCCATACTGCAACTCTATACTTACTGGCATATACGTTTTCAATGATCCTATTTTTCTGGTATCAGCCTACCCTAAGTTCCAAGTGCACCCCGTCCAAGAATAGACCCAATCCCACTACTGTCTTCAAACTTGGAGGGGAAAAGGCAAATTCTGTGAGAGCAGAAATCTTTCTTTTTACTGCTGCCTCCCAAGAATCTAGCACACGCCTGACAAATATAGATTCAACTATTCATCTGTTACATGGCCAAAGTTACCCCTATAGTACTTACTAATTGCAAAGGGAAAAATATACCTTTACAATGGAAAGATCTGCTGGTTACCACCTTAACCAGTCTTAACCATCACTACCAGTGAGACAACCTAGCACTGTGTACCTTCTGACTTGATATAATTTGAAGTGCTCAATCATCCAGGAAGCATCCTTGCCAAAATGTTTAACATGAATCTAATCCTCTAGACTCAAGTTCTAGTTGATGAGGAATACAGTTTAGGAAAACAAATTAAAGTATACAATGAGGAAAGAGACAAATCCAGAATGTAGGGCTTTTTAAAAGACAATGTCACTCACATGAGTACAGTCAACTGATCTTTGACAAAGGACCAAGGGCAATTCAACGTTTTCCTGTGGAACAGACAGTCTTTTCAATAATTGGGGCTAAAACAACTAGACAGTCAATGTACAAAAAAAAAATACAATCACTGACCTTATATCTTTCACAAAAATAAACTCAAAATGGATCATAGATCTAAATGTAAAACACAAAACTATAAAACTTCTAAAAGATAATATGAAAACACCGAGGTGACCTTGGGTTTGGCAATGAGTTTTTAGATACAGTACCAAAAGCAAAATCCATGAAATAAAAATGTTATGTTGGGCTGCATTAAAATCAAAAACTTCTGCTCTGTGAAAGACACTCTTTTAAGAGAATGAAAAGAGAAATCACAGACTGGGAAATAACATCCACAAAAACAGTTGAAGACTTATGTCCACACAGAAAAACCTGCACACAAACATTTACAGCAATTTTACTCAGAACTGTCAAAACCTGGAAGCAACTAAGATGTCCTTCAACAGGTGACTGGATAAACTAATTATGGTATAGCCATACAATGGAGTATTATTCAGCAATAAAAAGAACTATCAAGACACAGAGACATGGAGGAAACTTAAATGCTTATTACTAAGTGAGAGAAGCCAGTCTGAAAAGGCTGCAATACTGTATTTGGATTCCAACTACATGACATTCTAGAAAAGGCAAAACTATGGAGATAATAAAAACATCAGTAGCTGCTGGTGTGAGAGGGAAGAGGAGAGATGACTAAGTGGAGCACAGCAGATTTTCAGGGCAGTGAAAACCATTCTGTATGATACTGTAATGGTGGACACATGACATTACGCATTTGTCAAAACCCACAGAACTATAAACACAAAGGGTGAACCCTAATATAAACTATGGACTTTGGGTGATAATGTTGTGTCAGTGTAGATTCACCAACTGTAACAAATGTAACACACTGATGGGGACTTCCCTGGTGGCGCAGTGGTTAAGAATCTGCCAGCCAATGCAGGGGACACAGGTTTGAGCCCTGGTCCGGGAAGATCCCACATGCCGCAGAGCAACTAAGCCTGAGCGCCGCAACTACTGAGCCCGCGTTCCCTAGAGCCCACGTGCCACAACTACTGAGCCCACACGTCTAGAGCCCATGCTCTGCAACAAGAGAAGCCACTGCACTGAGAAGCCCACTCACCACAACTAAGCTCACACGCCACAACTACTGAAGCCCACGTGCTCTAGGGCCCACCTGCCACAGCTACAGCACTCGCATGTTGCAACTACTGAAGCCTGAGAGCCTAGAGCCCATACTCCGCAACAAGAGAAGCCACTGCAATGAGAAGCCCACGCACTGCAACGAAGAGTAGCCCCTGCTCGCCGCAACTAGAGAAAGCCCCAGCAACGAACCCCCAACGCAGCCCCCCCAAAAAAAACAAAAACATGGGGTTTCCCTGGTGGCGCAGTGGTTGAGAGTCCGCCTGTCGATGCAGGGGACACGGGTTCGTGCCCCGGTCCGGGAAGATCCCACATGCCGTGGAGCAGCTGGGCCCGTGAGCCATGGCCGCTGAGCCTGCGCGTCCGGAGGCTGTGCTCCGCAACAGGAGAGGCCACAACAGTGAGAGGCCCACGTACCGCAAAAAAACAAAACAAAACAAAACAAACTTGTTGAGTAGAAGCCTGACACTAAAGGTCTCATGTTATATTATTCCGTTCATATGAAACATCCAGAATAGGTTAATCTACAGGAAAAGACAGTGAACTAGTACTTACCAGGAGCTGAAAGGAGGGGTATACTGCTTAACAGTACGGGGTTTCCTTCTTGGATGTTTAAAATGTCTTAGAACTAGATAGAATGTACTGAATGTACTAAATGTCAATGCAGTGCATACTTTAAAATGGTTAATGGTTAATTTTATGTTATGAGAATTTACCTCAATTAAAAAAACATGATATGGGAAAAAAATGTAAAAACTATTCTTACCTAGCGGGCTGTACAAAAACAGGTGGCTAGCCAGGCTTGACACAAGGGTTGTAGTATGTCAACCTCTATCCTAGATTAAAAGAGACTAAAGAGTCATAATTAAACGTAAATCATAAACTTGGACTGAATCCAGAATTTTTAAAAGTCAGGAAAAAGCTATTTAGGAAAATGTGAATATTAGATATCAGGGAACTATTGTTATTTTCTTAGGTTATGACAATAGCTTTGTGATAAGGTCATACCCTTATTGTTAGGAAAGACATGCTGAAATATTTAGGGGTGATAAATATGTGTCATGATGCGCAAATTACTTTCAAATAATTCAGCCTCAAAAAACTATATATAGAAACAACGTGGCAATTTTCAAAAAGTATTTGGGGACTCTAGGGGAAGAATATACAGATGTTCATTATATTGCTTTTTCAACTTTTCTGTATTAGAGCTTTTTCAAACTAAAAAAGTTTGGGAGCAACTTTATTTTGTGAAGGTAGAAAACTGGCTCTAGACAGCTGAATACAAAGGTTGACAACATATTAAGCCTAATGTCCCAAATTCCTTGGGAGTAAGGGCTTATGAGAACTGCACTGAGGAATATACCTGGTTCCAGGATCCTTTTCTGGGACAGAAAAGCATCGCTTTTCCAAGGACAGGCTTAATCAGGTAGGAAGATTGGTAGGACCCATTCCTTGTGGACATGGGTATAAGATGCACCATAAGCACTTGCAAGAGGAATTCCTGAAAAATAACACATGCACAAGTGCATGCATGTAACACACACACACACACAAAATTGGCACTGCAATCCTATATTCTCATTGACTTACAAAATTAAATTTCAAATGCTGTTTCCCCAGCCAAGGGAAAAAAATCTGACTATAAAAGTTAAATGATGGCTTAAATGTTCTTACTGAACTAAAATCACTCAATGTCTACGGAATGACCCACATGAAATTCTACAGCAAGTACGCATCCCTTGTGCAGGTTGTTCTAGACCAGCGGGCTCCAACAGAAAGTAATGTGAGCCACATATGTAATTTTTTTCTAGTAGCCATATTTTTAAGGTGAAATTAATTTTAATAATATATTTTATTTAATCCAAGAAATCATTTCACATGTAATCAATAATATCATTTCACTGTTATCATTATAAAAATTATTGAGATCTTTATTTTTTCATATTAAGTCTTCAGGGTTCATTGTGTATTTTACACTCACATCTCAAATTACACTAGCCACATTTCATGTGCTCAATAGCCAAATGTGGCCAGTGGCTTACTATGCTGAACAAAACAATCTAGCTCTTAGAAGAAGCAACAGAAGCAAAGCTTAGAAAGTGAGCTACCAAGAAAGGGATTTACTGTATGTATATGAATCTCCAAAATCAACAAATGCTGGAATTGTTCTATATTTACATATGATAATCAGCCAAACAACCATTTACCAAGGTTTAATTTACAAACTAAACTCAATCCCTGCTCTGGTACCCTCCACGATATCCTCTAAGCAAAGGGGGTTATCACATCTCTATGTGGGCAGGGGAGACTTTACCCCACATCCTCTACACACATACCGGGTGGGCCTGGGAGTTCTGTCCCTTGGCTTTCATTACTAGGTTCAGTCTGAAGACTAGGATGAAAAAAGAAAAAGGTGCTAATGCTTAGAATTAGCACCATTTTCCCTTGGCATTTGTCTTTGTCTACTAACCCCTTCCCCCATTGTTTTGTCCAACTGACCTCCAATTCCCCAGAGAAGAGAGATCATGTCAAATCCATATTCTCCAACTCTTAGATTCCTGCTGCCAAAGTAACTGTGGCCTCTTCCTCTTGACATTCCCTTACTTTAAAAAGAAAATTCTGCCAGAAAGTGGCTTTAGGAAAGCAACTAACATCACTTCAAGATCAATCTCTTTCCATAAGTGGCCTAGAATCCACTTCCCAATGTCTATTTCAAAAATACCATAGGTAACAAAAAAATAATTTAAATATACTTAGGATCAATGATATACAAATAGTAGTTCAATTACTCTTCCCTACTATCCTCCCTCAAATGTCTCCCTTGCCCCACAAAGATGAGAGCAAATTTTTCACATTTTTGAAAAAAGGAAACATCATTTCTTACTTGTCAGACTAACAAACAGTATCTTTGACCCCCCCAACTGTAGAACTTCAGGTAAACGGAGAGACAGTGAATTTCCTAAGTTCTAATCTTTTATTGGTCTTTTAGCAAATGTGTATTTTTGAGCTAAATGACTGAAACTATATTTCTTATTTCTTCCAGCTTCTTCCCTTGAATAAACCTTTCCAGGGTTATAAGAATTCTAGGACTTCCCTGGTGGCGCAGTGGTTAAGAATCCGCCTGCCAATGCAGGGGACACGGGTTTGAGCTCTGGTCCAGGAAGATCCCACAATGCTGCAAAGCAACTAAGCCCATGCGCCACAACTACTGAAGCCCGCGAGCCTAGAGCCTGTGCTCCGCAACAAGAGAAGCCACCAAAATGAGAAGCCCGTGCACCGCAACGAAGAGTAGCCCCCACTTGCCGCAACTAGAGAAAGCCCGTGTGCAGCAACGAAGACCCAATGCAGACAAAAAATAAATTAATAATAAAAAATAATTCTGTAATTTGGTCTAAGATCTGACACTACATTAAAAATTGTTGAATTCTGGGCTTCCCTGGTGGCGCAGTGGTTGAGAATCTGCCTGCTAATACAGGGGACATGGGTTCGAGCCCTGGTCTGGGAGGGAGGATCCCACATGCCGCGGAGCAACTAGGCCCGTGAGCCACAACTACTGAGCCTGTGCATCTGGAGCCTGTGCTACACAACAAGAGGCCGCGATAGTGAGAGAGAGGCCCGTGCACTGCGATGAAGAGTGGCCCCCATTTGCCACAACTAGAGAATGCCCTCGCACAGAAACGAAGACCCAACACAGCAAAAATAAATTAATTAATAAACTCCTACCAACATCTAAAAAAAAAAAAAAGTCTTAAAAAAAATTTGTTGAATTCTGCTATCCTTTGTTTACTGAGCTAATAAAATACAGATTCTAATAACCAGTACTTGTAATATATACAAAATTACTAACTCACTATCTTTTTATAGATCTATGAAGTAGAAAATATATATACCTGTGTATTATTTGTGTACATGTGTGCGCGTGTGCATGTGTATGTGTGTTTAAAGGCAAAGAAGACGACATGGAAGGATACATGACTTGATAAAATAGTTACTTCTGGGGAAGGGACTGGGACTAGAGCCGTTTAAGGGGCTCTTTAGCCTTATCTATAATACTTTATATAATAGTGTGTTTCTATTCTCTTTGTATAATTAAAAACTGGTCAGGGGGCTTCCCTGGTGGCGCAGTGGTTAAGAATCCGCCTGCCAATGCAAGGGACATGGGTTTGAGCCCCGGTCCGGGAAGATCCCACATGCCGCAGAGCAACTAAGCCCGTGTGTCACAACTACCGAGCCCACGTACCACAACTACTGAAGCCCGTGTGCCTAGAGCCCATGCTCTGCAACAAGAGAAGCCACCGCAATGAGAAGCCTGCACACTGCAACGAAGAGTAGCTCCCACTCACCGCAACTAGAGAAAGCCCGTGTGCAGCAACAAAGACCCAACACAGCCAAAAATAAAATAAAATAAATAAATTTAAAAAAGAAAAAAAAAGTCAGATTTGAAATATGTAGAACTAGCTGGTTATATAACTTAAGTTCTGAAAATTATAACAGATACCATTCATTCAAAGTTCATTGTTTGTAGTCTATATTCATTATCCCATTAAATCCTCAAACAACTCTAAAAAGGCAAGTATCATCATTACCCCCAACTTAGAAATGAGTAAACTGAGACTCAGAGAGGTTAAGAAATGCCCTGTTTAAGGTCACACAAATGTCAGGGCCTGGAAGGGACCCCAAAACCACACTAAAGCAAATCCACAGGGAATTTGACAGATTAGTTATAGCCTTGCTAAGGGAATATTCAGTTAATTCAGGAGTAAAGAGAAAACACTTTTTAACTTTTGCTATTGTTAAAGAAAAAAGTTTGCTTATTTATCTGCCAGACTCAGTAAACGAAGCCATAAGACCACTTTGTGGTATTTCTTGACTGGCTTACTAACTCCGCTGATCGTGGCTGCAGCGTCCTGAACCTATTGAAAGTTTGAGAGATTTAAGTAGAGCTGTAGTGACAAGCCATGTACCACCAGCTCCCACCTCAGCTCTTTTGGTTAATTCTAAGCAAAGTACAGCGGATAAATTCAGCTGGATTGCACTTTAGGGTGTGGATTATTTGTTTCTGACAAAGGAAAAACCCTATGATTTGAGTTTTAACTACCAAAAACCCCATAATTTTCTTAAAGGACAACAACAATGACAAGTATTTGTACCAACTATAACTGATCTAGTAAAAATTAAGTTAATCAACTGATATGTGTGTATTCAGTCAATTTACATTACCGCTAGAAGATCAGCTAGAAGTCTTGCTACAAGAATCTCTAATGTAAGGGAAATATATACAGTGACTCCGAAGCTCATGATCCTTGAAATCCTCTTTCTTTCTTTAATCAAGTTTAGCTAGGTTCACTGACTCCTGAAATCCAGTGAAGGGCATCTCTTTTAACCTGACCTTTCCCAGGATGGAACAAGAGCTGTGGTTAAGCCTGGATGAAATATAAATAAGATTTATCTCCACTCTCAAATGCCAAGTCTTCCATACAGCATTGTTTTTAAGTTGATTACATACTCTGGACTTATACGTCAGACACTTTCACAAATCTTAGTTCTATTTCAAGTTCCGTATCTGGTTCAGGAAATTTTTACCGCCAGTGCTACAAATTAACTTTAGTCCTGGGCGAGATTCTGAGGGAGTTTCAAACATATTAACCTAATTCCAAATGAAATAAAAAAGCTATGTACCTTTAAAAGCTTTTATAAAACATTTTTATACTCAAGTTAAGAAATCAATAGATAAAACCCACTAAAATGAGGGGGGAAAGCATGGCATTATAGTTTATAACCAATATTTTTTTATAACCAATATTAAACTGAAGAGTTTTCTACAGCAAAAAAAAAAAGAGAGAGAGAATAAATGGTTATTTTCCATCCACCATTTCAATATTGCTCATTCTGTATTCAGCAATATTGGCTTGAATGTGACTTCGGTTTATATTACACATGCTGTTTCAAGTTCCTTTCCTAAACTCTGTTCCCAGTTCTACCACCCTTCCTTACAAATGATGACCTCATGACTTACTCTATAAAGAACATCAAAACTTTAAAACGTAGCAATTATAGTTTTTCTTCCCCACGATGTTGGGCCAACCCTTGCCTCTTTCATCCTACCCCCATTATCAAGGTACCTTCTCACCCTCTCACTGGGTCTCAGTAAATTCACTCAAATTTCAAGACGACTAAGTTCTAAGATGTGCCTTGTTTTTTTTTTTTTTTTTTTC
>NW_020173674.1:5578426-5611975 GCF_003031525.2 Neophocaena asiaeorientalis asiaeorientalis
CAAATTTGAAAACAGTTAAATTTTTAAAAGAATCCTTTTTTTTTTTTTTTTTTTTTTTCCGGTACGCGGGTCTCTCACTGTTGTGGCCTCTCCCGTTGAGGAGCACAGGCTCCGGACGCGCAGGCTCAGTGGCCACGGCTCACAGGTCTAGCCGCTCCGCGGCATGTGGGATCTTCCCGGACCGGGGCACGAACCCGTGGTCCCCTGCATCGGCAGGCGGACTCTCAACCACTGCACCACCAGGGAAGCCCCTAAGATGTGCCTTTTGTGCTTTACTTTCTAAAATTATTTCTCTGGCTCTCTGTCCTCACCAGTTTAAGATCCACCATTTCCAGAGAAGCCATTATTTAATTCTGATTCTTGAATACCTATCATCACAATCACCCAGCTCTATCTATTTATAACCATAAAATAACTCTTCTCTTTTCTTTGCCACTACATCAGTAGATCTTAAATTCTGTCTTCTCCTGAAAGTTTCTGCCATTGAGTGCTATATTCTGATTACTGATTATTTATTATTTAAAAAGAAAACTCAGAAAGGTTTAACAGGCCAAATGTGTGTGTGTGTTGTGCTGTGTTCTACTAGAGAACAATTAGAATACAGAACAGTGCCTTTGACATACTTCAGAGTACACAGTTCAAAAGTAATTTAGCGGGCTTCCCTGGTGGCACAATGGTTGAGAGTCTGCCTGCCAATGCAGGGGACACGGGTTCGTGCCCCGGTCTGGGAAGATCCCACATGCCGCGGAGCAGCTGGGCCCATGAGCCTGCGCATCCGGAGCCTGTGCTCCGCAGCAGGAGAGGCCACAACAGTGAGAGGCCTGCGTACCGCAAAAAAAAAAAAAAAAATTTAGGAATTGCAAAGTTATCATAAAAGAATAAAAGCTCAACAGTGCCTTTGAACTTTTTCTCTTCTTTGGAGATCACCTATTATCTCTTACAGTGAAAAATACATTATTTGTTTAATTTTCTAAATTTTTGGTAATAAACTTTTAAAGATATCAATAAAAGTATACCACAGCAAGGACAATAAATGGATGATTAGCAAAAAGTTGTTGGGAATCTCAAAGTACCATCCCACAAATTATTTTCTAATTACAAAGGAGAAAACACATTTTTAAAGGAAAGATATGACAGTTGCACCTGTAACAAAGTGATCAAACATAGCAACGCCAAAAATGAGACAACCTGAAACTGTCTCCTGGTATGATGCAATAAATAAACACAGGCGGTGACCCTTGTAGTATTTTTGCCAATGTGTTTAACCTGAAGCTAATCACCTAAAGCTCCATAAACTTATATCTAAAGTGCTCCTTTCTGATGTTTTAGTCTCAGTTTAGTCACGATCAAAGGGACTCTGGTGGAGCGCCAACAACCACCATGAAAAACGGGGTAGCAGAATGAGTAGGTCTGGGGCCAGGCAGACCTAAGTTTGAATCCTGGAACTGTTACTTACTAAGCCTACATAAGCCCTGAGCCGCAGTTTCCTCCTCTATAAAATGAGGTTATATAAAATACTACCAATTTCAGAGATTGTTACAAGGATTAAACGGCATATCTAATAATGTAAAATATCTAAAATACTGCCTGGCATATTAGAGCGATTCAGCAAATGTTAGTTACCCTATCATACCATATATTGTTCTCTATGTCATGATTAACAAAGAACTTTTATATACATACAGTGTCTCATCATCTGATGCTCCCTGTAAATAACAGCTACAAGTCACTAAAAGTGAATACAATGACATAAATCTTCCTGCAAGGAGTTATTAATCTTTTAACATTATAAAAATGGAAGGATTTGCATTCATTCACACATGACCCCCTTTTTTTTTTTTTTTTTGCGGTACGCGGGCCTCTCACTGTTGTGGCCTCTCCCGTTGCGGAGCACAGGCTCCAGACGCACAGGCTCAGCGACCATGGCTCACGGGCCTAGCCACTCTGCGGCATGTGAGATCTTCCCGGACCCGTGTCCCCTGCATCGGCAGTCGGACTCTCAACCACTGCGCCACCAGGGAAGGCCCCACACATGCTCTTTTTACTGGTAGTACTTGTTTTCCATGATCCCATATGCCCAAATTTCAGTAGTCACACTTTAGTTAAATAACATCAGTCTCCCAACAACATAGTTCAAACTTCAGTTACCATGGTATATGAACCACAAGTAGCTGCATAAAGTACAAATTTTTAAAAACATCTTTATTGGAGTATAATTGCTTTACAATGGTGTGTTAGTTTCTGCTTTATAACAAAGTGAATCAGCTATACATATACATATAACCCCATATCTCCTCCCTCTTGCGTCTTCCGCCCACCCTCCCTATCCCACCCCTCTAGGTGGTCACAAAGCACAGAGCTGATCTCCCTTCACTATGTGGCTGCTTCCCACTACCTATTTATTTTACATTTGGTAGTATATGTAAGTCCATGCCACTCTCTCACTTTGTCCCAGCTTACCCTTCCCCCTCCCTGTGTCCTCAAGTCCATTCTCTACATCTGCTTCTTTATTCCTGTCCTGCCCCTAGGTTCAAGTACAAATTTTACTGCTAGTTCTTCACTCCAGAAATGGCTATGTAAGTGAAGATGTGCATTGTGATCAGTGACCAATCACATCACTTCTTTCAAAGTCTGTTAGTGATGAGTCACTGGGCATGCTATTCAGTTCACACACAAACAGCACAGCGTGTAGCTGTGTTGACTCCTAGTCTCCAGTAATAAACCCATGTGACATTTTATAAAAATGGATAATCAAAAAAGGGAACTGGCCTACAGAGATAAAAATGAAGCAAAGAGGTAAAAAGTGGTAATGCTTAAAGTAAAATCTGAATAGAAAATAAACAGAGTTAACATGCATCAGAGGAGCTTAGTACTGGCAAACTTATCAACATACACATAAGGAAAGTGATGATGATGATGATGATGAAAAGGATGAGGATGTCCCAGAGGAACTGACACCAGCAAAAAAAAAAAGGAACTCTCAATGATATTTCATGACATTGAAAGTACAAAGGATAGGGAGCACAAATATATGGACACCAAGGGGGGAAAGTGGCGGGGGCGGGGGAGGGTGTGGTGGTGGTGTGATGAATTGGGAGATTGGGATTGACATATGTACACTTATATGTAGAAAACAGATAATTAATAAGAACCTGCTGTATAAAAAAATTAATTTAATTTAATTAAAAAAAACAACAACAACAAAGGATATGGGCTTCCCTGGTGGTGCAGTGGTTGAGACTCCGCCTGCCAATGCAGGGGACGTGGGTTCAATCCCTGGTTCAGGAAATCCCACATGCCACGGAGCAACTAAGCCCGTGCACCACAACTACTGAGCCTGTGCTCTAGAGCCCGTGCGCCACAACTACTGAGCCTCCGCTCTAGAGCCCGTGCGCCACAACTACTGAGCCTGCGCTCTAGAGCCCGTGCGCCACAACTACTGAGCCTGCGCTCTAGAGCCTGTGAGCCACAACTACTGAAGCCCGCGTGCCTAGAGCCCGTGCTCTGCAACAAGAGAAGCCCCCACAATGAGAAGCCTGCGCACCACAACGAAGAGTAGCCCCCGCTCGCCACAACTAGAGAAAGCCCACACGCTGCAATGAAGACCCAACACAGCCAAAAATAAATAAAGAAAAAAAAAGAATAATAAAAAAAGAAAAAGATAAAGAATAAATAAATAAAATAAAAAAGAATAATAAATAAATAAATAAGAATAAATTAAAAAAAAGAAAGTACAAAGGATAAAATGCTGGAAGCCAAGGCATCCAAAAGACGTTTCCTCCATATCTTAAGTTATAGGACAAGAAGCAGGCAAACACTGCTCAAACTACTCTTGATAAATTTTAACAAAGACATAGAACACTTTAATATTCAATGTTTCTAATGCTTTAGATTACAGTGTATCAAATAAATACTAGTTTTACTTTTTCATTTCCTCATACCAACAATGAAACTGTTTTCAATATTTTGACAAAAATTTTAAAGGGCACATCATAACTTTTCCCATTGGTCATCTTGCATGGCCTTAGTCTTCATGGTCGTTTTTATAGTCCTACACTACCATGCAAAGTGGGGACTGCTTGTGGATATATACAAGAGTGTGTGTGTGTGTGTGTGTGTGTATACAGGTGTGGAATTTTTGTTTATTTCTTTATTGAAGTCTGGTTGATTTACAATGTTGTGTTAGTTTCTGGTATATAGCAAAGTGATTTACTTATATATACATATTCTTTCTCATATTCTTTTCCATTATGGTGTTATTACAGGATATTGAATATAGTTCCCAATGCTATACAGTAGGACCTTGTTGTTTATCTCTTTTATATATAACAGTTTGTATCTGCCTAATTCATCCCTCCCCCACCTTCTTTCCCTTTTGGTAACCATAAGTTTGTTTTCTGTGTCCATGAGTCTGTTTCTGTTTCATAGATAAGTTCATTTGTGTCATTCTTTAGATTCCACATATAAGTGATATCATATGGTATTTCTTTCTCTTTCTAACTTACTTCACTTAATATGATAATCTCTAGGTCCATCCACGTTGCTGCAAATGGCATTATTTCATTCTTTTTGGGGGGGGGGCACGCCACGCAGCTTGCAGGACCTCAGCTCCTCGACCAGGGATTGAACCCAGGCCATGGCAGTGAAAGGGTTGAATCCTCACCACTAAGCCATCAGAGGACTCCCCATTAGTTCATTCTTTTTTATGGCTGAGTAATATTCCACTGTGCCTATACAGCGCATCTTTAGCCATTCATCTGTCGATGGACATTTAGGTTGCTTCCATGTCTTGGCTATTGTAAATAGTGCTGCTGTGAACACTGGGGTGCATTTATCTTTTCTAATTATAGTTTTCTCCAGATATATGCCCAGCAGTGAGATTGCTGGATCATATGGCAACTCTATTTTTAGTTTTTAAGGAACCGCCATACTGTTTTCCACAGTGGCTGCACCAATTTACATTCCACAGCTGTGTATTTTTTTCCCCACTTACTCCCAAACCATCTGAGAGTAAGTTGTATATACGATGGCCCTTTACTCCTGAATACTTAAGTGTGCACTTCCTAAGAATAAGGATTTTTTTTTTTAACCACACCACAGACCAGGTGTCAGTAAATTCTGTAAGTTACTTTTTAAGAACCTATCTACTCTTTAGGAATAAAAGATGGAGTCTATGCCTGCTGTTCAATGTCAAAGATAGCAGCTGTGAAATGTATAAATTAGTTTTTCAGATGTAATATCTTTCAGGCAATTATATAGTTTAAATTTGCAGTTTAAGACATTGTCAATAGTAAAAGTAAATGAATAAAAATAAAGTAAATGGATAAAGAAAACTTCCTAAAGCTAGTCAAATATTCAATTCAATAAGTTTTAATACTCCTTAGGTATATAGGGAATAAAAAATAAATTTTTATAATCTTCACTTTAAAATATGCTACAATCCTTTCAGGAATTCAGCAATCACAAGTGAAACATCACGACACTACACAACAATGCTAAATTAAATACACAACAGGGTTGAAGTATACGGTACCAAAAAAACCTGTCACTAGTAGATAAAGAGAGAATTATATTCAATCGAATTCATTATATTTTAATCATCTCCCATGTGCCAGACATTGTCAATTTTCTGGTAAATAAGACGGTAATGGTTCCTGCCCTCAGAATCTAGAGAGAGTAAGTAGAAAGACAATCAGGGTATTATTTGTTATGACAGCAGAAAAATCTAATGTTAAAGAAACAGGGAGAAGAGGTACCTTATCTAGCAGGAAGAGAAACAGATGTCAAAATTTTCCCAAAGGATGTAACATCTAAGCTGAAATCTGAAGGATAAATCAAATTTGAGAGAGGAAGGAAAGTGTTCAACTCAGAACTGCATACGCAAAGGCCCCAAGGTAAAATAGGCCAGAGAACTTCAAGAAAAAGAAAGTAGCTGAGTACAGTATCATTTTCAGGTAATGGGAAAAGAGAAAGGGAGAATAAGATGTAATGGAAAGAAATTCAACCCGAAGTAAAAAGACCTGGTTTCCAAGCTTTGCTCTACCGCTTATTAGTTGTATAACTTTAGGACAAGTCTTTTTACCTCTCTGGGCCTCTGTTTCCTAATGAGCAAAATGAGGACACTACCATATTTCCTCTCAAAGGGTTATCTCAAATATCAAGTTTTAAAAAGCATGTAACAAACCATAAAACAAACAAAAAAATTATTTAAAAAATTCTGTTCACCAAAATACACCATTAAAAAAATAAAATAAGTCACAGATTGGATAAAAATATTTGCAGCACGTTAAGTCTAACAAAGGACTTGTATCCAAATATATAAAAGAACTACAAATCAACAATTAAAAGATGAACAAATCAATAAAAAAGGGGGCAAAAGACTTGAACAGATACTTCATCAAAGATATACAAATGCTCAGTAAGCACATGAAAAGGTGCTCAACATTATTAGTTACCAGAGAAATAAATATTATAATCATGAGATACTATTTCACACTCACTAGAATCGCTAATGTCAAAAATTTTGGTAAGGGGACTTCCCTGGCGGTCCAGTGGTTAAGACTCCATGCTCCCAATGCAGGGGGCATGGGTTCCATCCCTGGTCAGGGAACTAAGATCCCGCTTGCCACATGGCGCGGCCAAAAAAAAAACCACAAAAAAACGTTGACAAGCATATGGAGCAAGTGGAGGTCTCATACACTGCTGGGGAAGTGTAAAATGGAACAGCACTTTAAATAGTTTGGCAATTTCTTATAAAGTTATACATATATTTACCATATGACCCAGCAACCACTCTTTTGTATTTTCTCAAGAAAAAATGAAAACATGTCCACATCAAGACTTATACAAGAATATTTATCACAGCCTTATTCATAATAGCTGAAAACTGAAAACCACCAAAGTGTCCATCAAAAGGAGAATAAACAAATTATGATATATATACACAATGGAATATATTCAGCAATAAAAAGGAAAAAACTCTGGAAACACATGGACACAACTCAAAAACGTAATGTTAAGTGAAAGAAGCCCCTCACAGAAGAGCACATGCTGTGATTCTATATTTATGAAAACTGGCAAGTTTAGTCTATGGTGATAGAAGTCAGATATAGGGATGGAAGAGGACACTAAATACAAAGGGACACAAGGGAAATTTCCATGAAGATGGAAATGTTCTCTATCTATATCTTATTTTGAATAGTGACTACTCTGTCAAAACTCACCAAACTGGGGCTTCCCTCGTGGTGCATGTAGTGGTTGAGAGTCCGCCTGCTGACACAGGGGACACGGGTTCATGCCCCGGTCCGGGAAGATCTCACATGCCGCAGAGCGGCTGGGCCCGTGAGCCATGGCCGCTGGGCCTGCGCGTCCGGAGCCTGTGCTCCGCAACGGGAGAGGCCACAGCAGTGAAAGGCCCATGTACCGCAAAAAAAAAAAAAAAAAAAAACCAAACTGAACACAAGACCTCTATATTTCATTATATGTTACATATATCTCAATTAAAAAAAAAACAACAACATGGATATACAATCAGCAAAATCCAGAAAGTGGGAAATTCTACAGGACAAGTGACCAGATCTTTCCACAAGACAAGAAAAAGAAAAGGGGGGAATAGTGACTTACAGGTTAAGAGAGTTTTCAGACACATAACAACCATATACAACATGTGGATGGACCTTGTCTGACTCATGATTCAAACAAACCAATCATTTAAAAAAAAAAAAAAAGGTAATTCCCTGATGGTCAAGTGGTTAAGACTCTGCACTCTCACTGCTGAGGGCCTGGGTTCTATGCCTGGTTGGGGAACTAAGATCCCACAAGCCGCGTGGCCAAAAACAAGAGAAAAAAAAAAAGAAAAACCATTAGGGAAATTTGAACAATGAAGGTATTAAGAAGTTGTTCATTTACTTTGATACTAGTAATGTTGTTTCTCATCCATGTTTTTTTTGGCTGCGCTGGGTCTTCGTTGCTGCGCATGGGCTTTCTCCAGTTGCCGCGAGCGGGGGCTACTCTTCAGCGCGGTGCGTGGGCTTCTCATCGTCGTGGCTTCTCTTGTTGCAGAGCATGGGCTCTAGGCACGCGGGCTTCAGTAGTTCTGGCGCGTGGGCTCAGTGGTTGTGGCTCACTGGCTCAGTTGCTCCGTGGCATGTGGGATCTTCCCGGACCAGGGAAGAACACTGGCAAATTTAGTCAAACCTGTGTCCTCTGTGTTGGCAGGTGGATCCTTAACCACTATGCCACCAGGGAAGCCCAGTAATGCTGCTATGCTTTTAAAAAGTCTATATTACAGAGCAACATGGATAAATCTCAAGATGTTGGGTAAAACAAGCCAGACACAAAATACGCACTGTATTATTCCAATTTTAAAAGTTCAAACTCAACTAAAACTAAATTATAACGCTAGAAGTCTCCATTGGGAAAGAAAAACAAACTAGTGACTTGGAGAGGCATGAGGAAGCTCCTGAGGTAGTGGCAATTCCAAATCTTGATGAGTGGTAGTTACAAGGGTATTTTCTGTGATCATGCACTGAACTAGAAATTTATGTTTTACATTCTTTTCTGTATGTGCTTTATATTTCACAAACAGTAAGTTTTACTAAAAACTCAGATATACATAACTGAAGGATGTTACAGATGAAATAAATTACTTAAATAAAAGTATCTGTGGGCTTCCCTGGTGGCGCAGTGCTTGAGAGTCTGCCTGCCGATGCAGGGGACGCGGGTTCGTGCCCCAGTCTGGGAAGATCCCACATGCCGCGGAGCGGCTGGGCCCGTGAGCCACGGCCACTGAGCCTGCGACCCTGTGCTCTGCAACATGAGAGGCCACAACAGTGAGAGGCCTGCGTACTGCAAAAAAAAAAAAGTATCTGTGATTTAATTTAAAATAATTGAGAGGGAGCGGAGGATACAGATGGAAGAGTTCCATATGTTGATAATCATTGCAGCTGGTGATGGAGCTCATTACACTATTGTTTATTTTGTGTATGTTTAAATTTTTCCACAGTAAGTTTTTTCAATGTTCATAACCTTAATTACTGTACTTGTAGGAATGATAAGGATATACTCAGAAACATAAAAAAATGCATAAGTTCACTGTATTTTTATTTTTAATGCTCCCCAAAAGTAGATACAACCTAATGTTCGATAACAGAAATGGGCAAATAAACTACAGGAAATCACAGCATACCTTTAGTCACTAAAAACTCTTGTAAGATTTTTTAGTGACTGGAAAATGATTATGATAAATTTAGAAAGCAAGATATAAAATGATATCAAGCATTATCCCAGCTACATAAAAATACTTTTATGCATGGGGAAAAAAAACTGGAAGGAGATATGCTAAAATGCTAATGATGGTTAAGTTTAAGATTATGAGTGATTGTCTTGTATTTTTCACAACTAGCATGTGTAACTTTTATCACTAGACAGGGTAAAATCCTTTAAACTTCTTCCTCATTCACTCACCCAAAATATCAATTCTATCAAAGTTCAGGGAAGAAAGCAAAAACACTAATAAATTGTGGAAGAGTCATCAGTATTACATTCCAAAAGACTGATCAGTATGAGAAAAGGTAAACAAAATTTTACCCATGGGAAAATCCTATTTGAATTTTTCTCCATTCCTTTGTATTATTCCTGTATTTAATTACTATTTCAATAGGAGTCATATTAATCCCATAGTACAACTAACCAATAGACTATTTTTAGGATTTAATAGCATATAAAGAAGCATTATACCCAAAGGAACTTCTCCTTTTCAGAAACCGAATAGAGCCTATTTCACACGTAAGCCAGTGTGCCTAGTTTAAAGTCCTGTGGTAATGAACCTATCCGACACCTGTGAAATGAACAGACAGGTTTTGATTCAAATGGACATGTGTCAGCTTGCCATTCTATTCCCATTAGAGCTTTAGGAGAAGCCAGTGAATTTGATTCAAATGGGTGGGCATACATAAGTCATTCAAATGATTATTACCATAGAACAAGATTGAGAAATTTCAGCCAATAGTTTTCGGTTTTCAAATGGGTCTTAAAAACCCACCAATAAAGTCATCAAATTAAGGAGCTGTATCCAGGTGATTAGAAAACTCTCAATCCATAAAAAATGAGAGAGAAGCCTGTTCTCACACAGGAAAGGCGAGAGGCCTAGAGATGTGATGTATTCCCAGATCTAAAACTACCACCACCACCCACTTGACACTTGACCATGGCACTATAAACTCCCATTCTACTTCTACCCAGTGAAAGTAGAGTTCGTTGGCTCATGGCTGGTAACTGAGAGTTCCTCACAGTTCAACCTGACTTAGGATGGCAAAGTATCAACAGGGGCTTTCCCAAATGTGCTGTTAGGATGGCCACATGGATTCCATGAAGGGAGAAACTCAAGAGAAATATAATTTATTTAGAATTATAAAAATTCTTAACAAACAAAGTTTACAGAATTTTTAAAACAGAATCTGGAAGAATTTTGTATCATATATGAAGAACTGGTGAAAAAAACTTAAAAAGAAGTAACAGGGGCTTCGCTGGTGGCACAGTGGTTGAGAGTCCGCCTGCCGATGCAGGGGACATGGGTTCATGCCCCATTCCGGGAAGATCCCACATGCCGTGGAGCGGCTGGGCCCGTGAGCCATGGCCGCTGAGCCTGCGCGTCTGGAGCCTGTGCTCCGCAACGGGAGAGGCCACAACAGTGAGAGGCCTGCGTACCGCAAAAAAAAAAAAAAAAAGTAACAAGTAGACGGATGTTTCCAGATGTTTGTGTTTTCCACAATATAATGTTTGGGACAGTTCCTAATATTTTCATAAATGATATAGTAGACAACATGCAATAATATTCCAAACAGAGGGAAATGAACTGAGAAAGGGCTTAAAAAGCCACATGAATCAGTATTATACTATTAGCCTTTGATTTGGGCAGGTTTAAAGTAAAAGGCCTAGAGAAAAAATAATTAATCCATGTAGTAATTAAAATACAATAGTTTCTGGGACTTCCCTGGTGGTCCAATGGGTAAGACTGTGCTCCCAGTGCAGGGGGCCCGGGTTTGATCCCTGGTCAGGGAACTAGATCCTGCAGGCATGCCGCAACTAATAGTCTGCATGCTGTGACTAAAGATCCTGAGCGTTGCAGCTAAGACCCAGCACAGCCAAAATAAATAAGTAAATAAAAAATTAATTAATTAATTTAAAAATACAATGGTTTCTGAACTAGTTTTACCTAATAAAAAGTCATCCAAATCTATGTTGATACCTCATGACATTAGCCCAGAATCTCTAGTAAGGTTCTCATAGAGCAGACCCAATAAATAATTGGTGATTTAAATATGCTAATGTAGGGCTTCCCTGGTGGTGCAGTGGTTAAGAAGCTGCCTGCCAATGCAGGGGACACAGGTTTGAGCTCTGGTCTGGGACAATCCCACACGCCGTGGAGCAACTAAGCCCGTGAGCCACAACTACTGAGCCTGCGCTCTAGAGCCTGCGAGCCACGACTACTGAGCCCACGTGCCACAACTACTGAAGCCCACATGCCTAGAGCCCATGCTCTGCAACAAAGAAAGAAGCCACCACAAGGAAAAGCCTGCACTCTGCAACAAAGAGTAGCCCCCACGTAGCCCCTCCTGCTCGCCGCAACTAGACAAAGCCCACGTGCAGCAACAAAGACCCAACGCAGAAAAAAAAATTTTTAATAAATAAATTAAATAAATACGCTAATGTAGACATAAAGATCAATATAAATATATCAAAATTACATTCTTGCCTTTGCATAGAACCATGGTATTCTCTCTCAGTGAGTGACACCACCCATCAACCGGGAACACAAGCCAAGAACTCAGGAGTCATCTTCCTCTCCGAGGGCATCTAACAGGATCACCAAGTCCCATCAACTCTGTCCTAAAGTACCTCGACTCAGTCTCTTCTCCATCTCCATTCTTGGTACCAAGGTTTGGTTACCATTTCTTTCTAAAATATTATCGTAAATTCTTATCTGATTTCCTTACCGCTGCAATTCTTCCCTCACTAGTCTATCCACCACAACACCTTTCCAGGGCGATCTTTCTAAAACAGATACCATCAAGTATCCCCATGTTTCTAGTTCCGATAATGTCTCCTCACTACCTATTGCATAAGGTACAAACAACTTAACAGGACTCAGACTCTTCAGATCTCAGATCCTCTCCCATTTGTATGTGCTAGTAACACTGAACTACTGGCAATGCTGTTTTGAGCCTGTAGTGCTGTTTCATATTTCTTTGCCTCTGGACATGCTGGTTCCTCTGCTTGGAATTTCCCCCCTCACCCTCTGGCCTCTTGGACAACCCTTAATGTTACAATATCGAGCTTAGTAAATAGTTTACCTCCTCTTTGAAGACTTTCTTTCCTCAGTCATACCCTCCTTCCTCTTGCCTCTTGTACTTTATACCTCCTAAATTTCATTTACCATAGTAGAGCATAATTATTTGTTTATATGGCTCTTATCAGACTATGAAGACAGGGTAGAGATATTCATTTCTGTATACCCAGCACATGCAATAAACATCGACAGTACACCCAACAATGTTTGCTGAATAAATAAATAAATGAGCAAAAACAACAAAACTTCTGAACCTATGACAATTCTTATAGTTTTGGTAACCACACTAGGAAATAGTTAATAGGTAGAAAAGACTTGGAGAAAGGCCATTACAGTAATTAAAGAAAAAAAGAAAAAAGAAGAAGCAACTTCCATGTAAGGAAAGGTGAAAGAAAACAGGCTTCTTCAATTTAGAAAGTATGAGATGGGTAATAACTAAAGGTACAAGCTACTATGTATAAAATAAATAAGCAACAAGGATATATTGTAAAGCACAGGGAAATATAGCTACTGTTCTGTAATAACTTTATATGGAGTATAATCTATAAAAATAATGAATCACACACACACACACACACACACACACACACAAAAGGTACAACAGGTAAATGAAGCAAACATGATACTGTTTACTAAATCCTGAAACTGTTCAAGTAGGTATCTTAAAAGGAGTTCTTGGGCTTCCCTGGTGGCACAGTGGTTAAGAATCCGCCTGCCAACGCAGGGGACATGGGTTTGAGCCCTGGTCCGGGAAGATCCCACACGCCGCAGAGCAACTAAGCCCATGCACCACAACTGCTGAGCCCGTGTGCCACAACTACTGAAGCCCGTGCGCCTAGATTCCGTGCTCCGCAAGAAGAGAAACCACCACAGTGAGAAGCCCACGCACCGCAATGAAGAGTAGCCCCCGCTCACCGCAACTAGAGAAAGCCCGCGCGCAGCAACAAAAACCCAACACAGCCAAAAATAAATAAATAAAAATAAATAAATCTATTAAAAAAAAAATGAGTTCTTTTTAGGAACTCTATTTCCAAAAGGTTCCCTTTTATTTAACAGAGAGTAAATTTAAACTCAAGGTATTAAGCCAAAACAACAGTGGTGAAAGTGGGCCACATATAAAAGCACTTAGCATAGTGCCAAACACAAAATATGCATCTGAGATATGCCATTATTATGGTTTCCAATAGTAAAGTGTGCAACTCCCTCTATAGGAAGTAAGTGAACATCAACAATGATCAGTACCTTTCAGTCCACAACAACAACCCGCTGCAGGTAGCACAGAGGTAAAATCTGTTGCTAAGAGAGCTCCTTGGTATAGGAGGTAAATACAGTTGTCCCTCAGCATCCACATGGGATTTGTTCCAGGAACTCCCCTTAACCCCCACCCCCCACCACAGGATACCAAAATCCACAAATGCTCAAGCCCCTCACATAAAATGGTATGGTATTTGCATATAACCTATGCACATCCTCCCATATGCTTTAAACCATCTCTAGATTACTTATAATACCTAATACAATACTATATAAATGATTGTAAATACAATGTAAATGCTACGTAAGTAGTTGCCACCGCAGCAAATTCAAGTTTTGCTCTTTGAAACTTTCTGGAATTTTTCCCCTGAATATTTTCAATCCATGGTTGGTAGAATCCATAGATGCAGGATACAGGAACACAGAGGGCCAACTATATGTGTATCTGCTACTGTAAAAAAGCAACTTCTACTTTTTAATACTTCTTATTCTGCCATACCACTCACTCAAGTCTGCCTAATAGAGGCCTGTACTGTATCCTTCCCTTCCTTTAACCACTCATCATGGAGAATTTTCCAGTGATAGAGAGAAAAACATGTATGTATGCTACATGCATATATACAGATATAAATATAAGCACATACACACACTCATACTTTGTGCAAGCAGCAGTCTTCAAATACTTCTGAATCTACTGCCTCTGATTCAAAGATACCTTGATATTTAGCTACAACTAGTTTAGAAAAATGTCCTCAAATTCAACTGCTATGAAACACATATAAAGAAAAGTTTTAAAAATAACTTTAAGCTATGAAGTTTAAATTAAGGTCGTTAACTCTATTTTTTTTTTAATGCACAGAAAAACTAACTGCTAAAATAATTTCAGTGGTTCTCTTTACCATCTATCAGAATCACCTGGTGGACTTATTGAAACAAGTCCAGGTCCCGCTCCCAGAGTTTCTGATTCAGTAAGTTTGGGGTAGGACCTGGGAATCTGCATTTCTGACAAGTTCCCAGATGACGTGGTCTGGGTCACACTTCGAAAACAACTGGTTTAAACTATTAGAACTGAGAAGGACCTTGTAGGTAAATAAAATAAAGCTGAGATAACTAATACAGGCTTCCTGATTACCAAGCTAAGGCTTTTTTAATCGTTAGGGTTATTATGTTATATATGATGGTCTATGTACTTTCAAGAAAGTACACAACACATTTCTGTTCATTTCAATAGACATACAAGCATACCTCGAAGACATATGGAAGTTATGTTTATACTACACTATAATCTATTAAGTGTGCAAAAGTATTGTCTAAAAACATATATATATACCTTAATTAAAAAATACTTTATTGCTAAAAAATGCTAACCATCATCTGACAATGCAGGCTTGCCACAAACCTTCAATTTGTAAAACCTACAATATTTGCTAAGCGCAATAAAGCTAAGCACAATAAAATGCACTTGAGCTCTTGAAAACGACATGGTTCTTGCCTTAAAGAAGTCTACTCTAGTGCTTACCAGAGATGAGGTGTGGGGGGAGTGGAAACTGGAGGATAGTGGTCAAAAGGTACAAACTTACAGTTAGAAGATAAATCAGTGCTAGGGATGTTACAAAAAAAAAAAAATACTAGGGATGTAATGTGCAACATGATGTCTACAGCTAACATTGCTGTATGATATGTAGAAAAGTTGTTGGAAGAGAAATTCCTAAGAGTTCTCATCACAAGGAGAAAAAATTTTTTTTCCTTTCTTCTCTTTTTTTTTTTTTGCCACACCACACAGCATGTGGGATCTTAGTTCCCTAACCAGGGACTGAACCCGTGACCCCTGCATTGGAAGCACAGAGTCTGAACCACTGGACTGCCAGGGAAGTCCCCTTCTCTTCTTTTTATTGTATCTGTATAAGAAGATGGATATTAGCTGAACCTATTGCGGTAATCATTTCACAATATATGTAAATCACACCATCATGCTGTACGCCTTAAACTTATACAGTGATGTATGTCAATTATTTCTCAATAAAACTGGAAAAGAGTCTACTCTAGCTGGGTGAAAATAGACTCGTGGTCAAAGAATTACAACACAAAGTGACTAGTCCCAGAGCAAAAATGCATAAGAAGTGTCTTGGGAATGTAACTGAGGAGAACTCAAGAGAAGAGCAACATCTGGGGGTCTTAGAGGACAACTAAGAGCTTACTAAGAGCTTACCCAAGAAGACAGAATGGGGTGGGAGGGAAAGCATTTTAGATATGCACATTCACAGAAAAAAATTCCATCAAGAACCTACTGTGGACCAGGACCTGTACCAAGCACGGGGATAAAATGGTGAGAAAAGGCACTGTAGCAGCCTTTAATGATGCTTATATTCTAAAAGGGAAACAGACAATCAAATAATAACCCAAGCAAAGTGGCAATTTTGAGAAGTGCTACGCATAAGAGGTATTCTATACTATGAGAATAACTGGAAGATCTGACCTAGTCAAAGAAATTCTCCCCAGAGAAAAGAGTCTGAGCTAAGGTATGATGGCACCTTAGCATTCTACACACCATTCAAACCTTTGTACATAAGAAGAGTGTAGACACTACTACTGTTAAGTGGACATTTTTGTCTCCTTTAAGGTTCAGAGGAGAGACTTTTTTTTTTTTTTTTTTTTTTTTTTTTTTTGTGGTACGCGGGCCTCTCACTGTTGTGGCCTCTCCCGTTGCGAGCACAGGCTCCGGACGTGCAGGCTCAGCGGCCACGGCTCACGGGCCCAGCCGCTCCGCGGCATGTGGTATCCTGCTGGACCGGGGCACGAACCCGTGTCCCCTGCATCGGCAGGCGGACTCTCAACCACTGCGCCACCAGGGAAGCCCCAGAGGAGAGATCTTGGTAGGCTAGTACTCAACTCTGCAAGATAAAAGGATTGTCAGTTAACTTCTTCACAATGCCTAGCACTATAAATACTCATGCCCATTATCCAGGGAACCCACTTCCCAAGGAACAGGGGAACCAAACTAATTATGAAAGTAGCCTGGTGAGCACGATATAAGAAATAAGGTAACTGGATGGTCTCAAGAACATGAGCAGTCTGTTCCACCTTTCTCTACTGACCATAACAAGTGGGGCAACCAGACGTGGCAAATTCTTGTTCCTTGGCTCCCTTCTCTTTTGTCTGACCACCACCCTCCTGATAATTATAGCAGTACTGTCAGCACTTAACAAGAGAATGCAGTAAATTAATTTGATTACATTCTACCATGTGTTCATGACGAAGTTAACCGACTCGTAATGTTAGAGTCTCAGTGACGTAAATAGTTCTGTGCTATCTGTGTGCCATGCTCTGTCCTCAAGGAGCATATAATCTAGACATAATCAAGCTGTCTATCTCGTATCCAGTTAGATATCACAAGAGATAGCGAGAAAAAACTATGAGTGTTCAGGAAAGAGGTTTCCTTCAACATATAGGATTAAGAAAACAATACTGCAAATGGGTTTTAGAGGATGAGAACTAGGGTAGGGACAGGATATCACAAGTGTGCAGGAAAGCCTGAATACCAGGCTAAGGAGTTCACGCCTATAGTGGCAAACCTTTAAAGTTAACCAAGCACTAATAAGCTATTTCCAAAATGTAAGTTTTATTTTTACTATTCCACACTTGAAAAATGAAAGTTCATCAAGGTTAGATAACTTGCTCAAGTTTACACAGTTTATAAGCTGAAATTCAAAGCCAAGTTTCATGAACCAAGGTCCAGTGTCTGTCCCATGCCACCAGTGACTTTACAGAATGGAAATGTCACAGAGGATAGGAATAACATTATCAGAACCTTAGAAGCACAATATAAGAAATAATGGAGGGACTTCCCTGGTGGCACAGTGGTTAAGAAGCTGCCTGCCAATGCAGGGGACACATGTTCGAGCCCTGGTCTGGGAAGATCCCACATGCTGCGGGGTAACTAAGTCCATGCGCCACAACTACTGAGCCTGAGCTCTAGAGCCTGCGAGCTGCAAATACTGAGCCTGCGTGCCACAACTACTGAAGCCCGTGTGCCTAGAGCCCATGCTCTGCAACAAGAGAAGCCACCGCAGTGAGAAGCCCACGCACCGCAATGAGAAGCCCGCACACCACAACGAAGAGTAGCCCCCGCTCACTGCAACTAGAGAAAACCCACATGCAGCAGTGAAGACCCAACGCAGCCAAAATAAATTAATAAATAAATAAACTTAAAAAAAAAAAAAAGAATTGACACTAAATAATAATAAAAATTTAAAAATCTAAGAAAAGGCTACTACAATAGTCCAGGCTAAGAGTAAGAACTAGAAGTGGCAGTAGGAACTACAAAGAGATGAATATCAGAAATCCAGCAGGCCTTAGCAACTAATTAAATATGGAGAGTAACAGAAGGAGTAATAGTTGATAACGCCATTAACAAAAAAATGCAGTGGTCTCTTCTATCTTAAAACAAAACACAGCAAACAAATAAACATTGAAGGGAACATTGTCTGGATCTTACACTTGTAGCTAACGACTTGCTCCACTTCTCTGTTCACAGCCCAACTTCTCTAAACTTCTCTTCATTCACTGTCTCTGTTTAATCTCACATTTATTTTGAAGAATGTCTTTTGCCCCCAAATGCCACCAAAACTCCTGTTTAAAGCCACCAATAACCTCTATGTTGCCAAATCCAATGGAAATCTCAAGTCTTCAGTATACTCAGCCCGTAAGCAGCATCCACCTCAGCTGACCACTCTCTCCTCTTTGAAACACTATTAGTGTAAAGTGGTGTTTAAGAATATAAACTGGGGGGCTTCCTTCCCTGGTGGCGCAGTGGTTGAGAGTCCGCCTGCCGATGCAGGGGATACGGGTTCGTGCCCTGGTCCAGGAAGATCCCACATGCCATGGAGCGGCTAGGCCCATGAGCTATGGACGTTGAGCCTGTGTGTCCGGAGCCTGTTGCTCCGCAACGGGAGAGGCGACAACAGTGAGAGGCCTGCATACCGCGAAAAAAAAAAAAGAATATAAACTGGGGACTTCCCTGGTGGCACAGCGGTTAAGAATCCGCCTGCCAATGCAGGGGACATGGGTTCAAGCCCTGGTCCGGGAAGATCCCACATGCCATAGGGCAACTAAGCCCGTGAGCCACAACTATGAGTCTGCGCTCTAGAGTCCGCGAGTCACAACTACGGAGCCCACGTGCCACAACTACTGAAGCCCGCGTGCCTAGAGCCACCGCAATGAGAAGCCACCGCAATGAGAAGTCCGCACACTGCAATGAAGAGTATCCCCCGCTCGCTGCAACTAGAGAAAGCCCACACACAGCAATGAAGATCCAACACAGCCAAAAAAACCCCAAACTAAATAAACAAACTTATAAAAAAAAAAAATGCAAACTGGAGCCATACAAACCTGGGTTCGAAAACCAACTTCTCCAGTTACTACCCAGTGGTCTTGAGCAAATTATACAGTCCCTTCTTGTATCATTTTCCTGATCTATAAAATAGAGATAATAAAAGCACCTACTTCATAGAGTCACAAGCATTAAATGAGTAAAAATACACTGATGGTTAGAACAGTGCCTGATAAACACTGTTTATCCTTTTTTTTTTTTAAATCTTTTGGCCCCACCACATGGCATGTGGGATCTTAGTTCCCCAACCAGGAATTGAACCCATGCCCCTGCTTGGAAGCGTGGAGTCTTAACCACTGGACCGCCAGGGAAGTCCCCAAGGCACAACTACTCTTTTTTTTTTTTTTTTAAAGAATTTATTTATTTATTTATTTTGGCCACACCGGGACTTAGTTGTGGCATGCAGGATCTTCGTTGTGGCATGCGAACTCTTAGTTGCGGCCTGCATGCGGGATCTAGTGCCCTGAACAGGGATTAAACCCGGGCCCTCTGCATTGGGAGTGAGGAGTCTTACCCACTGGACCACCATGGAAGTCCCAGCACCACTTCTCCTGATTTTCCTCATATCCCTCTGGTTCCTCCTTCTCACCCCCTTTGTAAGTCACTCCCTGTCTACCCAACTTCAACTACCACACGTATGCCGGTAAGATCCAACTATATGCCAATAAGCCCTTCCTGAAGCCCAGAACCACAGCCAGTTACCTACTCAACAGTTCTACCAGGATGTCTCACAGGCACTTCACACTCAACCTGTCCAAACTTAACTCAAAACTGAACGTAAGCTCTTCCCCTCAATCTCCAAACCTGCTCTTCCTTCAGTGCGCCCTGTATCTCAATAAAAGGACTGCACCACAAACCACTCACATGAGAAAAACGTGGGAGTCATGCTCATATGTAACCCTTAACCTCACCCTCCACACAACCAATGAAACAAAGTCCTTTGATTCCATTTCCTAAATATTCCTGAAGACCTCTATAATTCTACTGCCAGCACTCTCAACCATACTACCATCTTATCTTACCTGAACTGCAGTAGCCTCCTAGTTGTTCTCACCAAATCCATTCTTACCTCTCCCTGATCCCTCCTCTACCCTGCAGCTACTGATATTACTCCAAGCATGTTATACGCCTCTGCTGAACTTTGCATTCCCACTGCCTTCAGAATAAAGCTCTACCCTTTGAGCCCTGGTCCAGGAAGATCCCACATGCAATGGAGCAACTAAGCCTGTGCGCCACAACTACTGAGCCTGTGCTCTAGAGCCCGTGAGTCACAACTACTGAGCCCACGTGCTGCAACTACTGAAGCCCGTGCACCTAGAGCCCGTGCTCCGCAACAAGAGAAGCCATCGCAGTGAGAAGCCCGCGCATCGCAACAAAGAGTAGCCCCCGTTAGCGGCAACTAGAGAAAGCCCGCGTCCAGCAACAAGGATCCAACGCAATCAAAAATAAATAAATAAATAAATTTAAAAAGAAAAGAATAAAGCCCTACTTGACCTGACCCCTGATCACCTTGTCAGGATTTTAACTGTCTCCACCACTTACTTCCTCTCTCCAGTTACACTGTCCTTTTTGGTTTTGTTTGGTTGGTAGGCTCCTCAAACATTTCAGATTCCTTCCAACCTCGGAGGTTCTGCATATGATAATCACTTCTCCTTTTTGCCTGGTTACCTCTTACTCACCCTTCAGGTCTCAGCTTTAAAGTTTTTCTCAGGAAAAGTGTTCCCTGATGCCTCTTCCCACTCCTGAAGTTTAGATTAGGTCACTCTATTATACACTTTCATTGCCTCCTACATTATCTTTGCAGTCCTTTGCATAACTATAATTAACATTATAAGTATTTAATGTCTGACTTCCCTAACAGACCGTAATCTCGATGATGGAGGGACCATGCCTATCTTGCTCATCACTGTATCTGTATCCCAAGTGCCCTACATGGTGTCTGACATGTGGTTAAGTGCTTGTAATATTTTCTCATTCCTACCATAGGGCTTTGCATTAGGTGGTCCCTCAACCTAGAGCTCTGCTGACCCAGATCTGGTCCCCCAAGGCCTTGACCTTCACAAGACTGGCTCCTCATCGCTCAGGTCTCAGTTACAAACACCATCTTCTCAGGGAGCCTTTACCGATGACCCAACTCAAGGAGTGATCCCCACCCTACAAGTATTTTATCCCCCTCTTAATTTCTTCAAAGTATTCAGTACTACCTGAAACCACAGTTATTTGGAAGTTCTAAAAAAGCAAGGCCCATGTTAAGTGCCTGACACAGTGTAAGCACTCAGCAAACATTTAAGTGAATGAATCTCTTGAGTGAGAAAAGATGACTTGGGCAACACCCTAAATTCAACAGCAGAACATTTACAAACTGCGTTCCAACAAAGTTGAAAAAGAGGCAGTATATCTTAGACTGCCTACTATAAATCCTGGCTCTTTCCCTACTTAGCTGAATAACCTGGGACAAGTTACTTAACTGTGCTATGCCTCAGTTTCCAAACTAGAAAATGGAAATCACAGAACCTACCTCAAAGGGCTGCTGAAAATTAAATTAGTTAATATATGTAAAAGGTCAGTACCAAGCACATAGTATACACTCAATTAATGTGTGCTATTATTCATCAGACTGGACTCTTTTCTCCCTTTGTTTCAAATATACAAGGTGGCTTTTCCTTTATCTTTTTTTTGAAAGAAATTTGTTTTATTTATATTTATTTTTGGCTGCATTGGGTCTTCGTTGCTGCACGGGCTTTTCTCTAGTTGCGGAGAGCAGGGGCTACTCTTCATTGTGGTACGCAGGCTTCTCATTGCCGTGGTTTCTGTTGCTGCGGAGCATGGGCTCTAGGCACACAGGCTCAGCAGTTGTGGCTTGCAGGCTCTAGAGCGCAGGCTCAGTAGTTGTGGCGCACAGGCTTAGTTGTTCTGCAGCATGTGGGATCTTCCTGGACCGGGGTTCAAACCTGTGTCCCCTGCATTGGCAGGCAGATTCTTAACCACTGCGCCTTGAGGGAAGCCCTTTATCTTACCCACCCAGAAAGGGTCCCTTTTTTTTGTTTGCACACTGCCCATCTCCAAGAGCATCTTTCACATAGATAAAGAAATGTGAACGGGTCCCTCAGGAATTGTGCAACATGGTAGCACCATCCCCATGTCCTAGCAACCCCTGCAATTGTGATGATCAAAAGAATAAGATGATCAAAAGACAATAAACACAGAGGTACTTTGGAAATGATTAAAGTACTACAATACAATCACCGTATTTATGAATATACATTCTCTTGAAGTTACTGTCAGAAACAAGAAAGGGTTGGCTAGATTACTGCCCTGACACAAAAGACTTCGTAACTTCTGTGATCCAGGGATATAAAGAGATAAATTAAGGTTGGGGCTACCTTAAATTCACACTGAGGGCCACAACCAGCTCATGAGGTTGTTTCTCAGGAATGGCCATGGGTTTATTCAGCCACACGGTAATCAAAAGTATTTCAATATTTGTTCACATCAACACCCACAGCTTTTAGCTCATTTTTTGCTATCCTTCGAAGAGAATACCAAAAGATGATTTATTGTTATAACTTAACTATTCATCTCAAGACAGTGAGTACTTACTTTGGTTACCCAAATCAAGTGATCTTAGAATAAGTTAAAAGGAATAATAAAGAAATCAGCAACTAGGTTGAGGATTTGCCATGACCATGAAGTTACTTTTGCAAAAATTCAACAACAAAAAAACCACTTCATGCTTATTTGGGCAAAGCCCTGAGGAAAACAATCTGAGATGCTTTCAAGATGTTTTGTGTTGGACTTAAAACTCTAAGATTAACAGCAGATAATCAGGATGGAAACCTAGAACCCATCTACTGGATAGCTCTCTTTAAATCAGTTTTCAATCTCACCCAATTAACACTGGATAATTCTTTGTTATGGGCAATTTGTTTTGGTTTTTGTTTTGGGGGTATAGTTGCTTTACAATGTTGTGTTAGTTCCTGCTGTACAACGAAGTGAATCAGCTATATGTATACATATATCCCCTCCCTCTTGGACCTCCCTCCCACCACCACCCCATCCCACCCATCTAGGTCACCACAGAGCACCGAGCTGAGCTCCCCGCACTATACCGCAGGTTCTGCTGTAGGGAATGTTTAATGGGATGTTTTAACAGCATCCCTAGCCTCTACTCACTAACATACCAGTAGTACTCTCCCAGTCTGACAATCAAAAATGTCTCCAGATATTGCCAAATGTCTCCGGGGGGTGGGGGGCAAAAATCACACCCAGCTGAGAACCTCTGCTTTAAACAAATCTGTTCCAAATGTCTAAAACATCTGCCCACACTCACTCCTCCCTCTTTCAAAAATCCCTCCCTCTAATCTTCCTGATAATCAAGACTTAATCCCAGAGTCCACCTTAATTCATTTGTCTTTGCTTCCAAAATCCTCAGAAATCACTTAGTACAACTCCCTCAAGAAGAGGTCAGTTCTCTTGCTCACAACTATAGCTGGTAATAGAATTGGTACTAGGACTCTGGGCTCATGATCCCCAATCAAGCACTCTTTTCCATCCTAACATGCTGGTATCTATCATTCACCAAGTTTTGTCAGTCCTTCACTGCCAAAGTGTCTTGCTTCTATCTCTTCCTTTCCATTTCTACTATCTATACCCCCCCAGAGCAGTAGTTCTCAAACTTCTGCACACATCAGAATCACCTGGCTTGTTAAAACACAGATCACTGGGTCCCAAACCCCAGAGTTTCTGATCCACCAAAAGTATGAGGCAGGGCCCAAAAATATGCATTTCTAACTAGTTCCCAGACATCCAGATAATGTTTACCTTGCTGGTAAGTGGACCACACTTCAAGAACCACTGCCCTAGAGTTCAGGTAACCTATCACCTCAAGAGGTAATCTATTTCAGTATTCTTCTAGACACCTCCCTGACTTAAAACTACAAAAATATTACTCGTAAAAAAACATTTTGATCAAATTAGTGTTCAATTAAAAACAAACCACAGCTTCTAACGGCTCTCTATTTTCCATACCTGGCTTTCGTAGTTGTTTAAAATGTGTTCCCTACATTATCAACACTACCTCCCAAACAAATCTTCTACTTTAGTCCTACTAATCTGTAGTAAAGCTTACGCTCTCTTTAGCTCCTACAAGACCACCCTCTTCCCTCCTCCTCTCTACCTACCTGAAGGAGGCTTCACCACTGTATTTGCCAAAACCACTCATTTGGTCACTATCTGCTGCCTTTTATCTTTAGGCTTTAAGTTTTTACCAAGTACTCACAGATAGAGAAAACCCCCAAGAACCTAAAATTTAAAACAGAAAACAATGATATGAGTGACATGCATAAATAAAAGGCTTGACATATACACAAACTGCATGAATATTGCTATTTTAATAGATCAAGTGCAGTAAGTTCAAAGTTCACAAAAAAGAAAGAACGTGCCAATTTTTAAAAAATATAATCAAATGTTAGCTGTCAAATATTTGTAGCTATTAATAGTTATTAATAGCTATTAATAGCTTAATAGCTATTAATAGCTATTAATATTAATAGCTATTAATAGCTTAATAGCCATTTAGGCTATTAAGCAGATATTTGTTAGGAAAGAAACTGTAACAGTAGCCTCAAAAAAAGATGAAGCACTCAGTTTACAACTTCCTACAACAGGAGTACCTATCATTTGTTTTCTGTATGAAATACACTGCAAGAGAGATGATAAGGTGTGAAAGAAGAAACACAGGGTTCAAAGTCCCGTTCCACCCCTTACCAACTTTGTGACCCTGGTCAAGTCAAGGCAGCTCCCTACGCCTCCATTACCATGATAAAAAAAATTAAGGTTGGGGCTTCCCTGGTGGTGCAGTGGTTGAGAATCTGCCTGCCAGTGCTGGGGACACAGGTTTGAGCCCTGGTCTGGGAAGATCCCACATGCCGCGGAGCAACTAGGCCCGTGAGCCACAACTACTGAGCCTGCGTGTCTGGAGCCTGTGCTCCGCAACAAGAGAGGCCGCGACGGTGAGAGGCCCGTGCACCACGATGAAGAGTGGCCCCCGCTGGCCGCAACTAGAGAAAGCCCGCGCACAGAAATGAAGACCCAACACAGCCAAAAATAAATAAATAAATTTATTAAAAAAAAAAAAAATTAAGGTTGGAAACTATACCATCTACCTTACAGGGCTGTTTTGAAGATTAAATAAGGTAACGCATTTGAAAGAACCTAGCCTAGTACTTGACACATGATAAATCTTTATTGAATTTTAACCTCTGTTGATGTGAAAGCACAATGCAAAACACTGTATTATCCCAAAAATGAGATAAAGAGAGCACATTAATAAAACCTGACTAAGGATGTCCATTCCCCAAGAAGAAAAATAAAAAGGAACAGAAAATAAGAATGTTATGTCCCTCTGCATGGTATACAGCAAATGTATCCATTCCCTGACTTAATGGTCAAAACCAAGACTTTTTTTTTAACATCTTTATTGGAGTATAATTGCTCTATAATGGTGTGTTAGTTTCTGCTTTATAACAAAGTGAACCAGCTATACATATATCCCCATATCTACTCCCTAGCCCACCCCTCTAGGTGGTAACAAAGCACAGAGCTGATCTCCCTGTGCTATGCGGCTGCTTCCCACTAGCTATTTTACATTTGGTAGTGTATATATGTCCATGCCACTCTCTCACTTCGTCCCAGCTTACCCTTCCCCCTCCCCATGTCCTCAAGTCCATTCTCTACATCTGTGTCTTTATTCCTGTCCTGCCCCTAGGTTCTTCAGAACCTTTTTTTTTTTTTTTAAGATTCCATACGTATGTTAGCATATGGTATTTGTTTTTCTCTTTGACTTACTTCACTCTGTATGACAGACTCTAGGTCCATCCACCTCACCACAAATAACTCAATTTCGTTTCTTTTTATGGCTGAGTAATATTCCATTGTATATATGTGCCACACCTTTTTTATCCATTCATCTGTCAATGAACACTTAGGTTCCTTCCATGTCCTGGCTACTGTAAATAGAGCTGCAATGAACACTGTGGTACATGACTCTTTTTGAATTATGGTTTTCTCAGGGTATATGCCCAGTAGTGGGACTGCTGGGTCGTATGGTAGTTTTATTTTTAGTTTTTAAGGAACCTCCATACAGTTCTCCATAGTGGCTGTATCAGTTTACAAAAACCAAGACTTGAGAGTAACACAAACACCGTCGCTTGCAACTTCACAACTTTAAGGTTGTCTTAAAGTCAGCAAAAACCTTAACATGGAGGGTTTAGGACAGGATTTCAGATAGGAAACTTAAAATTCAGATTGAGCTTTTACAGTTAACTAAATATTTTCTTATCTGTTCTAATGGCTTAAATACTATAAATGTGTTCATGTGGCACGTGTGCTAAGCATAAGTTTTTATTTGTTAGAGCTTAGGCCTTCTGGTTCTTATGTATACTACAGAACCCAATACCCCAATATTTTGTTCATCCCTGTATACCAAACTCTCCTCCATTCTAGTGATCTATTCCTAGCAGTCAAGAAAACTCATAGCAAAGAAAAGTAAATACTCATGAAGGCTTTCAACAATATCAACAAACACTTATTGAGCATTTTCTACATTGCAGACTGAGAGTACTTTCTTCTCTCTTTTTGAGGCTAATTATTGAGCACTTTCTATGTGTCAGGCACTATTCGAAGCATCCAGTAGACACCATAAACAAAAACAAAGTCCCAACTCTCAAGGCGCCTGTACTCTAGTGGATAGATATGCACAAACAAACTTAAGTATGGTAGTGATTAGTGCTCGGCAAAATAAATAAGAGAAGGTAATGGGGCTTAAATACAGCCCCGTATTCTGGGTCCCCAAAATACGGGTAACTGTGGAAGACTGATGCATAAGTATAAAGAATTAGCTCCCTCATCACCTGCATTTTGAATGCCAAAAATGGGCAACAAGTTTTTCCTACATCACCAGGAAGGAGACTGCAACACTCCGAACAATGTACTCCTCCACCAATAGAGACTGACAGTCAAGTCTAATGGAATGATGATAAATAAGCAAATTCAACAACTTAGACCATCTATAATTTTTTAATTATTAATAAACTATGGAAAAACTTGCTTAAAATTAGGTTTTTATTTTGCCTGGTCTATTCCTGGGCAGAAAGACCTTAGAGCGGGGACATTCAAAGTGCGACTGTTTGTAAAAGGGATAATCTGTTCATTGCTCCTGAATCTGGGGAGACAATTTTAAGGATGACCCAAAGAAAGGTGAGAATATCATAAGGACTCAGTGTCCTCAGTTTCTTGCAACAGATAAATGATTTAGCTATTTCAGAGAGAATCATATGTAAGGCATATTAATAGGATTGAGCATCCAGTAGTATAATAACATCCTTTAGAAAATCTCTTCATCTTAGCATCAAGATTGACAAGCAAGCTGAATTCTCAAGTAAATCAGCATCTCTCCCTTCAGATAACAGCACTAGGCTTAGGTGAAGTCAAGGGAAAAAAATATTCAGGTCATATAACTTCTTTTACCCTGAAGTATATTGTCTTCACCTTCTTTTACATTGATTTAGGCGTTCATTTGTTTCTACAATTGCCTTTAGCAGGGGTCAGTGAATTTTTTCTGTACTAAATGTAACTATAGCTTAAGCATTTACTTCAGATGCACATTATTTTGTCCTTGATTTTATTTTTATTATGCAATAATAAGGATTACTCAGAATTGGTGTGATTTCAAAAACTTAAAAGATCATTGGCTGGGCTTCCCTGGTGGCACAGTGGTTGAGAGTCCGCCTGCTGATGCAGGGGACACGGGTTCGTGCCCTGGTCCGGGAAGATCCCACATGCCGCGGAGCGGCTGGGCCCGTGAGCCATGGCCGCTGAGCCTGCGCGTCCGGAGCCTGTGCTCCGCAACGGGAGAGGCCACAACGGTGAGAGGCCCGTGTACAGCAAAAAAAAAAAAGAAAAAAAAAAAAAGATCATTGACTACAATTGCTGAGGATTTAACTAACATTTTAGATTAAGAAACAGTAAGATATTATGTTGAACATTCCCTATAAACAAACATTTAAATATACATGGCTGTAACAAACATTCAAAAATACTTCAACACTTTGGCTCCTGAAACCAAATGAAGAAAAAAAGTTCTAAAATTAGTACCTGTCCATGTTTCTCAGTAAGGTCCTACATCTTAATTTACTAGAAATACAGAAATAAATCATCGTTACCTCAGGATAACCAAATATCCACCCATCACCAACCTGAAGCTTCTATCCCTCTCACTTGAATACCTCCTCAACTATGTCAACTTCTCATGGAGATCTATCTGGCTTTCTTCTAGAAACCCAAACACAAAACTACTAATCTTTTCATTAAAAACAAAACGGTGGCTTGTTTAAAAAAGTCAAAACAGCATTTACCCTCCCTTGTATTCCCTACACTGCAAAATAAGTAAATGTTCTAGTTCCAGAAAGAAGAGCTTATGCCCCCAATCCACACGTACATACCATATTCAAAGGTGTAATTCTCTTCTACATGTAATAGATAAATACTAGTTTGACAAAAGACAAGCCAATTTTTAAAAACTAGCTATGTCTGATTTTTTTTTAAAATGGCTTGTCACAAAGATGATACAAACATATCAAAATTGGGCTTCCCTGGTGGCGCAGTGGTTGAGAGTCTGCCTGCCGATGCAGGGTACACGGGTTCGTGCCCCGGTCCGGGAGGATCCCACATGCCGCGGAGCGGCTGGGCCCGTGAGCCATGGCCGCTGAGCTTGTACCAAATCCAGTCTGTGAACTTGAAATAGCTATGTCAGTTAAAAGCATTAAAAAGGATCTATTCAATCATGAATAATACATATTCTTATAAGTAAGAATACAACTTTTTTTTTTTTTTAAGATCGGTAAAAGATCCTCAATATTAAAGTCACTCTTGTTCTGAAATGAGTTTGGCCTCAGACTGTTAATACTGGTATACTACATTTTCTCTCCCAAGAGGCTATTTTGAAAGTATGTCACAGAGGGATAACCATTTAGGTTTTGTCCTTTAAAACAATATGGAAGTGATAGCCAATAACACTATAATCAATGCACTAGGTAATTCAATTCGACAAACATATAGTATGAGACCACACAAAGTTTAATCACCAAGCCAAATTAGCACACCTGTCATTTTGTCTCTCTTTCAAACTTCATGTTCCATGGCCAGTAACTGCAAAACAAAACTAAGTTCTATACCTTGACTTACTTTAAAGAGATACAGTGTTATAGCTACTGTAAAAATTAGCCTTTATGCCTTCATGTCAGTCTTAAAATTCCTCAAATATCTAACTTCATCAATAGAGAATTCTGTAATATAAGCACTTGCCACAGAGACATTAAAAGTTTGGTAGGCAGGGCTTCCCTGGTGGCGCAGTGGTTAGGAATCTGCCTGCCAATGCAGGGGACACGGGTTTGAGCCCTGGTCCAGGAAGATCCCACATGCTGCAGAGCAACTAAGGCCGTACACCACAACTACTGAGTCTGCGCCCTACAGCCCGCGAGCCACAACTACTGAAGCCCGCGCGCCTAGAGCCCATGCTCCGCAACAAGAGAAGCCACCGCAATGAGAAGCCCACGTACCACGACGAAGAGTGGCCCCTGCTCGCCGCAACTAGAGAAAGCCGGCGCACAGCAACAAAGATGCGACACAGCCTAAAATAAATAAATTTAGGGCTTCCCTGGTGGCGCAGTGGTTAAGAATCCTCCTGCCAATGCAGGGCACATGGGTTCGAGCCCTGGTCTGGGAAGATCCCACATGCCACGGAGGAACTAAGCCCGTGTGCCACAGCTACTGAAGCCTGCACGCCACAACTACTGAAGCCCGCGTGTCTCGAGTCCGTGCTCCGCAATGAAGAGTAGCTCCCTTTCGCCACCACTAGAGAAAGCCCACACACAGCAATGAAGACCCAACGCAGACAAAAATAAGATAAATAAATTTTAAAAATAAATAAATAAATAAATTTTAAAGTTTGGTAGGCAGACTGCCATTCAAATTAGCCACCAATATGCTCTCATATCAAAAGTTATGTTATGGGGCTTCCCTGGTGGCGCAGTGGTTGAGAGTCCGCCTGCCGATGCAGGGGACACGGGTTTGTGCCCCAGTCCGGGAAGATCCCATATGCCGTGGAGCAGCTGGGCCCGTGAGCCATGGCCGCTGAGCCTGCACGTCCGGAGCCTGTGCTCCGCAACGGGAGAGGCCACGACAGTGAGAGGCCCGCGTACCACAAAAAAAAAAAAAAAAAAAAAAAGTTATGTTATGGAAGGGATTTACACTTTGGATATAATTTTGTCATGTAATTTAAAAAAGGAAAACAGACATCAGTCACCCTAAACTCAAGATTATTACCCAAAATTCTAAGTGAGCAAGATTTTCCCAAAATATTTGCTGTACCCTCTTACACAACACTGCTACAAAAACACATATACCAAAAGAAAAAATATGCTAGATAAGGAAAAGGTTAATGTGTGCAACAGGTAGTAATCATTTTACAATTAAAAAAAAAATCTTACCAGGACAAAAATCACAGATTCTTTGGATCTCCTTACCACTACCTCCCTATCTTGTTAAAAAATAAAAACTTGCTTTGAAAGACTGGATCCCAAGATCTCTCAGATATTTATGAAACAGCTCAGCAATTCTACCAGCCTGACGTGATAAAAACGAAAATCCATATAGCAGTAACTAACCGAGAAAAGAGTTTTGCAGCATCTTCTTTCTTTTCCCCCCAAAAAACTGATTTCAAGAAATGTCAAAACAAAAATAAATCCTAAACGTACAAAATTCCACTGATGATATACTTCATTTCTAAAAGTTAAAGAATTATAATCTCAACACACAGATTAGGAGACTAGACGCAAATCTCTGAAATAAAGCTCTGCCAGAACATATTGCCTACTGGATACACTTGCCAATACACACCACACCTTTTCAACAGTCACACTGGGGCATGGGGGGGGGGGGGCGGGGGGGAACAGCCTTTTCTCAAAGAGTCTGGACATTATCAGAAAATGAATTAAAGAATCACTCTTTTTTCCTCCAAATTCAGTCTAAAATGCAGAGCCAAATAAAACCAGCATAAATTCCTTTAGTAATTTTCTAGGTCTTTCAGTTCACCAAATTTTACATAATGCATATAGTTCTGTGGCTTTCCTCATTCCCCACTCTACAAATAAAGTCAAATTTCTGAAACGAATATATGGTGAGAATATTAATAAAGCTCTCTTTGACTAGGGAAAACAAAAATCAAATTCTTAAACTCCAGTAGGGAAACCTTGAGAGGAAAGCAGGAGCCTAATGGACAAAGTATTCATATGCACATACAAACTAATTCCTTCCAAATCATTACTAAGTAAAAATTTATTTCTATAAGATATATCACATACATCCCTCCCCAAATACAAAATACAGAACTTTATCAGCATCCAGTATTCTACCTTCTCTCAATCAATCCCCTTCAACCCTATCAGTGTTAATTTGTGTTAAAAAAAAAAAAAAAAATCCACATTTCCACTCCCCAGCTCAAAGCCAAAAATCTTGGTACACAATAATCTAAAAAAATTATACAGAACTATCCTTCCTCAAACAGTTTTGTTCCTCAAATTTACATTCAAATCTAACTTAATCAATTAGATTTATTACAATGTCAGTATTGCAAAATTAGGAATCCTTGTCACACTGTAATCCACAAAATCCTTTGATTTACAACGGTTTCAGCATTAGTTAAAAGCTACCTATAAATCCATTTCCAAATAGGATGACTACTAAGACTCTAACTACTTGGCCTAAAATTCAAATGAGATACTAATACACCTTCCCTCCTCTGGTGCAGAGAAAAGCCACCTGAAAAGTTTTAATCACAGTATGTTCACAAATGTAAACAAAATAGTTTTTCTGCTTCAAAATTGGAAAAAAAGAAAAGAAAAGAAAAGAAAAAAAAAGACAAGAAAATACTAACCAATCTCTGGCTGTAACGAATCCTTTCTTCTTCGGGTTCCATCTCTCACTCTTCTGTTGAAATTACAGAAAGAAACCACTCCAGGGCTGCCTTCCTCTTCCTCCTTAGGAACCAGATTGCAACACTAAAGAATAATGATATGAGCAGAGATGAGAACTCATCCTCGAACTCAACCTTTCTTTCCTCGGAATGAAGTGTTTAGGATATGTGTAAGTTAAAGGCTTCCTGAGAAATCTGGTTCCTCTTCATCAGTTTGGGACCTCTCAGCTCTGGGGCAAGTGGTTCCATGTCAAGATCAACATTAATCACATTACAACTGTCTGAGGCCTATAGGCAAGAAGATGTTGGTTTCAGTTCCTTACTGTCGGGCTATACCACTTGTTTCTCCCCACAGGATTACAATACGCAAGGCTCCCCTTCAATGGCAGCATTAGCAAAAAAGAAAAAGAAAAAAGGGGGGGACACAGGACTTTTCTCTCTTAGAGAGCTGGCCAGGTGAAGCAGCCACTAAACTAATCCAGATCCTAACCAAATTAGTTCTCTCTCACCCGTAATTAGAAACTAAAGAAAAGGACAGACTAACTATATAAGAAGAGAACAAGAAATTAGGATTTAAATAGACTCCAAAACAATTTCCCATACACCTCTAGTAAATCCGTATGCAATCGTCGCCTTCCTTCCTAGACTCCCCGGATCTTTTCATTCCCAAACCAACCCTCCACCCCAACACAAGATGTGTACAACTCTGAAACAAATTCAAGGGAGTTGCAAATCAGACACAAAAATTTATCAGATCTTTCTGTGTAAAGTAATAAAGATTTTACCTAGAGACGTAAGTAAAATTCATCTTTTCCAAACATTAAAGACCGGTTTGCGCGACGGCCGATCCCTAATACCAAGAAAGGTTTTTCTTTTTCCTAAATATTCTCAGGGATAATGGCTTCCATAGAGAATGCAGATTTTTTTTTCTTTTTTGTAACTACATTAAGGCCACGTTAACAGCATCCTTTCAAAACTGCTACGAGACCACTGGACCTGATGACACAGTTTGCAAGAGCAGTTCGTGGCAGAGCCCTCCTGGAGGAAGCCCTCGCCCCAAGTCGGGAGGGAAACCGTGTTTGCACCCCCTGGGCGAAGACCGCCCGGGCTTGAGAGCAGCCAGGGCCCGAGAGGAAAAATGGAAAATCTCGCCGGGTTCCCCCAGGAAAAGGCGTTTCAATGGTTCGTTCAACCATCGGAAAAAGAAATAGAAACTTTACATTAAGTCTTTAGATAACACAGCGAACCAAAACTTCCAAAGGGGGGGGGGGCGACAGGAGGGGGAATCTCACCGGGGATTTTGCTCGTGAGTTCTTGTCCAAGTGAGAAGTAAAAGATTCCAAAAACTGAGAGGAAAAATTAAATCCCAAACGTCGTCTTCGGGTTTTTTCCGTGGATCAACCCAGTATCCAGAGGGTCACAGCGACCCGGAAAAGAGAGGAAACAGTTGCTGAATCAAACCTCCTCTTCTGGCTTTGGAGACCGGGAGTCTGAGGCGTCAGGAGAGGGGAGCGCGACCCCTCGGCG
>NW_020173674.1:5612134-5612325 GCF_003031525.2 Neophocaena asiaeorientalis asiaeorientalis
ACAACACCCCCCTCCCCAAGCAGAGGGGAGAAGCGCCCCATTCCCCTTCAACCGCCCTCTGCGCGAGTCAGCCCGTCACAGTCGCACAACCTGAGGGCCGGGCGGCCTGGGCGAGGGCAGCCGTTGCCCGCCTCAAAGCGGGGTCTCCCGGGGTCAGGCTGCTGGGCCCGGCCGGCCAGACTGCCCAGGGC
>NW_020173674.1:5612345-5612538 GCF_003031525.2 Neophocaena asiaeorientalis asiaeorientalis
CGCCGCGGGGCCAGTCCGCCCTCGGCTCGGGGGGCTCCTCGGTGCAGCAGCCCGGTCCCGCCTCACCCACTCCTCGCCGCTCCGAAGGGGCAGGAAACGGGAGTAGCATGTCTGTCCTGGGCTCGGCTCCCCCGGGGGAGCTCCGGGCTCTTGACAAGGGAGTCCACAGGTACCAGGCGCGGGAGTGGTCGCC
>NW_020173674.1:5612698-5616596 GCF_003031525.2 Neophocaena asiaeorientalis asiaeorientalis
GCCGCCCCGGGCCGCGGCGGGCGCTGGAGGCCCGGCCGGGAAGATGTCTTCTCTCGGTGCGCGCAGCTTCGCGCGAGGGTCAGCGACGGGGCAGCGGCCGCCGAGCCGCGCCAGCCCTGCCCACGAACGGGCTCCCGCGGCTCGACAGCTGCCCGACGGGCTAGCAGGCTGGGGACGTCGACGGAGCCCGGCCGGAGGTATCTGAGCAACGCCATGCGAGCAGCCCAACCGCGATCAGGGCATTTCCCCAGCCAATCTCGTGCTTTGGGGCCCGTTTAAATTATAAATCCCGTAAAGGACCGTGGCTTGGGCGTTAACGCACCCGGGTCAGCTCTGTTGGCTTCACTACACTCTTGCTGAGAGGTGTCACATCGATCTTTTTTCTCCCTGCCTTGGTTTCCTACCTTTTAAACTCTTGATTCCTGGGATCCGGGGATGGAGGAGAGAGGAAGGGCATGGAGTGAATCATATAACTTCCATGAACAACATGGAACTCTTTTAGGAAGACGTTAGAGAAAGACAATAATTGAAATAATGATATCTTCTATTTCTGTCAAGGTTTGGACTCTAGGGCAAAGGCAGTATGTAAACCCAAGGTATCATTATTTATTAGCACATGAGGTTTTTCTACATGCAAACTTGGAGAGCTTTACATTCTCTGCTTTGTCTCACAACATCCTTAGGGGACAAGCTAAAGTGTAGGTACCATTACACTCATTTCAAAGATAGACACTTGAAGTACAGAAAGGCTAAACAGCTTGCATGACTACTCTAACAGAGAAGAGTTTAGTGCTTTGCCACACCAGACTGCAACTTCTCACAAACAACACAAAAGGTTTGTTAACATGGTATCACCCTCTTGCATTCCAGTCACTGGGAAATATTCTTTATTCTAATACTAGTTTTGTTCAGACTTCTTAGATTTTCAGAGCAAATGAAAAGCTTCACCCAAAATTATCAGGCCTAAAGCCTAAGCCTTTCAGACTATAGTAAAATATATTTAAAAGGCAGCAGTCTTTAACATTGGCACTACCACATGCCATCCCATAGGCATCTGGCTCTCTGCAGGTATAGAAAAAGGCAGCAGCTTGTTTGTATTGTCTTTAAGAAGGAGAGAAAGACTTTTGCCATTGTCAGGCCTCATTGCTATTTGCAAAATAAACGGCTTTATTTCCTTCCCACTCATCCCTATAAACCCATGAGATACTTGGGGGCAAAGAGAGAGAGAAGGAGGTCTCTAGCAGAAACTCAACTTGGTCTTAAGATCCAGGACCCCTTAAAGTAATTAACCGTCAGTGAACTGAGTTGCTCACCTTCAGATAACAGATGCCTCCTACAGGTTTAACTCAGGTGGGTATGCTGGGATGAAACCTAAGAAGCCTTCAAGAGCAATAATAGTAATACTTACTTTGAACAGGACTGCGAGTAAAGGTTTGTCAGATTGCAGCCAGCTCTTTTCCAGTTGAAAACTATTTGTTGACTAGTCTGCACTGGGCGACATGGTGTTTAAACATATACACAGTGGTTTCTCCACAGGCAGGCTTTGTTAATATTCCAAAGCAGATGTGCAGGGTGAGATAAGAGATAGGCAGATGGCCAGTGATTCCCACCCCCCCAAAATCACAACGGCTCTGGTTGGCAAGGGCATATCATGAGGCTCACTGCTTTGCCCTAAAAGAGCCATTTTCAAGGAGAACAGAGATTGGGGATTCCCCAAGAAGGCCACTAGAACTGTGAACAGCTATATGACTTCACCTGCAGCTGCAAGGAGAGGGGGAGAGTAGTAGAGGGAAAGAAGGAAAGAAAAATTCCTTCTAGAAGCATTGAGAAGAGAACCCCTGACTGGAATAAGCTGGTACCTTAATAAGATATTAACAAACCTCTGCTTTCTTGAGCAAAGCTAAGACCCATCAAATGCTGGGAGTCAAAATTCAGATCACCCACTTCCTTGGAGAGACTTTAGTGAGAGAAAAGAGAACCCTGTAGTCTGGTCAATTAAGTTAAGCTATTTCTGATTTCTCTGCACTCCCTAAATGTTCAGGAGGAAGTAGGGGTATCCCAAACAGTGTAGGTCTAAACCGAAATAGAAGAGTTGGTCTTGAAGAGCTCCTGGGAGGTAGCATAGCCAGTAATTAAAAAGTATTGGCATCAAAGACAGAAGGTCTACTCAGCTGGCTACCAGCTAGTCAGTCCTAATGAACTCCTCAAAGCCTGGGTTTTTCATCTATACAGTGGGAAAAATACCTAACTCTCAGGATGAGGTAAATAATGTCTTAAAGCCCAGTGTCTGACACATAGTAGCCATGGATTATGAGCATTTACTGTGTTTCTGACCTCCAGTTTCGAGGAAAGTTTTAAGTACAGGTGCTTCATTGTTTAAGCAAATTTAGAGTGTAAGGAGTGACTTATTCATAGCTTTTCCTCTTTCCTTTCCTGGATCCTAGTCTCTCCTCTCCAACCCCTGGTGTCTCTGATCTCCAGTTTTCTCTTGCCCCTGACTCTGTCTGCCTCTCCCTGATCATCACCTGATCATCCTGAGGTCTCTTTCTTTAAATCATTCTCTCCATCACTCTGCTGCTCCCCACCTGCTGTGCTCATTCCTCTCTCCAGCCATGCGCATGTCATCAGTGGAGTAGACCTTGCTTGCCCACTTCCCTTTACCCATGTTTGGTGCACCCTTATCACATGCTCTCTAGTTTTGTAACAATCATTTCCTGAACATCTTTCTCCACCCCCCTTCACTGGACTGGAAGTTCCTTGAAGGCAGGGGCCAGGCCACATCTGAGTCCCTCAAAAGACCTTCCAAAATCAATATCAGATACTTACTGTGTCAACCCTAGGAGGGATAAAAATTAGGTGTTGGGTGATTGTGAGTTTTAAGGGATAGAAAGTTTTCTTTTGAGTCTGAAAGTAAAATCTGAATTGATCAAGAAAAGAAAGGAAGCCAGAAATGCGCTGCAGATTCTTGTATCATTGAACATCAGTGGCACGTGAGATTCTCTTAAATTTCACGGAACGCGGTTGACCCTTTCCTTGGGACTATAGGACAAAAGCCCTCCCTGGCCCAGTCTCTCCTTGCTGCCATTTTCACCAGGTCTTTGGCCTGCTTTTGTGCAGACCCACCTCTCCTGAGTCATGGGGTTGACCGGCTGTGGGGCAGCTGCAGCAGCATCTGGGATCCACCCGCTCTTTTAGCAGCCTTAGCTTTGCCTTGGGGCCAGGCCACCCTCACTTCCACTTCTAAAAGGGAGAATCTTCCTGCCCTTTCCGAGAGTGGGCCTGAGAGATGCTGAGCCCTGTGCCTCACGACATCTGTATTTGGTAGGGGGACGTTTCTGTCACCCTGGAGTTCCAGGGTGTGTTTGCAACCCTGTGCTTGTTTGCTGGCATCTGGTGGTGGCTGTTAGCTGTGGGGTGCCCCAGCCACATCCACAAAGGGCTAGTTGCCTAAACACTTAGGCCTGTTCCTAGATCCTCCCAGAGGGTCTGATCTTTGCCCATCTTCTTCGAAGGCATTCACCGCCTTTTGTCAGCTTCGGTTAAGTCTGGTACTGTTTCAGCTGCTTTGTGAGGGGCCTTACCAGATGTGTGTTATTAGTCCAGTCCTGTAACCTATAAGGAACTTCTTTCTTTAATAAAACAGAGATCATGACTCCTGCCCTGTTTCTTCCTAGGATTATTGTGGAGTCAAATGGACTAATGAGCAGCTTCCTATGGAAGCTGGAAGATAATATATTTAGAAAGGATTGGGACTTCCCTGGTGGCGCAGTGGTTAAGAATCCGCCTGCCAGTGCAGGGGACATGAGTTCGAGCCCTGGTCCGGGAAGATCCCACATGCCGTGGAGCAACTAAGCCCATGTGCCACAACTACTGAGCCTGCACTCTAGAGCCCGCGAGC
>NW_020173674.1:5616731-5654086 GCF_003031525.2 Neophocaena asiaeorientalis asiaeorientalis
AGGTTGCTCGTTCTACTATTTATTTATTTTCCTACAAGAAGGATTTGTTTTGTTACTGAGTACCTTGTGCTTAACACTAAATTAAGGGCTTGGATGGAAAAAGGAGATTTGAAAATTTAGAAAGCTTGGCTTTTACCCTTGAAGGCTTTGTATCATGGAGGAGATGCCATGAAGATATGACATACTAAGAGGACATTTGTCATTACAGTGAATTACTGGAAGATAACGTAGACAATAAGAACTCGGTATAGAATTCCGCTTGGCTGTAGGCCCCATGGGGCAGGAAGTTTTGTTCATTTTGTTCATGTTCACTGATGCATGCCCAGTGCCTAGAACAGTGCCAGGCAGGGTCGGCACTTACTCACTCTTTGGTGTTTATTGAATCAATGAAGAAAGCAGTGATGCTTCTGAGGGACAGAAGAGTGTGAAGGCTGCAGGGCTTTGAACGCTTGCAGAAAAGTTTGATTTTGACAGAGTAAGAGAGACACATGTGTTCTGGAGCAGAGAGTTGATGTAATACCAATTGTTCCAGGTGTTCCTGCAGCTGTCACTTCAGCTGGAATAGAGGTGATAGAAACGAAAACCCCTACTACTGCAAACCGAGCCAGAATGTATGTTTGCAAATCCTAGGCCAAGTACTTCACCCTCTTTATTCCAGCTTCTCTTGTAATCTAGTCTTTCTGTTCTGCTTATCTCTGCCGTCTCCAGTTTCTGGGTGTCCTCTATAGAGTCCATATCAGACCACAGCTTTTGATGTAATATTATAAACTTAATATCTTCAGCCAACTTTTTTTCAAAACGTCTCTTAATTATACTACTGTTCATTATCTTTGAATGTAACTTTAAAACGACAATCTCCTTTTTCCCCAAAATGCTCGCTAAATATTTAAACTGTGAAATGTATTCAGTCTTCATTTTCCTTCTGACTAAATCTATTTTTACCCTCCCTGGGGACTGCAAGACATTATTGACTGCGTTTTAGGTGAGATTTCCACGTTATGTTTTCTGCAGCTCTACTTGATTTGCCACAGCTTAGAGTTCATGTTTTGATTTGGTCGTAATTACTAGATCTGCTACTACTGTTGATCTAATTCTCTTCTTATTGGTAAGCCGCATATCCTTAGTTAACTTTCTATTCCTGTATAATTTTATTGGTATAAGGAATGTGGGAGATAGTAGATCTATACCTTAGTCCTTTATTATTGAAACTGCTTACAAGATTTACACATCAATGTTTTTAATGCATATGTTTATACCGGTGAAGGTTTATGTTTTATATAAAAGTTAATATTTTTATAATATATTTTAGCATTTTCTATGTCATTTCACTATTAAGTACTTATTTACTATTTCCTATATTTTATGCATTTTTATAGTCAACAAATTCAGAAAAGTGGGCAGATTGAGTCCTCAATTCCGGCTTGCTGGAATATAAACACAGAAATGGCAGAGGTTTCCTTGGTCTGAATCCACGTTATTCCTCTGGAAGGGACCATATTTCTTTCTATATGCATTTAAGTTGCTCCCTAATACACAGGCATGCAATTTGCATGCTATTGATAGTAGAACAATGCCGCTAATTTCCAGGGCTTTCTCTTCATTCTCTGGTTTATTACTCATTAAATCTGCCACCCAGTGTCTCACACTTGACTGGATCTCTATATGACCATTATCATCAGTAACCACAAAACACATGCCAGTTTCTAACTACCTGCTGGGTCTTTCAAGATTTAAAATAGAAGACTTGGACCCTGCCCTCAAGGAGCTTACAGTTTAGAGAAGAAAAAAAATGACCACTTCGAAAATGCCAACCTGCATTGACAAGCAACAGCGTGGCAGAGTTCAGAAAGAGAGGAGTGAAGAGAGTTCCTGCACAGCCCCAGGAGCTGCAGCAGTGCCTCTCTCTCCTCCAGGACTTCATGGTGTGTTTACCCAGATGCCGCATTAACTTTTTCCCTATGGTGCCTACTAGGTCCTCCTCCATTTAAAGGGGATATTAGCGCTAAATTACAGAATCTTAGAGTTGGCATGGAGCTCACAGGTCATTTAATCCAACCTGCTCATTTTTAAAAACTGGCAGTCTGAGGCCCAAAGATGTTAAATAGCTTGGCCAAGGTCATGCAGCTAGTTTAGTAATGACATTGGAACCACAAACCATGTCTTCTGATACTTGCTTTTCCTGCTACTCCTCAAATTGATGGCATTTTTCACCATCAGATCAAATATTTGTTCATTCGTTCCTTCCTAAGAAAGAGCACCTGTCTGTTTGAGACAGTGTGTTTGGCCCTGGGGTTGCAAGGTGAGTGTGAATGAGACCATGTTGGGGCGGGTCAGGTGACCATATAAATTAACCACCAAGCTGAGACCCTTTGAAACAGTGAAAGGGTCTAATAATAACCATATGCACATCAGGTGTAATCCAAGACAAGTGCCCTGATGGCCGCCAGGTCTATGCAGGATATATACACGGTCTGTACAGGATACTGTGAGGGCACAAAGGTGGGAGGGGCCAAGTCTGCTGTTGGGGAGGGGTGTCCAGGCAGGGAAGGCTTCATGGAGGAGGTGATGCTTGAAGTTACTGAGGTTTCTTTTTGTTTGTTTGTTTTAATTTATTTATTTATTTTTGGCTGTGTTGGGTCTTCGTTTCTGTGCGAGGGCTTTCTCCAGTTGCGGCGAGTGGGGGCCACTCTTCATTGTGGTGCGCGGGCCTCTCACTGTCACGGCCTCTCCCATTGTGGAGCACAGGCTCCACACGCGCACGCTCAGTAGTTATGGCACACGGGCTTAGTTGCTCCGCGGCATGTGGGATCTTCCCAGACCAGGGCTCAAACCCGTGTCCCCTGCATTGGCAGGCAGATTCTTAACCACTGCGCCACCAGGGAAGCCCGAGGTTACTGAGGTTTTGATGTTCACCAAGAAGATGGTGGAGGAAGGGTGCTTCCCATCCGTGGTGTGCTCTAGACACAGCAGCACAGCTGACAAGGACCGAGCCTACAGAGGGAATCCTAGCCTAGAGGACTTCTCCCACCATATTCAGCAAGTGGATGGGGCTTTGTCCTTTGTAGGGGTTGGTTATTTGGTTATCCAGGCAGCAAATATTTATTGAGTATCTACTAGGTAGCAGGCACTGCTGTAGGCACTGGGAATACCGTGGGCAAGACAGATACCTGCTCTGAGAGGGAACACAGTGTGGTGGTCCAGCAGGGACCCTTGCAGTGAACATGTCACCTTGCTCAAGCTGCACAGCTTCAGGGGTTCGGTTTCCTCATTTATAAAAAGGGTTAAGAATCCCTCCTCATAGGTCACTGTGGCAGGATCTGAATGAATGTAACATTCACAATGTTAGAACAGCGCCTGCAACATAGTAGATGCTCATAAACAAGTTTGTGAAATAAACTGAGCTTATAGTTAGTTGGGAGAACCACAGCAAATTTATTACATAAAGTCTATAAAGAAAATAGGAAAGCAGGACTTCCCTGGTGGTCCAGTGGTTAAGACTTCCACTGCAGGGGGCATGGGTTCGATCCCTGGTTGGGGAACTAAGATCCCACATGCTGCGTGGTGCGGCTGGGGGAAAAAAAAAAAAAGACTATAAAAGAAAAAAAGAAAGAAAATAGGAAAGCTTCTCTTACAGTTGAAGCTGTCATACAGTTGCGACTGTATGACAAAAAGGAACATTCCAGGGAGAGGCAACAACTTGACCAAAGCCCTCTGTGGGACGGGCATTGGTGTGTTCAAAAAGCAGCAGACCAGAGAGGCCAAGGTGGCGAGGCCGGGCATACAAAGCTTGCCGTGAGCTGAGAATGTACTCCTAAGGTGGGGGTAACCCATGGTGGTCGCGGAAGCAGGGGAATGACAAGGTCAAATTTATATTTCAGAAAGAACTCTGAAATGGAAAATCCAGGAGAAGCAGGGGAGGCAGGGCCAAAAGATGGGTTCACATTCGCACTTGAGGCTGAGAGGCTCTGTAAGGACTTCAGTGGAGAGCAGTCTGCACCCAATTTGGAGCTTCAAGAATCAGCAGTGACAGCTTAAAACCATGGGGGTGGGGGGAACAAGGTGTCCCATGGAAAGTGTAGAAGGAGTCCAGAATCCCAGGGACAGGGCTCCATCGGGGAGGACCATGCCTGGCCCATTTTTGGCGCTCAATTACTGCTTGAAGACTGAATGGATGTAGGAAGTGGCCCACAGAGGAAGAGGAGCCTGTGAAAATAGCTGAGAAGGAAAGACCAGAGGGGTAGGACACAGAGAATGAAAGCAGTGTAGAGGAGAGTGGAGGAGAGTGTCAAGCAGGAGGGAGGGGTTGAGGGGTGAGATGAAACTGGAAGACCACCCCTGGATGGGGAGCCACTATGACATCACTGGCAACTTTTGCCAGCAGTGTCAGTGGAGTTGGGGGTGGTGGAGTTGGAATGCAATGATTGGGAAGTAAGAAAAGATGGGGTGCCTACACCCTTCTTTCAAGGAACACAGCTGTGAAGCGAAGAGCAGAAGGAAAGAAACAAGCTTGTGTGTGGCCTACAAGAAGGTGTCAGGAGAGATAAAGGGCTTGAAAATGGAACCTGGAAATAAGGGATAAGGGATAGAGTAGGAGGTGCTCAGTGTGCGACAGTCAGGGTGGCAGACTGGTCCCGAGATTAGCTCCAGCTGCGAGAAGACATGCCTTCCTCTGACCCTGGAGAGAGGTCGTGAGGGAGAGAATTTGGTGCAAGAGGTCGAGGGAGTTTACACTTGAAAACCCCTGGAATAGTAGTCTCGGGCGGAGAAGACAGTGTAGTTGATGTAGGCTTTGAATTCCAACTACTTTCTCTCTGACAGAAGCCATGTCATACTGATCTTAACTTCCTTGGAGGGAGAAGCTGTGCCAGCGATAGCAGGAAGCCCACTTCCTGTGACCACTAGTCATGCCAGAGGTCGGTGAGGACCCAGGCAGGTGTGCTACACAGAAAGGAGAGCTGAGAGTCCAAAGGACATGATGGCCCCAGCTGACAGATAAACAGGAGTTTCTGTCCTGACCTTCCCGCACCACCTGGCCAGCAACTTCACTGTTAGAGCTCCCACCGGACTCTCCTGTGAGGGACGCTGTTTCCCACCCGATCCTCCCCTCCAAACAGGGTTTGGCTATGCTCCCTCCTCCCTGTGCCTTCCTCTGCCCCCAAGCCCGTGCACCAGGCCTTCCCTGCTGCCCGCTGTGAATTCCCGCAGTGCCCACCCACCTAGTTTGGCATTTTTTAAAATAAATTTATTTATTTTATTTATTTATTTTTGGCTGCGTTGGGTCTTCGTTGCTGCACGCGGGCTTTCTCTAGTTGTGGCGAGCAGGGGCTTCTCTTGTTGCGGAGCACGGGCTCTAGGCACACGGGCTTCAGTATTTGTGGCTTGCAGGCTCTAGAGCGCAGCCTCAGTAGTTGTGGCGCATGGGCTTAGCTGCTTCGTGGCATGTGGGATCTTCCCGGACCAGGGCTTGAACCCGTGTCCCCTGCATTGGCAGGTGGATTCTTGACCACTGCACCACCATGTAGTGGCTGAGGACACAGGTCAACGAGAGGGATTGCCAGGAAAGAGGTGGAATTTGTAAAAGTAACTATCAACTATCAGAAGTAATTCAAAGGGGATGAAATGGTGGGAGGCAGGGGATGTTGAGTCACTTTGCCAGGAAGACCCAGCCAGTGGGTGTAGTTGAAAGAGGAAGAGGAAGCAAGAGGGCCTGGGGAGAAGGAGCTGGTGGCGAGTTAAGACTGAGTGGGAATGGGTTGGTCACTGACAGCCACAGAAGGCTCTAGAGAGATGTGTAACATATGCTCCAGGCAAGAGCTGGAAAAAGCAGCACTAGGTGGACCGGCAGGCCATCCATTGCTGGAGGCCGAGAGTGCGAATGTAACCGACAGATGGAAGAGGACTCAAAACGTGGCAGAGGAAGACCAGTGCTCGGCAGAGGGCATGGCGTGAGGAGGGTGGCGGAACTCACATAGCCCAAGCTTCGCCCCGTGAGTGGGAGAGAAGGAATAAAGAAAAGCTAATGAACACTGCATTTTCTGGTGATCTCCATCCAACCCTATTCAAAGGTGTTGTTCCTGCGGGTACCCCAGTCTCTCTCTTGGAGATCCCCCCTCGGTGGTCTTGAGGGAGAGCGCTGGCATCTTCCTTCTGTGGAAGTTGAAAGGGCCAGCCCCTCCTCCCCTCACCTCACAAGCAGCTGGGGCTGGCTTGTGACATAGGTTTGACCCAGCAGACCCTCCCTGGCAGGATGTTGACAGCCGAGCAGGAGACCTTAGGATGTGGTGGAAAGTGGAGATCATTCCTACCTGGCAGCCTGTTCCTACTAAGTCACTAGCAGTGGGACCGCAGAGCTCCCTGGCCTCCCACTAACGCAAAGCTTGTCCCCCAGCCCCCAGTCAATTCTGGGCGCCGTCTCTACCACCACCTCCACCTCCACACACGCACATACACGCTCTCCTTCAATTCCTCTCTGGTTAGCTGGAGTCAGTTTCTGTTGTTTGCAACCAAGAACTCTGACGATGCGAGAGTTCAATCCTGTTAATTAAAGGTTGAGGACGCCGTCCGATTCCTACGCAGATGTGGAAAAATTTGGAAGGACTGCAGTTTGGTTCATCTCTTTAGTCTCCTAAGTACCAGATGCTGTGTACTGAGTACTGAGGATAGAAGGACAAACACAGCAGGCCCTGCTCTTCATGTAAGCAAGTGAGTGTGTCTTAGTTTGAGTTCACCCGGAAGCAAACCCCGAGACAAAGATTCAAGTGTAAGTAGTTTATTTGGGAAGTGGTCTGGGAAGCACAGATAGGGGAGCAGGGAAATAAGACAAGGAAGGGAAGGAGGCCAACAGAGGGCACGTCATCAAAACTACTGCAGAGGGCCACTGAGCTCAGCCTGGCTGGGGCCTGTGGGAGACCAAGTAGCACAGGCCTCAAAGTGTCATTTATCTACCAGCTGCCATCTGCCATTGGTTGAGGGCTGCCTCCAGAGGCCCTGGGCCCCCTGACACTTTCACTGCCTGGCCCATGTGCAGTTAGCAGCCTGAGAAGCCCTCGGGCAGAGGCACAGAATGGGGACTGCTGAGGGGCCATGTGTGGGCCACCATATCCAGGGCTGCAGAATGCAGTGGAGAGAAAGTTCTATGGTTCTTTGAGAGAACTAGGACAGGGACAGTGAGAGAGCTGTCTATGAGAGACAGTGAGAGAGCCAGAAGAGAGCTGTCAACTCCTGAAAGAAAGTGTCCTCAGACTTGAGCGAAGTCCTTCACTAAGGCTTTCTAGGTATGATGGATTTTGAATTCGAATCTGCAGATGTGGTAAAGGAAGGTCATATGGGGAGAAAACCTTCTGTGCCAAGGTCCCACGCCAAGAGGAGCCAGCCTAGCTGGAGGCAGACTGCTGGGCAAGAGGAAGGAGATGGGTGAGGGGAGGCCTGAGCCTGGCAGCATCTCCCCAGACCCCCTGCTCCCAGGGGCCACCCACTGCCACCAGCTGCCAGAGATACCCTCTAAACCATTCACTTTTTCTTTTTTTAATTTATTTATTTTTGGCTGCGTTGGGTCTTCGTTGCTGTGCGTGGGCTTTCTCTAGTTGCGGCAAGCGGGGGCTGCTCTTTGTTGCAGTGAGCGGGCTTCTTATTGCGGTGACTTCTCTTGTTGCGGAGCACGGGCTCTAGGCGCGCAGGCTTCGGTAGTTGTGGCACGCGGGCTCAATAGTTGTGGCTCGCGGGCTCTAGAGTGCAGGCTCAGTAGTTGTGGCACGCGGGCTTAGTTGCTCCACGGCATGTGGGATCTTCCCGGACCAGGGATTGAACCCGCGTCCCCTGCACTGGCAGGCAGATTCTTAACCACTGCACCACCAGGGAAGTCCCTAAACCATCCACTTTTATTGAGGGCCCAACCCTGTCCCAGCTCTTCACACTGATCTTTAACTCCCCATGAGGAGGTGCAATGATTACCCCACTTCAGAGACTGAGGGAAAAGCACGGGGAGGATAAGGGTCTTACCCAAGGTCATGTGGCTAGGGTTTGAACCCAGGTAGCCTGGTTCCCAGGCCTGTGTTCCCAGCAGGATTATATAAGCATACAACTGAGCGTGTTCCTGCTCTGTTAACACACAGATGGCTGTGTGTGTTGAATGACAAGTGACATAAAATGCAGTTCTCAGAGGGCAGGTGGCTGCTTGAATGGCTGCAGAAGGATGGCCAGGCATGGGCGGAGTGTAGAGGTATGGTGAGGAGTTTCCCCTGGGTGCGGGGCATGGCTGCAGGCTGGGGGATGAGACATGTCACATGACATGGCTGAGAAACCCAACCTGGGGTCACTGTAGGGCACCAGCAGGCACTAGGTTTGCAAAGGCCGTGGAAGACCCTGCCTGCCCTTTCTCTCAAACAGAACCACAGTCCAGTGGAAGAGATCAAAAAGGCCACAACAAATGGCAGAGGGAGGTGACAGCTACCATGCAGGGTGTGACAGCAGCCTGGAAGTGGAGGAGGACCTAAGAAGTAGGAGGGCAGTGTGATCCGAATCCTCCTTTGTGGGAGCAGGCCCTGCTCCCACATCCTCCCCCTCCACACACCCCTCCCTCCTGCCTGCCGGCTCCCGTCCACCCAGCGCCCAGTCTAAAGGCTCCTGCCTGCGGCGGGCCCAGCAGTCACAGCTGCACACCCCTCTGCCCGCTCGTCTCTGTGCAAGGTTCAGCAGGTTGCAGTTAACACATGTGTGCTGCAGTTTTCTGTTGGAAAATGCCCCATGCCCCACCACCCAGAGGTCTACTGTCCTCTTTGATCAATGTTGGGCATGAGGACGTCAGGTTTCGGGCAACGGGCCGGCAGCAATGTGCTCTCTGGGGCCCAGCCGGGGCCTGGGAGCTCATGGGCTTGTGACAAGTCTGAGGACATCAATCCCTGGGACAGAGCCCTGGGCCTTCGCTGCTTAGCTGTGCCTGGGGTGATGCTGTGGCTCTTTGGGTGCTGGGGTGATGCACCAGATAAAAAGAGCTGAGCCTCACGGGATGCTCTTCTAGAGATACTCTGGACCGCCCAGCTCAAGCTTGCTTTCGTCTCAAGGTTCTCCAGGGTAGGCATGAGGCAAGGTTGTTAAATTGAAGTTCTGCTTCCTTCTGAGAGAGAGAGCGAGAGAGTGAGAGCCCAGCCAGGGGCCTAGGTGCCTTTAACTTCTTCAGCGATTGTGCCACGGATGGGCCCTGGGTTTGCAGGGGCTGCAGCTGAGGGGCAGGTAGCAGAGGGTGGCCCGGCTGTGAGAAGGCTGCTCCACGCCCATGGACACACTGCCTCCAGTCCCCCTTGGATTCCAGCAGCCTCCCCCTGCAGTTGGGGGACTGGGGCAGAAGCTGTCCTCTCGGGGAGGAGAGGAAGGAGGTGGGGCAAGGAAGGCAGCCTTGTCTGCAAGGCTCCGGCAGCTTCTGTGACTGGAGCAGAAGCCTCTTCTAAAAACTGGGGTACATGGCTGTGTGGGCAGGGTCCCTCCAAAGGGGAGATTTGGCCTGGGTCTTGTCCACAGCTCTGGGTGACCTTGATGTCCTAGGTGTCAGGTGTGCACTTGGCGGGGACTGGACAGAGCAGCTTTGGGGAAAGGGAGCTGGGGTGGGGGAACAAACCGGGCCTTTGCCCTTAGGTGAAGGGTCTCTTTCCTGGCCTGACTAGCTGTCAACCTGAACGCATGCTTGAGCATCGTCTGTCTAGGTGGGTCTGCATGGCCCATCCCGCCTGTGGTTCTCACTTTGCCCTGCTCCACCCTCAGCTCAGCTGCAGAAATTCTCCAGGGTTCCCCCCACCCCGCCTGGCTTAGCCTGACATTCTTCTCTCACCTCCACCATGACCCCCATTCCAGGGCCCAGCCTCACGCACAGGTGGCCTCAGGCCCCTGCCCTGTGAGGCTGGACTGGATAGAATTTTGGCCAGAGGCATAAGGAGGCTCTGGCCAGGTGGGTTCAGGGGACCAGGGCCTCTTCGGGCCGGTGGACAGCTGTGCCTTGTGCCCCAGCAGGTGCCCTGGCCTCCCTGACAGGAGCCCTGCAACTTCTGCCCTGCCCTGGCAGGCTTTTAATACCTGCCTAATCCTTTCTGCTGATGACGCTGGCTGTGGGGTGGGAAGAGGGGTCAGTGAGCTGAGAGAGGCCCTGGGAGCAGCTCTGCCCGAAGCCCAGAGACCCTGGGAGTGGTGGGCCGGTGTTCTGGGCCCTCAAAACCAGGGTCACTCAGGCAGGTTGTCAGCCCAGGGGCGGGGCCGTGCCCTGGGGCTCCGAACTGGTGAGGACAAAGTACTTAGGTGTGATTTGAAACTGTTTGGATAATTGACTGTTGGTAAGTGACTCCCCCCGACTCCTGGGCTAAGGGAACTTGGCCTTGGCAGGGCAGACAGGACAGACACAGTGAGAGTGAAAACGTGTGAGCAAACCCATCAGGGGCTGTTAACATCTCTGCTGTCAGCCGCCAGCTTCTGTCTGTTTAAGCTTCAGGAGGCCTTGCCGCTTCATTTGGGTCTCTGCTCCAGGTGAGTCTCTCTCTGCTCCAGGTGAGTCTCTGCTCCAGGTGGGTCTCTGCTCCAGGTGGGTCTCTGCTCCAGGTGAGTCTCTGCTCCAGGTGAGAACTTGAATTTCACAAATAGGTGTGAATTGCACCCATCTTATCTGTCTTGCCTGGAAGTAGAGCACTTCAGGCCTTGGGCAGTCCACATTCATTTAATGAACACTGTCTGCACCGAGGGAGCCCCCGAGGGGGTGTCACTAAGTCTCTGGGACCTGCCCTCAGCCATTTTGCCATCGAGGTTGGTGAGGCTGTTGCTCAGGCCCTGATAATTAGGGTCTTAAGAGGCTCTCAGCGGAAAGAACCTGGGGTCCCACCCTGGCGTAGTTAACAGGACAGCCATCCAACTCCGAAGATTTCTCCGGGTGACTATCTTGACTAATTTTTAAATAATCTTTTTAGTTTAGAAGTTGTAGATTTACATGGAATTCCCTGGTGGTCCAGCTGTAAGGACTTGGTGCTTTCAGTGCTGGGGCCCGGGTTCAATCCCGGCTCGGGGAACTAAGATCCCGCAAGCCACTCAGAGCGGTCAAAACAAAAAAAACCTCCCTAGAAGTTTTAGATACGCAGAAGAAGTGAGGAGATAGTACAGAGGAATTCATACACCCCTGCACCCAGTTTTCCCCCATTAGCACCTTATATTTGCCTGGACAATAAGGTACATTTTTTACAAGTAAGGAAGCAACATTGATACATTAGTATCAGCAGATTTCCTTAGTTTTTACCTAATGTCCTTTTCTGTCCCAGGGTCCCATCCAGGACACCACTCATTTGGTTTTCTTCCCTTCCTTCCTTCCTCCCTCCCTCCCTCCCCCCCTCCCTCCCTTCCTTCCTTCCTTCCTTCCTTTCCACACCATGTGGCTTGTGGGATCTTAGTTCCCTGACCAGGGATTGAACCTGGGCCCTCAGCAGTGAAAGTGCCGACTCCTAACCACTGGACTGCCAGGGAACTGCCAGTTTTCATATCTTCTTAGGCTCCTCTGTGCTACCGTTTCTCAAACTTTCCTTGTTTTTGATGACCTTGACAGTTTTGAGGAGGACCTGTCAGGTAGCTTATGGAATATCTGTCAATGGCGGGTTTTCTCATGATTAAGTAGGGGTAACGGGTTTTGGGTAGGAAGATCACAGAGGTAAAGTGCTTTGATTAATTTTTGGTATAAAAATACAGTTATTTCCAAAATTGTAACTTTTCTCTCCCTCCATCCCTTCCTTCCCTGTTTCCTTCCTTCCGTCTGTCTTTTTCTTCTGTGGTGCACCTGCTTTGCCGGTCCCGAGAGCTTCCTCTGTCTCTCTGCTGGGTAGTGAGCACTGGGCCTGGCATCAGAGCTAAGAAGTCGAGGGGCGGGGCGCTCAGTGGGATCGGAGAGCCTCAGGGAGGCTGCTGGGGGTGGGAAGGTGGTCTGCATGGTGCAGATCTGCTGCTTGAGATCATGGACTTCCTGGGGGTTTGAATCCCAGGAAGCCTTGCACTTCCTGCTTCTCTCTTAAGAGCACCCTTAGGTACTTGCTAGGGTTGTTGGGAGCACTAGGGAGATGGTAGATTATGGCCCCATCAAAGGGGGTGCTTGAGGTGAGCCCTAAACAGTCCTGCATGACTGGAGTGATGGGAGATGAGGGGCAGCACCCCCTTGCCCTCAAAGACCCTTCAGTAGTTGCTATAAGCTGTACAGCAAACCTGTCCTCCGGGCTGACCCTTGGGCTGCAGGCCATCACTAATGACAGAATGGCCTCCCTAGAACACCCACTGGGCTCTCATCAGCTGGGCACTCACTAGGCCGGGAGTTATGTTAAGTCGTCCCATACACAGGTTGGACCTCTTCCAACCTGTGAGCATGGTACATCACAGATAAGTGGTATTATCATTACCCCCTTATAGAAGAGGAAGTCCAGGCACCACTCACTGAGTTAGCCACTGTATACTGATCTTGATCTGACAATAAATCAATGTATCTGAATCCAAGAGTGTCATAGAAGAATCCAGAACGAGTTTTTCCTTCTCAAAAACCTTTCTCCTCTAGTTTACTGATTCCTGGGTGCCCTTTAACAGTTCTGAATAAAAGCCTCACTAGCACTTGGATGGAACAGAGTTTCAATTTGAGGACAGTCACTCCAGTCCTGCAGGAAGACCTGTGTCCTGCCAGCACCCTGTGACCTTGGGCGGGGCTGCTAACCCCTGCTTCCTTATTAGTGCACTGTGATGTGTGCATGGGTGTGTGGCGAGTAATCCAGTGCCCTTGATTGATTAAGAGATACTGCAGGGCTACTATTGAAATAGCATTTGTTGTCAAGTAAGCTTTCTTAGTTGCAGAAAAACTAGAAACAATGCAAATAAATTTACAACAGGCATAATAAATAAAGTTTTAAAACTTCAGAATATTCACTAGATGAAATAATATGTGGCCACTAAGAATGATAGTCTCTTAAATACACCGTGGTATCCTGGATTGGCTCTTGGAACAGAAAGAGGACATTAGTGAAAAAACTGGTAAAACCTGAATAAAGTCTGGAGTTTAATTAATAGTGTTAAAGTTAATTTCTTAGTTTTGATAAATGAATGTTAACATTAGGGGAAGCCAGGTGAAAGGTATATGGGGACTCTATGTACTATTTTTGTAATTCTCGTTTGAATCTAAAATTATTCAAAAAAATTGAATGACATTCACAAGTTGTTTGGAATATAGGAATAGTTTAGGCTAAAACATTCAATGAAAAAGACAGAATTCAAAATTGTGTGACAGTGTGATTACAGCTATGCAAAATTATTTTTCATAGAAAAATAGAGGAAAAGAAAATACGCAATTATTGGGACTTCCCTCGTGGTGCAGTGGTTAAGAATCCACCTGTCAATGCAGTGGACACGGTTTCGAGCCCTGGCCCGGGAAGATGCCACATGCCATGGAGCAACTAAGCCCGTGCGCCACAACTACTGAGACTGCGCTCTAGAGCCTGCGAGCACAACTGCTGAGCCCACGTCCCACAACCACTGAAGCCAGCACACCTAGAGCCCGTGCTCCACAACAAGAGAAGCCACTGCAATGGGAAGCCTGCGCACCACAACGAAGAATAGCCCCCATTGCCGCAACTAGAGAAAACCTGAGTGCGGCAATGAAGACCCAACGCAGCCATAAATAAATAGTTGGGTGACTATGAAATTGAGAGTTATTCAAATCCTAGGTTTTTTTTGTTGTTTTCCAATTTTTCCTTAATATGGGATCTCAACCACTTAGAGCTTTTCAGAAGCTGGGAACATCAGAAGGGACTGGTTAATTTCAGCAGGAAAGAGCCTTATGGAAAGGCTGTCTGATCACTCTCTGAGTCAGTAAGAGGGCCAGGGAGCAGGTCCCCACCACTCGGATTACAGCCACTGGCTGTTGTCTCTGGGCCCACCACCCCTACCCATTGCCTGCACAATGCAGGCATCCAGCCTGGGTTCAAATTAAACTTGTCATTTGCTAGCTTGAGACCTTGGACAGATTTCTTAATCTCTCTGCCCCTCAGTTTCCTGATCTGTAAAATGAGGCTTCTGCTAACTGTGCCTACGTCGTAGGGCGGTTATAAGGATTGAATGGGTCTGGCATGTAGTAAGCTCCATATACTTGTTAAAGAAAAAGAAATATCACCAGTGTCAGTGGAACAAATTTAAACATCCCTTTTTGACTCTTGCCCAGATTCAAAGTCCTAAGTGAGGGGGCTAGCAGGTGACTTGACACTGGTGATGTCCTACCTGCCAGAGTCAGGAGAGAGTGAGCGTCCAGTGGGCGGTTCGGCTTCCATAGAAGAAGGGGTGCTGCTTCCCCACAAGGCTCCACAGAAGACCAAGAAACCAGAGAGGATCCAGGTACTAAGCTGCGAAGCGGGGATTTTATAGTAAGTGCTCAATAAATAATTACTGAATGTATGAACGGGCAACCAAATAAATGCAACAGCTGCAACAAACAGTAGAGCTCATTTGGGAAGACATGCCAGGAAGCAGGAAAGAGTTGGAGAGCCAGGGTGTCTCAAGTGGCAGGGCTGGGACAGAGAGAAGCCCCGAAGGCTGCCACCTCCTGGTGCAGTGGCAGCAGCCCTTTGTCACGTGACTCAGTGCTCAGCTGGTGGCAGCACAGGGAGAAGAGGGTCCGCAACTCCGCTAACTTTTCCCAGCACCTTCCCGCCCCCATCACAGGGTCTGGATCTCCTTGTGGGCTGGTTCTCCAGCAAGAAGGACCCCAGGGTTCTCCAGATGCCCCCCCTTCTTCCCTTCCCTCCTCCTCCTGCCAGCCCCCCAGGTTCTGGCCACAGCCGGCAGGGTGTGCCCCCAGGTGCTGGCTCATAGCACCTTACTTTCTGGCAGCACTCCCTTGGGGTTCCTTGTTTTTAAAACAAAAATTTTTTAATGTATTTATTTGGCTGCACGGGATCTTCGTTGCAGCATGCGGGATCTTTATCAGTTGCGGCATGTGGGATCTAATTCTCTGACCGGGGATCGAATCCGGGCCCCCTGCATTGGGAGCGTGAAGTCTTAACCCCTGCACCACCAGGGAAGTCCCCCCACCTTGGGGTTCCTTGACATTCTGAAGTTTTTTGATCATCTCCTGAACTATGTTACAAATTCCGGGGTGGGATCAGGGGAGAGGAGGGCAGGGACCGAGACCCCTCAGTCCCAAGCTGCCTCCCCAGGTGTAGCACAGAGGAAGTTAGATGAGGCTTGGTTACATGGCCCCGTGGAAAACTCTTTGCCGAGCTGTCTCCTTTGGTCTCACTCTGGACCACGCACTGGACTATGATCCTGTGAGGTGGTGCGCGCAGGATCAGGATTCAAACCCTAGATTCTGACCCTAGAACCAAGACAGATGCGGGACAGCATAATTTTCATTCTAGGTCTGCTCAGACTGGCCGAATAGTCAACTCACTTTGGCCACTCTGAGCTTATCTTTTCTTCAATAAAATGTTGGGTTGGGTGGGGCTCAGTGGGTGGTGGCTGGCCGGAGCGGCGTGTCCCTAGGCAGGAGCGATGAGGTCGCTCTCCACAGCTGGCCAGCCTCCCCGTGCTGGGGAAAGTCTCCTCTCCTTGGGCCCTGCTGCCCTCTGCTGGTCGAGGTCCAGCCGCCTGGCCCGTGCCCAGGGGCGGTCAGGAGCTGGGGCTGGGAGTCCGGTCCTGTCCTGTCCCACGTCCAAGTGCCTAGCTCTGCCACTCACTGCTTTTGGTCCCACTCTTTGGCTTTCTGAAACTGCTTCCTCAGCTGTAAAGTGTGGGGATGGTGAGGGCAGAATGGGGTAGGATGTGCAGAATGTCACGTACAGCGCGTGGCCAGACAGGACTTTGTGATGCTGCTCTGGTGGGCAGACAGGAGCGGGAGTCCTAGAACAACTCTGTCTCAGATGCCTGGGTGTGAGGGGTGAGCTCGATGTATCTTTCGTTCATTGACTCCCCCAGCCCCCTGGAATCCCCAGGTTCCTTCCCGTTTATCTCAATGGCAGGGGCAAGCCGCTTAGTGAACAACAGACACTCCCCTCCCCCACTGGTTGTGTCCACATTGGAACTCCCACACAGGATGGGGGCTGGGAAGGCAAGGACCATATCCTGCTCACTCCTCCACCCCTGTGCTCCGCCCTGGACCGGGCTTGGTGTCCCCTCAGCAATCATGAACCCTGGAGGAAATTCCAACCTATCCTCCCAGCTCCCCTCAGAGGGTTCAGCCAGCCTTGCAGAAAGCCATCTGCCTCATACTCCATGTCCACTCCCCTCTGAGGCTGCCCATCCTTGTCATCAGGAGGGTCTATGTTCCCTCTCAGGCCTGGGATCCAGATTGGGAAGAGGGGACCAACACCCGGGAAACACTTCCATGCTTGCCCCTGCTTTGCAGCCCCTGCAAGAATGTTGCATAGCAAATAACCCTCACTTCATAGTTAATGACTCTAGTTAACACTCACTACGGACTGAATAAGCCCTAGTTGCATTAACTCATTGAACCCAACTCTGGGAGGTAGGTCCTACTCTTACCCTCATTTTACAGGTAAGGAAAATGACACAAAGAGGAACCTAGTGACTCCTCCGAAGTCACAGAGCTGGTAAATTGCAGAACCAGGATTTGAAACTAGGAAAATCCCCTGCTTTCCATAAGCTGGCCTACGTGTCAGAAGCCTTTAGCTTGGAGATCAAGCTCTGGGTAGGGTGGGTGGTCAGGTATTCCACGCTGTTTTGGATCTCTCTGCCCCTCTGGTCTCAGGCTCTGCTGGATCCCTAGCTAGTGGCTTCGGGATGACTTCCTGGAAGCTGTGAGTTCTCATCCTCCAAAGGAAGGGTCCCCAAGGGCAAAAGGCAGGAGAGAGCAAACAGGGTGGCCTGAAGTGGGTGATCTGCCAGCCACCCACCCCTTCCCACACCCAGACGCGGGGCCCAGGGTGCTGTCTGGGCGGAGGGGAGAGGAAAGCTTCGTGACTCACAGATAGTGTGCCCCACCCTCCCTGCGCAAGGATGCCAGGGAGTGGCCTGTCCTGGGGAAGATGACTTGGGGTCCCCTCCCCTACCCCTTGCCTTCCTGGCAGACACCCCCAAGGCTGGGCGGAGGCGGTGTTAAGAAATGAAGACACTGGTTTGTGTCTCTTGGCCCCAGCTGGCCTCCGGGCTGCACCTTCCCCAGGCTCCCACTTGTCTGGCCACGCCGCCCTGCCAGGCCGGTTGTGAGGAACTGAAAGCGGCTCCTCAGCTGGGCATCTCCAAGTGCTGCCACTCACCCTGCCCTCCCGTGACACCTGGGACAGCTGTGCGGTGGCCGGGATGGCTGGGGGCCTGAAGCTGGAAACCAGCCACCGAGTGGTTCCCACCTCTCCCAGAGCAGGTGTCTCAGGAAGGGGCTCGCCTTCTCACGCACGCAGGGGTGAGGCCTGCATTCTTCCCTCACTCTCAGCGTCCCCACCCTTCCCACACGCAGTCCACCCTCTCTGCAGCCACCGCTTCCCAGCCCAGAAGTCACCCGGCCTTGACTTGTGGTGGCCTGTTTCTCATGTCTGGGTGTCTGCAGCTGCCCTCCTGGCCACCCTGCCTGGTCTCGTCACCAGATGTGTCACCTTAAGGAATCCAAACTGGCCTTTCCCACATCACGGGAACAAAGGCCCAGTTCCTTAGCCAAGGGCCCCACGCAAAGACAGTAAACGCTCTGGTGTGCAGGTGGGTTCGTGTGTGTGCGGTGATGTAGGAGTGAGGAAGCCAGCAGAGCCACAGGCTTCCTGGACAAGGTGGTGTCTGAGCTGGGCACTGAAGGATCTGGGGGTGGAGGGGGGTTTGAACAAGCAGTGACTGGGAGGAAGGGCAGGCCGAGGTGGGGAAACAGCCAGAGCAGAGACTTGGAGGCTGGTCCAGCTACCCTGGGTGTGGCTGGAGTGTCAGGTGTCCTAGGCGTAAGGTGGGGAAGGTGGGCTTCAGCCAGATGTGAGAGACCTCCCAGGTCTCCACCTGGCGAAGTTAGACCTCCTCTGGACAGGGGGGCTGCAGAAGGCTCAAGGTGACGTGACTGGATCTGTGCTTTGGAAGATTGCTGATGGTGAGGATGAAGGAGGCCAAGAGCCTAGAGGCTGGGAGACCTTTGAGGTGGTCCAGGCAGGCACGGCTGACAGCCTGAAGTGGGACATTGCCTCGCGGCACTCGTCCATTTGTTCATCACTTATTTCTTTAGTGCTTCTTCCATGCGAGGCACTGTTTGAGGCACAGGGGATTCCAACAAACGCAGTCCGTGCTCTCAAGGAGTTGGCAATTCAATGGGAGACAGGATCACGTCAAAAGTTGATGAGCTCTTCGAGAACGTAAAAGAGAGCAGCCAAGGGTGGGGGGCGGGGGGAGGTGTGGCTGGAGAGAAAGTAAAGGTGTGAGTTCCTGCCTCAACTGCTCCCCTGCAGGCACTCTCCTCTCCAGCGGCCCCCATCAGAGCAGGCCCCTGCCCACTTCCCCCTCTGTGCAGTGGCCCCAGAAGCCGCCCTTCTCCACCTCTCACACCTGTGGATCCTTCCACCTCCTTGACCCCCATCCTGCTTCCCCGCTGCTCACAGACAGCAGTTGTTCCCAGACCTTGACCTCCCAAACCATGTCCTGGGTGAAGTACAGCCATGGCCAGAGTTGAACTTCGGTCCTACTTCTGGCCACATGACCCTCTTCTTCTGGAAACCTCAGTGCAGTGTTTGAAGGCATTCACCTCATTGGATGAGGCCCACACACATTATACGAAGTAATCTGCTTTACTCAAAGGCTACAAATTTAAAAGTAATCGGGGGCTTCCCTGGTGGCGCAGTGGTTAGGAGTCCGCCTGCCAATGCAGGGGACACACGTTTGATCCCTGGTCCAGAAGGATCCCACATGCTGCGGAGCAACTCGGCCTGTGTGCCACAACTGCTGAGGCCTGCACACCTGGAGCCCCTGCTCTGCAGCAGGAGAGCCACCGCAAGGAGAAGCCCACGTACCGCAAAGAAGAGTAGCTCCTGCTCCCAGCAACTAGAGAAAGCCCACGCACAGCAACGAAGACCCAACGCAGCCATATTTATTTTATTTTAACTAAATAAAAATAAAAGTAATCGGGACTTCCCGGGTGGCGCAGTGGATAAGACTCTGCGCTCCCAATGCAGGGGGCCCAGGTTCAATCCGTGGTCAGGGAACTAGATCCCACATGCATGCTGCAACTAAGAGTTCACATGCCACAACTAAGGAGCCCACATGCCGCAACTAAGGAGCTGGCAAGCTGCAACTAAGACCCGGTGCAGCCAAATAAATAAATATCTTTTTACAATGGTAATCATATCAAAAAAATACCTTCACAACATCTCAACTGGCATTTGACCAAACAACTGGGCACTGTAGCCTCATCAAGTTGACATTTAAATTTTTTTTTTTTTTTTGGCTGCGCTGCACGGCTTGTGGGATCTTAGTTCCCTGACCAGCAAACCTGGGGCCAAGGCAGTGAAAGCACCGAGTCCTAGCCACTGGACCACCAGGGAATTCCTGGGAAGTCCCAACATTTAAACCTGGCCATCACACCTATTTATTTATCTATCTAATCATCTCATTCTTGATATTCTTAACCCTGCTGAGAGATAAGAGGCAACAAGGCAGAATTTATTCCTCCTGTTTATCAGGTGAGTAGACTGACACTCTCTAGAACCAAGCCCACCACTCCATCACCTTCTAGCTAATACTCTCAGCCCTCCTTGGCCTGAGCCTCTTGTCTCGTCTGCCTGGCAAAACCTCACACAACATTCGACAAGACTCTCAGTGGCACTCATTACCCCCCAGGCTCACCGGGCTGTCTCTCTTTTCAGGGAAAGGCCTTTTCTCTCCTGGTAGCTTCCCAACCACCCCTGCATGCTGGGGTTAGGACCCCTCCTCTGTGGCATTGCAAACAGATCTGGCTTTGAGGGCACAAACTGTGGGTTCCCTGTATAATACCCCTAGTTCTTGTCATGGTGTTTTGGGCACATCAGGGAGCTCCTTGGACACCAGGCTGTTGAAGGCACGGATGATGGAGTCCCTGGTTGTCTCGGGGAAGGAGTCTGAGCCAGCGCTCAGGTCTCCTGACATCTGGTTCAGTACCTTGCCCTCCCGTATAGGATACACTGTCCAGTACAGCTCTACTCCATGCAATCCAGCCCGTGTTTCCTGCACACCTCCTTTATCCCTGGCACTGTGCTAGGCACCTGACAAGCAGCTTGTCACTTTACCCTCTCAGCAACACTCTAGGACGGGCATGATTACCTACATTTGCCAGATGGCATGTTGAGGCTCAAAGAGTGTGACTCTCATAAAGTCACATGGCTCTGGAAAGTGGCAGGACTAGGATTCGAACCCAGATCTGCTACTGACTGGAGAGACGGAACACTCTGCCTCTCTGCAATGCCAAGAGGCCAAGCCACATCCCCAACTAGGGTCTGGGAACAAAGAGATGAGGGAGACGAAGAGCCTGACTTCAAGGGAAGCCCAGGTCTGGTGCAAGAAGTCAGTGTGAAAAGCTTCCTATAGCCAGATAACTAGTTCCAGGGACTCACATTTGGGGAAATTAGAGGAGATGTGTGAACTGGGCTTAGCTCACTGGGCTGGGGAGGGCAGGCAGGGGGAGAAGAGGGAAGAACATTCTGGGCATGGGGTGTGCTTGGGGAAGGAGCAATCAGGCTAGAAATCTAGGCCAGGAAAAGTTGTTTCCCACCCCTGAGCAGCTTATATTAAAACACTGGAGTGGAGCCTGTAATCCAGGTGCGGTTTTCTGAGCAGGTCCCTAACATCACTTCCTCTGCCTCAGCTCAGCTCTGTAACCTGAGCCATGAGCCCTCACCTGGAGGAAGTGGTCCCACCCCTGGAGCTGTTTCCTAATGAAACTGAGGGGGTGGGTGTTAGTGGCTGGTTCTGTGTGGGTGGACCTCATCCAATCAGTTGAAGGCCTTAAAAGAAAAGACTGAGTTTTCCCAAGGAAGAAGGAATTCTGCCTCAAGTCAGTAATACGGAATCCCTGTCTGAATTTCCAGCCTGCTGCCCTGCAGAATTCAGACTCAAGACTGCAACATTGGGACTTCCCCGGTGGTCCAGTGGGTAAGACTCTGCGCTCCTAATGCAGGTGGCCCGGGTTCGATCCCTGGTCGGGAAACTGGATCCCGCACGCATGCCGCTACTAAGAAGTCCACATCCTGCAACGAAGATCCCACATGCCGCAACTAAGACCCGGCACAGCCTAAATAAATAATTTTTTTTTTTAAAAAAAGGCTGCAACATCAACCTCCAGCCTGCCCTACAGGTTTCAGACTTGCCAGCCTCCACAATCGCGGGGACCAATTCCTTAAAATCTCTCTCTGTATATATAGATCCTATTGGCTCTATTTTCCTGCAGAACCCTGACTATCCATTTTATCAGTCATATTACATACATCTATAGAATATCGTCTACTGTATTTATCATAAATAAAGGTGACACCTGTGAACCTTTTGTGGGCACTTACCGCGCGCCGGGCACCTGCTACCTTCTTCGCAGGTGTCTCATGATGCTCTTACTCATCCCAGGGCTCCATGAGGTCATCTGTGATTGGTCCCATTTCACAGACGAGAGGCCCAGAGAATTCCAGTAACTTGCCCAGGGTTCTAAAGTGATAAAGCCGGATTTGGATCCAAGGTAGTTACACTGGGTCCAGTGCCTACGTGGGGTGTGCTCTTATCCACCATGGAAAGTGTGTGTAAAGGCATTTCGAAACAAAAGGCATGACGCAACTGAAAAGTGATGTCATTTTAGTGTTACAATTACCACTGGGATGGGCAGGGCGAAGGGGGACGGGGCAGGGTGTGAGTTCTGTCTGGAGGGTCCTAGCACCACCGGGTCCTGAAGGTGCAGGCCCGGGAACACCCACGAGGTGGCGCCAGGCTGCACAGGCCGCTCCGGGATGTGTAGTCCAGGGCTGGGAGCTGGGAGTGATTCCAGGGGTCTCCAGGCCTAGCCCTCCACAGGGCTGGTGAGCCCGGGAACCCCCTTCCTCAGGCCTCAGAGGGGTTTCCCTCCAGTCCAGGGATACCAGCGCCAGAGTCAGGGGCCCGGCCTCGGTGGTGCCCATCTGTTTGGGGTACAGTTCGGTGGTCACAGCCTGGGGACTGGGTCCAGCCCAGCCAACTGGCCAGGTCAGCGCCCAGCTCCTTCCTGTGCCGCTGGTGTGGTCAGGGAAGGAGCGCCTCAGCCCATCAAGTCACCACACAACAGCTCTGGGTAATCCGCCTCCAGAAGTTGCGACGGCGGCTGCTGAGGGCCACCTTGGCCGCCTCCTGGAAGATGGTGTGGACGTTCTCCTGGAGCAGAGCCGAGCACTCGAGGTAGGCCACGGCGCCCACGGCCCGTGCCATCTCCTGGCCCTAACAGGGAGAGCGGACGGGGCCGCCGTCAGGTGGGTGCCGCGGGGCCTCATGTCCAGCCAACCCCCAGCCCCCTTGGCCATCCTAGGTGCGTCTTCCTAGGACACCCACAGCTCCTGCCCCCTGGCCTGACCAAGCCCATCGATGGCTTCATCGGGTTTCCTGCCTCAGTTCCCGGCTGGGTCTCTGCCTCTCGAGGCATCAACTAATTAACTTCCCGGCCTGACCCAGGCATGCTGCAGAGGGGGGCCTGTGGACTGGAGACCTGGGGGTCCCCCCCGGCTGTGAAGCGGGTAGGCAGGATCTGATGTGCACGGCACTCAATCACTCTCCATCCCACAGCTGGAAACTTCCAAGCCCGGCAGTTCTTGACCATGACTGCCTCCAAACCAACCCCGACCCTGACCCACACCCTGCGGGTGCCAGATGTCTGGTGCTGCTGCGAGGCTGGGCCGGAACAGCATTACCCCAGGGGTTTCCTCTCCTGGCACCCCTACCCCCGTGCCCTGGGCTGGGTTTCCTACCCTGTGGTAGGTCACAGGTTCCAACCTATTTTTCCGCAGCTTCTTCACCAGCAAGTTGTCCTTGCGCAGGTCAGTCTTGCAGCCCACGACGATGATGGGCACCTCCTTGCAGAAGTGATTCACCTCCGGGTACCACTGTGGGGAGGGAGGTGGGGAGGGGGTGTGTGTGAGCCATCAAGGGAGTGGGCCGCTCTCCTGCCCTCCAGGTAGACTCCCACAACAGTAATCGGCAAAGCCAGTTTAGGGAGAACTACTCCGTGCCAGGCTGAGACTTTACATGTAATGAACACATTAACCCCCAAGTCCCTATGAAGCAAGTTCTATCATCAATCCCATTGCACCGATGCACTAACTGAGGCTCAGGGACGTTATATAACTTGCCCTTGGTCACACAACTGGAAGTGGCAGAATTTGAACCCAGGGGGTGGCACCCAGAGCCCGGTTCCCACCTGCTCTAGAATCCTACCTCTGCAAGGTGAGGGGTCCCATGACCGTCTCCCCAACAGGGTAAAATATATAAAGAAATCAGTGAGGCTTTAAAATTAAAGCAGCTCACAACATGGTTGCAGCAGCTGTTTGCCTGTTGGAGGGGGCACTCCTGTCCCGTGTCAGCCGCTCTTTGGAATGTGAGCCTCCAGGGCCTGGTTATTTCAGTCTGGACTATAACCTGGGAGCCTGGAAGCCAGGCTTTAGATCTCCAGCAGCGCACGCCTGCTCAGTTTCAGGAAAAATTGACATGAAACCGTCTGGCTTCTGGAGCCAGATGGGGCCAGTGTGCGGTCCCAGCAAGTCCTCCCCTCCACAGAACTGCCCTTGAAAAGGGTCTCCTCCCCGACTCCACTTTGCTAAACGCAACAGGGAATCCTCAGACCTCATCCTACCTGAGCCCTGACATCAGCGATCACTCCCTCTTCTGAAACCTGGTCTGCGCTTCACCCCAAGGCCGCGCTCTCCTGGTTGACCCCAGGTCTCCAGGTGACAGCCCCCCTCTCCCCCACGCCCAGTCCACAGCTCTTCCCCACCAGCAACTCCTACATGGATCTGCCCAGCCCTGCCCCCTCCCAGGAACTGCAGCCTCAGACTTCTGCCTGCCTGCCTGACCCTCCACTGGGATGCCCAATGGGCCTCCATCACCCACCTCCCCCTGCCCCCAGCTTGTTCCTTCTCATCTTGGGAAATGGCAAGTCCACCTTCCAGGTGCTCTGATCAAATGTCTCTCTCCCACCCACGTCCAATCCATTTGCAAACGCTGACGGTTCGGTTCTGCCTTCCGAACAGATCCGCTGGCCTCTCACCACCGCCTCTGCTGGCACCCCGGTCCCACCCACCACTTGCCTGGTCCTTGGTGCCTACAACAGTACCTGGCACACAGTAAGTTCTTGATAAATGCTGCCATCATCGTTGTGGTTATGGTTACTAATGCTGTCACTGGCTGTGTTCTGAGGAACCCTGGAGCGCGCCGTTCACGCGCGCGTGGAGGCCCTGGCAGCAGTGGGGGCGGGGCTGTGGCTGCTGGGTAGGAGCAGAGGAACTCAAGGGACCGTTTCCCTGACACCTGTGTGCAGCCTCGGGAACCTCTGAGATAACTGGGGGACATCCTGGGAGGCCGCTGGGAGCCAGCAGTCACACTGATGGAGGCTGAGGGCTGCTGGAAACTGATGGCTCGTGTGACCTTGGGCAGGCCCAGGCTGGGGAGATGCGGGGGCCTCTGGGTCACCCAGCATCTTCAGGCAGGGTCACGGTAGAAAGAGCCACAGCGTTCTGAGTCTGCAGTATGGGGCAGACAAGGAGCACTGGACCGGGAGTCAGAGGGCCAGTCCAGACCCTGCCACCAAATCCCTGGGGGACCCTGACTAAGTCTCTCTAGGCCTCAGTTTCCCCATATTTATGCCAAAGGCACTGGACCCGATGCCATCCAGGGCCTGCCGAGCTCTGACAGTCTGCTGGGTCAAGGGTAGGGGTGGAGCAGAGTGGCCCAGCTGTGGGGCTGTGCCTGTCTGCCCCCCCCACCCGCTGTACCCACCCGGTTAGAGATGTTGTCAAAGCTGTGTGGGCTGGTGACGTCAAAGCAGAGGAGCAGGACGCTGGCGTCAGGGTAGAACAGGGGCCGCAGGCGGTCGTAGCCGACTTGCCCTGGGTAGAATAGGGGTGGTCACTCCCTCCAGATTTCCTGCCCATTGTCAGCACCTCCCCAGCATCAGGGAGGTCACCCCAACCAAGACCAAGGGCGGGTGTGGATGGGGATGGTCTGGGTCAGGGCCTAGACCTGTGCCTCAGGATCCAACACGTGAACGTCCCCCTCGGGGCTGTGTTCCCCTGGCTGGCCTGTGGGACGTGCCAGCCCTGGCCTGGGCGAGACCACTGCTGAGAGAGCCCTGTTCTGGAAGGAGTGGGGGATGTCTGAGGCCATCACTCAGAAGCCTGCTTTGCCCTGGACTTGGGGCGGGGATGGGGCATGAGGAGAAAGAGGCAGGCGGGACCTGGGCAGAGATATCACAGCCCAACCAAGGTAAGGGGGCTTCTGGGATTCCCGGAGTTTAGCTTTGAGTTCTGATGTAGATTTGACTCTGAACCCTCTTGTGGGCTAGGTCAGGAGGCTAGAGGGCAGAGGTCACGTTCAAACAGACCTTACAGAAGCTAAAGCCAGGGTGGACCGCTCAGGAGGCCAGGAATAGTCCACCCCTTGAGAGCTAAGAGCTCCGACTCACCTCCAGGACATGGTGGGCTGCTCTGGGCTGGGGAAGCAGCAGACACAGATGCCGAAGCAAGGAGGGTTCAGGCTCCCGGGGGCCCTAATCCTGGCCAACACCTGTCCCCTGGAGACTGGTTGGCCTCCCCGGTTCAGAAGGAAGGGAGTGGGTCCCTTCCTCCCACTCTGCCCCCCGTCCCGAGCCTGGCACCCACCTGCTGTGTTCCTCCCACTCTGTCCCTCCCCCAGCCTGGCACCCACCTGCTGTGTCCCAGATGTGAAGGTGCACGGGTTTGCCCCTCACGTGCAGATTCATGGTGAGCTGCTCGAATGCCGTGGGGGTGTAGCTCTGAGGAAGAAGGGGTCAAGGGGGCAGCTGAGAAGGCGGCATCTGAAGCCGGTGGTCACAGTGCCCAGGCCAGAGTCCAGGAGTGCCCGCGGCACTGCCGCTCTTTGGAGTAGCTTGGAGCAGAGTGGAGTAGCTTCTGGGGGGGAGTCGGCTGGTGGGTGGAGGCCTAGAGCTGCCACTCTGTAGCTGTGCACCCTCCCAAGGCACTGAGCCTCCCTGGCCTCCCCTGCACCTAAACAGTGGGTCTATTAAAGCCCCCAGCGCGGCACGTTGCTGAAAGGATTCAAGGAGGCGCGTCATGCGGAGCCCTGAGCACAGGGCCTGGTAGAAAATAAGCACTCTACACGTGCCGGGACTGTTATTTTTATCTCTGTCCTCGTCCAGACTGTCCCATTTCTGAGCCCTCCTTCCTGCCGTCCCCTCCTCCTGCAATGACATTAACCTATGTTTGTTCATTCACTCACTTACTCATTCATTCATTCATGAGCACCCTCGCTGGATCCGATTCTGGACACCCGGGAGCAACTAATAAAGACTCATTGCCTGCCCTGGGGAGCTCCTAGCCTTTGGGGGCCCCTCCTTTGCCTCTCAACCTTTCACAATCCAACCAGGATGCCCCTGTTTCTGTCTCTCTTACCTGCCCTGCCTGGCCCCAGGGGGAGGTCACCCAGGCCAGAGGCCCCTCCACCCCAGGCCTGCTGAGCCTGAGCTCACCCTGTCTCCACAAAGACTGGATGAATGGAAGCAGGATGGGCTTTTACACAAGTGCAGGAATAAAGAGGGGGAGCTTTTACAGACGGGGTCTGAGCAACAGGGGAGAAGGTTTTCAAAACCCTGCCACAACACAAGCCCTTTGCACCAAGGGGCGTGCTGGACCGCCTGCATCTTGGGTGCCCAGGCCTTGTTCCCTTGCTCAGGGCTGGGTGGGGGGACCACAGACGGGGGGATACTGTGGGGCCCTGTGCCCTGAGCAAGACTCTTCTCTCTGGCCTCAGTTTTCCCATCTGTAAAATGAAGGCCTTGCCAGCTCTCAAACCTTGTGTTTCTTTTAAATGAAGAGGTCTCTTGGGAATTCCCTGGCGGTCCAGTGGTTAGGACCCTGTGCTTTCTGTGCCGGGGCCTGGGTTCGAAACCTGGTCGGGGAACTAAGATCCTGCAAGCCGGGCGGTGCCCAGATAAATAAATAAATAAATAGATAAATAAATAAATAAATGGAGAGGTGTCTCTTGTGCCTGGAGGAAGACAGGTCCCAGGAAATCAGGGTCCCCAAACAGGAGAGGAACCTAGACAAGGCAGGTCCAGCCCTCTGGTGGCAGGCATGTTCTTCTCCCTTTCCCTTCAGAGTGTCCTTCACCATGCACTGTCTGGACTTCCCTGGTGGTGGAGTGGTTAAGAATCCGCCTGCCAATGCAGGGGACATGGGTTCAAGCCCTGGTCCGGGAAGATCCCACATGCCGCGGAGCAACTAAGCCCGTGCGCCACAACTACCGAGCCTGCGCTCTAGAGCCCGCGAGCCACAACTACTGAAGCCCGTGCGCCTAGAGCCCGTGCTCCGCAACAAGAGAAGCCACCGCCAGGAGAAGCCCGCGCACCACAACGAAGAGTAGCCCCCGCTCTCTGCAACTAGAGAAAGCCTGCGTGCAGCAACAAAGACCCAACGCAGCCAAAAATAATAATAATAATTAATTAATTTTTTAAAAAATTGTGAAAAACACACACTGTCCATCAACTGTGAGATGCCCATTTCTGCACTGTAACCTCTCTGCAATTGGGATGGGTCTCACGCTCAAGGCCATCTCAGAGCCCAGGACAGTGGTGGTGAGCGACCACCCCTCCCAGCACTGCTTCTGGGCCCTGGCTGGCCTAGCCTCTCTGTGGCACTCTGTGGTGCCCCCCACACTGCCATCATGGTTGGGTTCTAACAGGCAGCATCTGGGGTCCTGGAAACACATCCCTCCCCCTGGCTAAAAAAAATGTGACTGGCCAAAGGATGTGACATCAGCTCCAAAAACCACAAAGCAAGAGTCGGCTCGATGCTGCCATAGTGGAAAGAAAGGCTGACTCTGGGCTAGCAGGCCCGGCTGCTCCTGCCTCCCGCATCCAACCCCCCAGTGCTGTACCACCCCAGGGCTTTGGCGGGAGCTGGGATCAGCAGCAGGGGGACGTGATGTTGGAAGCAGACCCACCCGTGGACTCCCAGGGGAACTGGGCTGAGTGGGGCACGGTGGGTGGGTGTGTCCAGCCCGTCCTGGTACCGGTGAGTCCGCTTGGACAGGCAGTAGGCATGTCGGTGAAGGAGTGACAGTCCACATGCTCAGGCGTCAAGGACATGCCAGGTACTCGGGGCCGTCTCTCAGCCTTACCTTCCACCTCACCACCACTCTCGGATCTCTCCACCCGGCGAGGTCGAGTGAGGGGTCGGAGGCTCACAGAGGCTGAGCAAAGTACTGAGGGCCCCAAAGTTTGTTGGAGGAGACTGAGGTGCTAACCCAGCTGTCTGAGCGGCTGGTGTGCTCTTACTCTCCAAGGCTGAGCCCACGGGACATCCACTGTAGGGGCAAGAGCTGGGGGAAAGACATGATGTCTCCCAAGAAAAACGCTGGCCACTTTTCAGTGAGTCCTTCCTGTTGCAGCTCAGAGCTGAGCCCCTGACCTGTATGAACTCTCTCATCACTGCGACCCTGGGAGGTGGGCACCACGGTTATTCCTATTAAGCAGTTAAGGAAACAGGCACAGAGAGGGTAAGCGGCTTGCCCCAGGGCGCACAGCTGTAAGTCGCAAAGCCGTGATTCGAAGCCAAGGCTGTCCGTCCCACTTAGCCATGCTGTGCCACCAAGTGTTCTCTTAGGACCCGCTATGTTCCCCAGGCTGCCTAAGTCAGTCCCCGGGACACCTCCCCCGGGTAGGTGGCATTCTTGGCACTTGACGGCCGATGTCACTCCCGCGGGCAAAGTGAGAACTGCCTTCGACCCCACGCTCTGCGGGGAGGCAGAACGGGCGCACTTCCCTTCCGGGGTGGGGAAGGATGCACCCAGGCCGCGGCGCCCCGTTGAGCCCGAGGGGCCGGCACTCACCTCGGGGAAGGCGCCCTCAGCGAAGACCATCAGCAGCGACGTCTTCCCGCAGCCGCCGTCGCCCACCAGGACCACCTTGACGGACCGCGCGCCGGGCGGCGCCTCCTCGCCTGAGGCCTGGGCCGCCTTCATCACGGGGCAGCGGAGGGAGGGCCAGGCGCAGCGGAGCGGCGGCCTCGGGGCCGGCGGGGCAGGAATGTGGAAGGGGCGGGGCGGGGCGGGTCGAGGAAGTGCGGGCGGCGGCTGGCGGCTCAGGTGAGAGGCCGGGCGGATTCCGTGGCCTGGCGCCGGCTCGGCCCTGCCCCTCGCATCCCAGGTCCCAAGTCCCAGGCGGCCCGAGGAAGACACACCTCTGTGTGGGGCGCTAGGTCACAGGAGTGGGCACCGAGACTCGGCCTCCGTCCTCAGGAGCGCACCCTGGTCTGATGGGGAGCAGACACGTAGCTGGGCAGTGATGGTGTGGACGGGGAAAGAGGAGCGTCCTGGCCCCCTTCCCCTGGAGAAGGGAGGTGGGGGTCAGCCCTGCTGGCCCACTAGCTTGCTGGGGACAGGGACTAATTACCTGGTGCCCAGCCTAGGCGGGGCACCCAGCAGGAGCTGGTGACTTTTGATGGATGAATGAATGAGTGAATGAATGAATGTGCATTTCCCCAGGGCTCTGGAGAAGCCCTCCACACCATGGCCTCCCTACAGGTGTTTCAGGGCAGGTGGGAAGGGGGTGATCTGGCAGGCCTTTATGCGTTAGTCACTGGCACTGCCAGCTGGGCCTACCCTCCCCCAGCCAGCACCAGGAAGTCTCACTACAGGCGCGTCTCACCTCTGCCTCGGTCATGGTCTGGAGAAAGCGATGGAACCTTCCATCTGTCAAGCGCTTAGAGTAGGGTCTGGTACGTGGTTGGTGATGCTATGTGTGAGTGATTCTTATAATTTAACCAACACTGATGGCTCCCTGTGCCCACGGACCTGGGGACCCTGAACCGTTGAAGTCAAAGTCTCCCACGGCCTAGAATGGGAGACAGGCAGGACATCACTGTGATAAGAGCTACAACAGTTGGGGGGGACAGGCAGCGGACGGGAGTCGGGAAGAGGGGCTCCTCACCAGGGTTGGGGGTGGTCAGGAAACCCTTCTGAGAAAAGGGGCCAGTGTCTGCAGGAAAAAGTGAGACACAGTTAGATAGTGGAAGGATAAAGTGTTCCAAATGGAGGCAACAGCACGTGCAAGGTATGGAGGCAAGGGGGAGGGGGATCCTTTGCCGGGGGTTGGGGGGCGTGGTGTGGTTCTTCCCTGTGATGATGGTGAGGTTGGTTTGGGGAGTTGGTGCAGGGGGTGAGGCTGAGGGTTAATTAGGGCCTGGAGAGTGAAGCACTTTGGACACCAGGAATAAAGACAGAATTGAACTGGAAACTCACTGTCACCTGACCTCCCACCCCTGTTAGTAGACAGAGTCAAAACATGTATTTAAAAAACGGGCACAAGGGCCCCCAGATCTTGGACTGTTTTCACTGAAGCTCAGACAAACAGAGGGCAGAAGTTTTGGGGTTTCACACCCTTCCCCACACAGGTCATGACATCATTCCTCATGGTGTTCCAAGCCAGGCAGGTGAAAAACCACCCTCAGCCCCCTTTAAACCTCACTGTGGCCCAAAGAGGCAGCCAGGGCAAGAGTCACGGCCCCTACTGCACAGAGGCAGGGCCCAGACCCCTGACTCCCATTCCAGGCTCACCCAGGGCCACAGTCAGCAGGCTGAATGAAGCCTCACCTGGATGGAGGGAGGGCCCCAGGACATCCCCAACCTTTAGGCCCCTTCCTCCCCAAAACCACCAAAGGGCTGGGCAGTGACCTGGCACCAGGCTGGGTGTGTAGCCACTGATCAGGACTCCCCGCCCCAAGGAGTGGTGGGGAGGGACCCCATCCCCCAGCGATCAGCTGTCAGCCTCGTCATCCCCTAGTCTCTCCACTACTGCTGTCATCAGGCTTTGGGTGGCAAGGCTGGGAGGCAGGTGGGGTCAGACCAGGGGTGGAGGGAGCTGAGAGTCAGACAGAGGCTTTTGGCCTTGGTTGCTATGGGGATAATCACTAATGACACTCCTGATATGCGTCATGCTTTAGAGTTTCACTGAACATTTCCTAATAGTAACAGCGCCCATTAATGGATTGCCAACCGAGTGGAGGCACTGTCCCCTAGCAGGTGGGAAGTGTTAGCCCTGGTTTACAGATGGGACACCTGAGGCCCAGGGAGGTTTAAGCTCTTGTCTAAGATCCACAGCTAGCAAGAGGCAGAGCTCTGAGTTTGAACCCAGGTCTGGTGACAAAGCTGGGCTGTCTCCCAACATCACACCTCATGTGCATTATTTCATTTAGTGCTCAGACTGTGAGCTGGGCAGAGTGGGTGACTGGGAGCTGAGGCTCAGAGAAAGGCATTGGCTTGTGCCAGGCTAGCACGACCCAGAGCCAGGATTTCAACCCAGGTCTCCTGATGTTAAACCCAGCCTCACTCCCACTCTGCGTTCCTGATTCTGTGAGAGGGAGATTAGTCACTGGGCTGGGGAAATCTGCCTTGGTTGGCAGGGAATTTCTCCAAATCTCAGACATTGCCAGGCCCTGGACGGCACCGTTTTCCTGGAGTTTATTTTGGAGTGGGGAGGCGGCCCAAGTCACAGTCTGCCTGGTCAGGGTACTGTTAACTGTCTTACTGTTTTCCGTGGCTGCTGGTCACTACCAGCTTGCGGGTGACTCATCCCCTTGAGGCCCCACCAGTCCCAGGTCCAGAGTCCTTCAGCACCCTGCTCAGCGGGTCACTGCCCTGCAGACCCCAGGCCCTCGGCCTGAGGTGGAATCCCCTCCTTCAGATGCAGGTGGCCAGGCAGGATCTTCCAGTCCCCAGCCAAGCCTTGAGCACCTCCAGGGTAGGGGCCAAGTCCCACCCATCTCTGTATCCCAGACAGGAGTGCCTGCCCCAGGCTGGCATCCAGCTGTGGCTCAGGATGTTATGTCCAGTTCACTGGCTGGACAAGGAAAAGGAAGGAAAATGAAGGAGCAAGGGAAAGAGAAAGGAAGGAAGATGGGCTGCCTCAAAAGCATTTACAAACTGAAGAAACAAAGGAACAACAGTTGCATGGATGAGTGAATTCAGCGAGTGACCTGAGTGTCGGGTCAGTAGACAGGTGACCACCCTCCGGCCTCCATCTGCTCCAAGGCCCCCCTGGCCTTGGCCCCTCTGCCCCATTTTCTGACCTCCCACCCCCATTCTCCCTGAGGCCGGAATCCCCTGCTGTCGGGGCCGGGTCTCTGCTGCCCCCGTATGGCCGCTCTGCTCCCTGCACCGTCATCACCCGGGGCTGCCGGCTCTGCTTGGGGTTCCTGTCTTGGGGTGTGGAGTGTTTATGGATGGTTGAAGGAGTGGAGGGACATGGAGGCACCCTGGAGTTGGTGCCAGAGGGGGTGGAACTTCATAGGCCCAGTCCTGCCCCTTGGGATGCCTTGGAAGGGGACACAGACTCTTTGCTCCCGATGCCTCCTGGGATGTCCCCTCCCGATGTCCCCTCCCCTCCCTTTCATCCCAAACACCAGATCCCAGAGCTCCAGAACTCCTCCACCCAAAGCCTTGACCTCACGTTTACTGAGCACCCACTGTGTGCCAGTCAGTTGGCATGTGGCATTTAATTCCATCCTGTGAAGTATGTATAATTCTTATCCTCCTCTGACAAATGAGGAAACTGAGGCACAAAGGGGCTAGATAATTTGCCCAAGATCCCACGGCTGATAAGTGGGGATGTGGGTGCTTTTAGAGGCCTTCTTGACTAATACGCTCATTCTCCAGATGGGGAAACAGGCTCTTGAAGGGAAGGAATTGTCACACAGCAAGTAAGCAGCAGACCCAGCCTATGGCAGGTGGAACACAGAAGGGCTTCTTCTCCCAAGTTCCCTTCCGTCTGGCCTCTCCAGACCAACCCAACTCTGTCTGCCATTTAACTGGAGCTCAGGGCTGGGGCCGCAGGCCACCTGTCCCTGCCTCGCCATTATTGACCCTTCTGGGTGGGATGGGAAGGTTGATAACGGGGTGGGAGGGGGTGGAGAGTGAGGGAGCCCCGTGGCCCAGTCTGAGTGTTTCTTTAGTTGTTTGGTCTGTCCCTTCAGGTGTCTGCAGGCGTAGACAAGGCAGGAGGGAGAAAGTGAAGCTTCGAGCTGCTGTGGCTCACCCTGCTCCTCCCACACGCAGGCGTGGACCGCCACTGCCGCTGTCAGGACAGGGACCTCCATTCCTGTCCTCTTGGGTGGGACTCGGCTATTCCTGAGGGCTCCCAGACAGAGGGGGCTTGGGACCCTTGAAGCAGGCCCACGGGCCTGGGGCTGGAGGAGCAGGGAGAAGACTGGGGTGGCAGGGGAGGAAGAGGCAGGAAGAGATGGGAGTACGGTGGTTTGGGCCCTGCTAAAGGCGGCCGGGATGCTCCTCACTGACCAAGAGCAGCACTCGCTGATGTCCCTCGTCATCACTTCAAAGCGGCTTAGAGCAGCCCCCCTTCCCTGCCTCCTTCTGACCTCTCCTGCCCAGGGCCTCACTGCCAGCAGGACCAGGACCTTCGGCCTCACCCTGGACATGAAGCTTCCCCAGCTCAGCCCCAGCTGGCTGCGTGTCTCCCCAGACACTTGTGACACCTTTGCATAGGCAGTTTCCCTGCCTTGAGGCTGCTCTCCCTTCTCCACCTGCACAGCCCTCGCCACCCAGCAAGGCTGGTGCCTCCATCTCCTCCAGGAAGCCTTCCCTGGTTTCCACCCTTCCTGGGCTCCTGTAAGGCCTGTCTCATTGGTTACCTCTGTCTGCCGGGCTCTGCGGGGGGTGGGGGTGGTGTTCCACAGAAGCTCTTCCTTCAGGCCCTGTGGTGGGCAAGCCTCCTGAGGATTTCTACCCAGATTCTCCTCCTTCCATGCTTGCTGTGATCTTCCAGGGGAGGGGAGGGGAAAACCAGAGCAGCCTGGGATCCAGAGGGGCTTCTCTGCTGCCCCTCGGCCCCACTGTCGAGAAGCTGGGGAAGGCGGCATCGTGGTCTAGTAGTTAAGTCATGAGCTCAGGAGCCAGACAGCTTGAGCTCAAATCCCAGCTCTGAGATGCTCTGGCTGTGTGATCTTGGGCTAGTTACCTAGCCTCTCTGAGTTTCAGTTTCTACACCTGCAAAAAAGGAGCCAACAACAGACCTACCTCTAAGTCTGCAGGGTTGCAGGCCAGGCAGCAGTACTCACTGAACTCACATGGCCCGTCTCCCCTCCAAGCCTTTCCCCGGGCTCCCTTCTCCCCATCCTCCCCAACTTTAGCAAAGTTGATGCATTGGCCAACTTTTTGTCCACTCCTGCCCTTTTCTACATGCTGTTCCCACAACCAGGAAGGCTGTTTTGGTCTTACCCCCCTTTTCTGGCCTTATCCCTCTCGCCCTGAAGACAGCTCAGCGACACCACTGGGCGGCCTTCCTTGATATTCCCTTCTGCATTCTCCCTGCCAGGCTGGCTCGGGGCCGCTTCTCAGAGCTTCCCCAGCAGCCTCGTGGCACTGGTCCTTGTGACGGTCTCCCCAGCCAGACAGAACCCTCCTGCTCCTCCGGGCGCCCAGCAGCAGGGGAACGCGTGCTCACAGCAACACGCACCGAGGCCCGAGGCCCTGATTTCTGGAGACAAAGGTGATTTGGGGCGAGCAGGGCTCCCCGGAAGCCCCCTCCCTCCTGCCCCAGCTTTATTTTGGTTCTAGAATTATTCCAGTCAGCATACTTGGTCCCCACCACGCCCATCCGGGTGCACAGCCAGCATTTCATGCAGTTAGAGGGAGGGATGGAAGGGGAAGAGAAGGCAGACGAGTGAATGGTCTGCACAGCAGAGCCACTGGGGTCGAAGAGCGGGGGCTCTCCCCAGCAGCAGGGGCCCGCCAGCTGCGTGTCCCCCGGCCCTGGGCTGGCCTGGGCCGCGCACACCTCCTGGCGCTGGCCACACGGTGGGCAGCCCGGCCTCGGGACCGGGCTGCAGCTGTGTCAGGTGGGGAGAGCCACCACGCTGCCTCAGGTCCCATGACCACCCTGGGCTCCCCAACATCACTGGGGGTAACTGGCTGGGCCTGGGTCTCCGTAGCCCACCAGGTCCAGAGGCAGCCAGCCTGAGGACCTACCTCTCACCTCCCTTCCCCCCATCCCTGTAACCCGGTGGGCCCCCCACCCCTCAGCTGCAAGGGGCACACAGCGCCTGCTTCTCTGGGGCTGCCTTCGGCGGCTTGGAGCTGCCTCAGTGACACATAGAAGGCCATGCACGCCTTTCCTCCAAGACTCCTGTGGCTGTGTAACGGTCCAGCCCTTGGCTCCTGGGCAGGACTCCTCTGGGGTGCCATTCGCACAAGCCCTCACCATTCGCACAAGCCCTCACCGTTGGGACTCCACTGAAGCTACAACCTGCCGGCTTCTTCGCTTGCCCCAAAGCTCCCTCTCTGCCTTACAGGGTTCTCCTGAGGACTCTCCCCCAATAAACCCCTTGCCTGCGAATCTCGGGGTCTGCTTCTGGAATCAGCCTTGGGCAGCTGGTGTCCTGGGGGTCTGAACCAGGCTCCAGAGCCATCCCCCCCGCTGGCATTCAAGCCTGCCCCCCCAACTCCATCCTGACCCCCTCAACTTCCCCTCACGGTCACCACTCAGGTCGCCCCTTCCTGCAAGGCCCAGCCCAAGGCCTCGGGCTCCACTATGTCCTCCCAGGTGCCTGCTGCCCACAGAGGCCTCTCCCATGCCCCTCGGCAGTCTGTATTCTGCCGCGCCATTGCCCACCAGCCCCCCCCAGAGGCTGAGGCATCTCTCTTCCCCGCAGGGCCTGGCCTGAAGGGACACCAGCAAACGCCGTGGAGCCAACGCCTGAACACAAGGACCTGGCTCTGGGGCTCTTTGGGCCCCTGGGCCTTATAAGGGTTACAATTCTATTTCATAGAGGATGGCCCAGCGTCCCACATGGCCTGAGGGCCACTGACTGGCCTGGTCCCTCGGTCTCTCCTCCTGCCCAGAGACAGGCCCTTGTGTCCACGGCAGCAGGGTGAGAACTGCGTTTGTGACAGGGATGTTCTTACCCTGCCATGCTGCGGACGGGCCACTGGCCTGGGACACTCAGTTCTTTCCCTGACCCTCACAGCGCAGCTCCCATCTTGTCCCCGCGCTCCCCGGCCCCAGAGCCCTCCCCAGGTCTACGTGGAGGGGCCGCCATCCGCAAAGAGCAGATCACCAGGGCAAGGGGATCTTGTCTTCCCGACGTCCTAGGGGCTGTGCCTTGTTCGTGTCACTCCAGCCTGTGCCTTGCACAGCACCTGGCCCCCAAGACTCATGGTCCTTGTGCGTGGCCTCCCAGCAGGGATGGGATGTGGGGAGCTCTGAGAGGCCAAGGCCCCGCCAAGGCCAAGGGACAGGCCTGTTGGGGAGCTCAAAATGGGAGCACAGCGGGCCAATGCCTGGCTGCCCTCCCCGGGCCCTGGCCCAACCACGGCTGGTCCTCAGTGGGAGACAACCCTGGGTCCCTAGACATCCAGCCAGGCCTGTTCCTCCACCGCAGCCTGGATAGAGGGACCAAGATGGCTCTTGGGGACTCCACCGGGGGACCCCAGCGTTCAATGGTTCCAGCCAGACTACAGAGAAGGGTGTTGGAGCTGAGTTCACGCCGGGCTCCGGTGCCCACCCGGGCCCTGCCCTGGCTGCTAGTTTCGCCGGACAGGGTGCCACATGGACACGGGCCTGCGCAGCGTGGCCAGCATCTGGTTCCAGTGCGTGGTGCCCATGCCACTGGCCGACGGCCCAATGATGACATGGCCTACGTTGTCCCCACGGCCATCACTGCTGCTCTCAGCTACCGTCACACGGAGAGACAGGTCCTGGGGAGGAAGTGACATGGGTGCTAGGGACCAGGGGCAGTGCCAGAGGTCCCCCATGGCCCCCAGGCCCCAGCGGGGTGCCAGGCACGGCCCCGTGAATCCTCACCTCTGACCTGTCTAACCTCACAGCCCAGATGTAAATGCTGGCCTCAGCACTTCCTTGCTGCGTGACCTTGGGCAGTGACTTGGGCTCTTCCTACCTCAGTTTCCCCATCTGTAAAATGGTGATAATCATAGTTCCCACCTGTTCTGGGAACAAAATGAGTTAAAACGTGTAAAGCACTTAGAACAGTGCCCGCACACCATCAGAGCATGATAGATGTCTGTTGTTAATCCTGAGATAACCATATGTTGGACTCATAACAGGAAGGGAAAGAACTTGCTTGAGATCAAAGTGGTGAAGCTGAGACTGGAACCCAGCCTGACTTCTCTCCTTCCCCTCCCCCCTCCCCCTCCCC
>NW_020173674.1:5654114-5672812 GCF_003031525.2 Neophocaena asiaeorientalis asiaeorientalis
CCCCCCCTGCCCCCTCCCCCCTCCCCCTCCCCTCCCCCCACCTCCGGTCCCAGGAGGTGTCTCGCCCTAGGAGGCTGCAGAGTAGGAGTAGTGGCACTAGAACACCCAGGGAAGCAGGGGGCAGATGGGTGGCCTGTCCCGTGAGGGTGGCAAGGCAGGACCAACCAGGGATGCTGAGATGTTTTTTTGGATTCCGAACACCCAGAGTGCGGCAGAGTTCTGGGCTTTCAAATTCAGGCCGGCTATCCCAAGAGGGGAGATTAGGGGGTTTCTGTACAGCCCCAGGGCCAAGGGGCAAGTTTTGGCTCAAGGCACAAAAGGACTTTCTCACGTGGTCAGGAATGCCCAAGGATGGAAGGAGGGAGTGAGGGAAGGTGGTGAGCTCCCCATCTTCTGAGGCATGCAAGCTGGGCCACTTCTGTCGCCCAGGGCACATCCTCTGCAGTCCTCCCACCCTTGGCCTGTGATATCTGTGCTGGGAGGGGGTCTCCCTGGGGCACATCGCCTGCTGAAGGCCAGTGGGGTTCTGGGGAGCTCCACAGGGCCTCTGTAGGCAGGACCTCGGGAGATTTAGGGCCAGAGCTCTGGGCGTTGAGTCAGTCCTGGCTCATCCCTAGTCCTTTGCAGCTTCCTCCACCGGGAACTGTCTTCCCACAGATCTCAGCTTAGCTACCCCCACCTGCAGAGGCCTCCCCTGACTGCCAAGGTCTGGCACGCTCTTAGTGGATGGGAATTGTCTGGAGACTTCCCTGCCTGTCCCTTGTGAGCGCCAAGGAAGCAATTCCCATGTCCCCAGCACCCACCAGAGGGCTGGTACCTAGTAGGTGCTCAATACACGCTTCTCGACTAGAAAGGTGATGCCTTAAGGCAAACCATCACCCCCTGCAGGAGCTCTGAGGAGATAGACTGGAGGGGATAGAGGGGCCCACCCCCTGCGCCATCCCCCCTCACCTGGAGCACGATGGCTGGCACTGAGAAGATCATGGCTTCATTGAACACTGGGTTAGGGTCGTCCCTCTTCACAGCCGTCTTCTTTTTGCTCATCTTCCTCCCATCCTGCAGCAGGTACACCTTGACGAAGGGGTCTGTGGGCGGGGAGGGGGGTGGGGGTGAGAGCCAGTGCGACACTCACTTGGCATAGACCTGCCCGGTCACAGCGGCTCACCGGCCACTCTCTCCTGCAGTCCTGCCATCAGTCCTTTATTGCGTTCCCATTTTACAGATGAGAAAACTGAGGCTCACGCACGAGTCAGGAGAAGAGCTGGGCTTTGGACTCTGGCAGCCGGCCCACCAGCCCGCACGAGTGCTCCCCTCACGTGAGGCTCTGGGGAACTCAGCAGACCCACCAGTTTTCATTCTATAAATGGCCCAAACGCAGATGTCAGCCCCGAGTCACCCGGCGCCTGCTTAGTGGAGCCTGACTCAAGGACATGCAGCTCTGGAATCACGAGGTGCTGCCTGCTCGTCACTTACCACCCACTGGGTGTCCTTGCTGCACCTGCCTGGACCCGGGTCCCCCAGGCTCCCAGTCAGCCTCCTGCAGCCCTCAGTCTCGGGGCTGAGGCTCCTGCAGACATGACGCATCAGGTCCTGCCTGGCACCCACACCATCTCGGTGGCCCTGGTCCCCGTTTGGGATCTGGGATGCGGTCCAGCCTCCGGGAAACGCCCACCTTGTTTTCATACCAGTGCCCCAGCCTCCTGCTCTCAGACTCCCATCCCTCCCCCACAGGGGCTCCCTGCCAGCCTCTGTGGTTCCCATGTTTCCCCAGCTAGATTAATCTTCCCACTGTGCATGGCTCCTGAGCCCAGCCAAAGCCAGGGGTGGGGGGCCTGGCACTGTGCCCTACACCTGCTGATGCCTCCAGGTGCCCAGGGCTTAGCAGCTGGGCCATGGCTCCCACCTGCCCCACGGAGGAGCCAGGCAGCCAGGAGGGCCTTACCCGCTGTGGTCTTGTCGTTGGTCCAGATGAGATTCTTGGCTTTCACCACGACCACTGTAAGACGCTCGGCCGTTGGGAGGTAGCTGAGGGACAGCAGGATCTCGCCCACAGCGTCGGCGGCCTGGAGGACAGGCGAGTGACTCAGAGGGCTTCTGCCCCTGGACTTGAGGGGCCCAGGGAAAGGCAGAAGCTTCCTTCTCCACTGAGAAGCTGCTGCTCTTGGGAGCCCTTACACCAGGGCACGAGGCTGGTGGGATTGAGAAAGGGACCCCTCTCCCGCTCCACAGCGCCATCCCTGCCTTGTACCGGGTACGGGTCCTGCCTTGGAAGGAAGGCCAGAGGTTGCCTGTCAAATGCAGCAACAAAATGCAGTTATGTTCCCTCATTCCAGACCACAGAAAACATTCTCCGGTAGTAGCACTTACAGGTCCAGGTGGACTGGAATTAGTAGATCATTTGCTTAAATAACAGCGATGCTGCCTAAGCACTGCTACATTTACGACGGTAAACTGCAGCTTGGCCTCTGTCTGAAATAACTCAGCTGAGGGCCAGAGGAGTACTTCCCTAACAGAAGCTCTACAGGAGTAGAGCTTCTAAAGGTTTGGTGGTAGGAGCAGTAGAAGGGCTGTAAACAGTGGTCAGGGTGCCTTTCATTTGCATGCAGTAAACTGAGTTTCCTTGAGTGTGGCTCAGCTCTTTCTCTAATCTAAAGATGCTGGTGTTCAGGCTGTTGCGAGGACAGTGGATCCCTCCTCTGAAGTGTACATATGGCGCTGTCCTCAGGCACAGGCAGGAGGGAGGGCTTACCTTGTTCTGGTCCTGTAGGTAGAGCCAGCCGCCGAAGGGCTGCAGCGGGAGGTCAAGCACAGAAAGCTTCAGCTCCACCACCCCTGTGCTCACATTCCGCTCATCTTCATCGATGCCAAACACGGAAAACCGCAGGCTCTTCTCCTCCAGGGCTGCAGGGTCCAGGGGGATGGAGAACTTCTCGTCGAAGAAGATGGAGTAGGAGTTCCTCTGGATCTGCAGAGAGAAAGAGCAGTGGAAGGAGGTCCAAAGCTGGGGAGGAGGTGGCAGCCGGATGCCTGCGAGGCCACGGCAGGGAGTGAGCACTGGATGGGGTGTCTGGAGACCTGGGCTAGCGTCTTGGCTCAGCTGTCCCCCCACTGCAATGCCAATCCTTCCTTTGGTGGCTCAGCCCTGATGATATAAAAGCCCCCTGTCCTCTTCTCAGTGGTGGCCAATCTAGTGGCCTGGCATTCGAAGCTTCCACAAGCTGACCCCAACTAATTCCCATCCTCAGTGCCCATGGGTCCACAGAACCCTTGCAATGTGCTGGCTGAGCTGGCCATCTTTCTTGCACGCGTTCAAGTCCAGCCCTGGGCCAGGCATGCAGTGAGTAGGGATATAGCTGTCTGTGAAGTTGAGAGTCACTGATGTCCCATCCCGCATGGGGCCTGGCCTAGGACTCTCTGAACGTTATGGGGTGGATGGACCGATGGAATGACGAGGCAAGGCTGGGCAGACTCTGTTTCTAAGCCTAGTCCTGCCTGGTGGGCGCCACTGGCCTCTTCCCAGGAAGCCGTGGGTGGGCCCTCTGGGAAGGTGCACTTGTGGGCACTGATCCCCCTTCCGTGGGGGGCTGCTTTGGTCACTGCCTGGCGATATTTTAAGAGAGGAGATCTCATCCCTGGCACCTCGCCTGATGCCGGGGGGCTGCCCAACCTGGGGGCAGCCACCCACTCACTGGCATTGGCTGGGCTGTGATGCTAAGAAGCCTGCCTTCTTGGGGATAAATCTGTCGGTACCTCCAGATGCCCTGAGCTGCACTCTTCGGTCACTGTCTGGGCTGGAAAAGTCTCTTCTTACCTTGCGCCCTGGGAGCTACATCCCCTACCCAATCATCTGCTTGAGAGCCAAGGGCGACCCTTCCTTCCTGGGATAAAGCCCACCTCCTGATCCTGACCCTGACATTCAGGCTTTTCACGATCTTTGGCCCTAAATTCCTTCCTCTGGCCAAATTAGCCCCTTGACTGTCCCCTGCCCATAGGAGCGCAGGCCCCCTGACGATCCATTCTCTGTACGTTGTACTTTATGAGCACATGGAGACCCCTGGGGTGGAGTCCTGGATCTCCTGCTCACTTGCTGGGGTTGTCGTGGGCAAAGCACTTTCCTGAGCCTCAGTTTCGTCATCTATAAGATGCCCTCAATCCATCCCCCATCACTGGGGCTAATGAGAGGGTCGCAGATGCGTTGGGCTCTGCGTACCAGGTTCTCAGCATACATCAGGCCGTGGTGGCTGCTGTCAACGTGCTGCCTCAAGGGATGTGTCCAGAACCGCCCAGGTCCTCCAGGCAGCTGAGGCCGCGGGCAGCGTGGATCTGGGCTCAACGGGAACACTTCATGGTCCTGACGGACGACAGTCCATTGAGCGCTTACCAAGGACTGGGCTAAGGATTTTGCATTTCCTGAAGCGCTCTGATGCCCACTTGACAGATGGGAAAACTGAGTCACAGAGTGCTTAAGTGACTCACCCAAAGTCACACTTCTAGGAAGTAGGGAACCAGGATTTGAACCCAGGCAATCAGGCTCCAGGGTCCTGCACCTAACCACCCACTGGGCTGCCTCTCTGAAGCTGGCCTCCCCTTCTCGGCCCTACGTACGCCCTGGTGGTTGGTTCTAGACCCACCTAGAGTGAGGGGGGCAGGGTGCGGCAAGAGAGGAATGACAGTCTCCACCTCTGAGGGGCAGCCAATGTCAGCACAGGAAACAGGACTGGACACGGGTGGGTCTCTGAGGAGCCAGAGCCACTTGACCGCAGGATCCTCCTGCCCTGGTCACAGCCCGTGCTGGGCTGACCTCGACCGCTGGTGCTGGGCAGCAGGGTGTCTCACGTAGACCCCTCTCTCTCTCAGCAAGGGGGGCGGAGCACGGAGGGGTATCCTGGGGGTGTGCTGGGTCCCTCTCCTTGCCCCTCCCGGCTTATTCTGCACCCTCCCCCCTGCTTTCGGCCCCAGGGGCTGACCTCCATGGGCTGCACCAACAGGCTCCCTAGGCCTCTGGCTTCCGGTGGGGTCAGCCAGTAGGGGTCACTGGAGGGAAACCAGAGGTCGGAGGGAGGTCGGGTGCTTATTCCTCCAGGTCCTTCTCGTGCTGCGAGCAGACGGCGCCTCTTGGCCAAAGGGCACAGCGCCTATCAAGGTGGCCCTCTGCATACACTGGTCTTTAGGCAACCTCGCGTTCCCCTCATCCCCTCAGGCCAGGGTACCACGCCATCCCTGAGGTCGCCCCCCCCCCACAGCATTATAACAGTCCTGTTATTAAGCTGTCCCCAAATTAGCCAACATGAGCTTGTCATCCCTTCCCTGCCAGGTCCCCAAGTTGACACAATTGACAGATGGACAATTACCACACACTGGATTCATGTGGCAGGACTGCTGAGGACTGCACACAATGGGAGTCTGCAGGTGGAGGCCCCAGACTCCCAGTTCTGTCCTCCCTATAGCCAGCACCTTCTGCTCCGGGATCAGCATCCAAATCTGCTCTCTAGCGCCATCCTCAGATTCTGCCTGGCCCTGCACCCCTGCCTGCCTGGGCAAGGCTCCTGAGAGCCCCGGGCACACGGCTGCCCCGCCCTCCCAGCCCCCACTTACCCGGGAAATGCCCACGATCTGCTCATCCGGCAGCAGGCTGACACGCATGAAGCAGGACTCGAAGCTGGCTTCCTCCCGCTCCAGGAGGTCCTTGCCCTGCAGCACAGCCACGTGGAGGATGTGGGAGGCGGCATCGTAGTCCATGCTCACCTCCACCTGGCCCAGCGTGAAGTCCTGCCCGAAGGTGTTGCTCACGGAGGAGATGGAGTTCAGGGAGTCGGCCGACTGGGATTTTCGGAGGGTCCCGTAGGGGGCCAGGTCCAGCTCACGGCCCATCAGCTCCAGGGGTCCCAGCTCGCTGATGCTCTCAAAGGTGTCCTCAATGCTGAGGCTGCCTTTGCGACTGGGTGGCCCCCTAGCGCTAGCCTGCTGGGCATTCCAGGCAGGCACTCTCTGGGGGTGAGAAAAAGGGACATGGGAGCATCGAAAGGGCAATAGGCATGGTCTTGAAGAGACAGCAAAGAGATACGGTAAGCCCTGTTCATGCAAGGCACCTCCAAGTTCCCCTTTCGCAAAAACAGGGCATGCCTTAGTTAGGAAGGTCCTTCTTTATTGTTATTTCATGTCAGTTTTCTCTCCCTAACCAGGAAGTAAGAGAGCTTTTTCTCAAAATGTTTATTTATATGGACTGAGTTTCATACATAAAGATGTTCACTGCAGTGATGTTTATAAAAAGGAAAAATAGTTAGCAATCTAAGTGTCCAGCAGAAGGGGAACGGGTAAGAAAACTAGAGTACAGATACTCAATACATGACAGAGCAGCCTCAAAGGAAGTTTACAAAAATGTCTACCACATGAGGAAGATTTCAAGTTGGATAACACTAATATTCAAATTTTTCTTTTCTGTCAATTGACCTTGGGATTTGAGAAAACAAAAACCTTTGTACTGTAAGCATCTCCCATGTTGGTACATAATCTTCATTACCATAATTTTTAATGGTCCCCTTAATTTGCCATTGAGTGGATCGCCATAGTTTATTTTACTATTCCCCTACAGTTGGACGTTTATATTGTTTTTAATTTTTCACAAATATAAACAATGCAGCATTGAATAGCTTTCCTTTTTTTTTTTGGCCGTGCTGTGCGGCACGCAGGATCCTAGCTCCCTAACTAGGGAACGAACCCGTGCCCCCTGCAGTGGAAGTGCAGAGTCTTAACCACTGGACCTCCAGGTAAGCCCCTTGAATAGCTTTCTTAAAATCTTGACTTAGAGGACATAGTCCTTTTCTTTTTTTTAAATCTATTTTATTTATTTTTTATTTTTGGCTGTGTTGGGTCTTCGTTGCTGTGCACAGGCTTTCTCTAGTTGCTGCGAGTGGGGGTTACTCTTTGTTGCGGTGTGTGGGCTTCTCATCGCGGTGGCTTCTCTTGTGGAGCACGGGCTTTAGGCATGTGACTTCAGTCGTTGTGGCACATGGGCTCAGTAGTTGTGGCTCTCGGGCTCTAGAGCACAGGCAGTAGTTGTGGCGCACGGGCTTAGTTGTTCCGCGGCACTTGGGATCTTCCCAGACTGGGGATCGAACCCGTGTCCCCTGCATTGGCAGGCGGATTCTTAACCACTGTGCCACCGGGGAAGTCCTGAGGACATAGTCCTTTTGAAAGCTTTTGATACATGTTTCCAAAATGCTCTTTGGAAAAGTTGTTCCAATTTACAGTCCCTCCAACTGAGCGTGAGATAATTCCTTCCAAAACCCCAAATGAGTGAGCATGTGGGACCTTTATCTGGTAACAGATTCTGGCTGTGCTCTCTGGAACTCTACATGATGTTAGAAAAATTCTCTGCCAGTGTTAAGTGATGAAGCATTTAGCAATATATAGAGAGCCCTAAAAATGTTTATACTCCCTGATACAGCAGTTTCACATCTGGGCATTCATTCAAAGTACGTAATCCCAAATGAAGACAAAGTTTTACGTGTAAACCATTTACTGCATTATTTATAGTGGCATTTAGTAAACCATGGCACATACATAAAAAGGAATCTTAGGCAGCCATTAAAATAATGTTTACAATCAACAATATGAGAAAGTGCTTCCGTTTTACGTGAGATGAAAAGGGTAGGGTATAAAATTCTCTGTAGAGATGACACCCATTGTGTAAAAACTATGCATGGAAAAAATACCGGGGGGGAGGGGCCTAGATTTAAAATATTGGAAAGAAATAAATCAAAATGTTAATAGTTTGAAGACAATTCACAGTTGCTTGCCTCTGGGTGGTGACATTTGGGGAGGTTTTTCTTCTTATTTTTGTTTTCCTGTAATTTTCACAGGATGGTGTTTTAAATTGAAAGCATTCATTCATTCGCCAAGTATTCATGGATTACCTAGCACTGGGCTATGCTGGAATGTGGAGGAGGACAAGGGTCCCTGTTGGCAGGAGGAAATTAACCAGGAGGGAGTGAGCGGGGGAGGGAGTGGGGGCCAGTCCTGAGAGTGGACGGTTGGGGCATGGGGTGTGCAGTCCAGTGGGCACCCATGAGAACAGAAGCCTCACCTTCTGCCGGGCCTCTGCGTAGCTCTCACCATACTTCTGCTGAAGGTACCTGTAGTCGTAGTTTGGGAACGGGGAGGGGCTGGGGAAGCTCCCCGACGTCCAGAGCTTCCACAGGCTCACAGCTGCAATTCCCAGCAGTGCCAGGGCCCCGGCAGCATAGACACCCACTTCCCAGTCAGGGGGGCTCTTGATGACTGCAAGGCAAGAGCAGAGCAGTCTCTCGTTAATGGGCACTAGGACCCCTCAGTTGTTACACATTCCCACCCAGTGAGCCTGTAGTTCAGCACTGATTTGCTTATTCATTGAAAAAGTATCTATTGAGTGTCTACTATGTCAGGTTCTGTGCTGGGTGCTGGGGATCCAGTGTTGAACAAGCTATACACCCTCCGATATCTGCTTTTAGCTCCTTTCCACAAAAACATACATTACTATCAGGAGTGACACTTGGGTAGAGCAGATGAAGAGCTGTGAACAATGGTTAAATATTCCTTAGGCTTTAAACAGGTAGGGTTTTTTTTTTAATTAATTAATTTTATTTTTGGCTGCACTGGGTCTTTGTTGCTGTACAGGGGCTTTTCTCTAGTTGAGGTGAGCAGGGGCTACTCTTCGTTGCAGTGCACAGGCTTCTCATTGTGGTGGCTTCTCCTGTTGCAGAGCATGGGCTCTAGGCACACGGGCTCAGTAGTTGTGGCTCATGGGCTTAGTTGCTCTGCGGCACGTGGGATCTGCCCGGACTAGGGTTCGAACTCATGTCCCTTGCTTTGACAGGCGGATTCTTAACCACTGTGCCACCAAGAAAGCCCCAGATGGGGTTTTTCTTGCCTCTTTGAGTTCTCTCTACCTTCAGAGGACTTCTGCTTCCAGATAATCAATGCAGCCTGTTGGGATCTGAGGAAAGTGGAAGGGAACTTGGGGGAGAAAAAGAAATGACCCCCTTTTTGCCTCAGACCTCATCTAAAACAATCCAATGTCCATCAATTGATGAACGGGAAAATAAAATGTAGTACATCCATACAATGGAATATTATTCAGCAATGAAAAGGAATGAAATGATACACATTATAACGTGGATGAACCTTGAAAACATCAAGCTAAGTGAAAGAAGCCAGTGCCCCAAGACCATATGTTGTATGATTCTATTTCTATGAAATGCCCAAAAGAGGCAAATCTATACAGACAGAAAGTAGATTAGTGATTGTCAGGGGCTGCCAGGGGTTGGGGGGAGTAGGGGGAAATGTGGAGTATGGGGTTTATTTTTGGGGTGATGAATATATTCTAAAAGTTGATTGTGCTGATGGTTGCGTAATATACTGAAGCCCACTGAACTGTACACTTTAAGTGAGTGAACTTATGGCGCGTGAGTTTTATCTTGATAAAGCTGTTACCAAAAAGCAAACAAACAAAAAACTCAGCCAGAAGTGAGAGGTGGCTGTAGGCTGGGCAGGGCTTGGGGACAAATCCAGATGCTCAAATGCGTTCTGTCCGTGGATGCTTTAACAACCTCACTTATCTGAGCCTCACTGTCCCCAAACGGTAATTAACTACCCCCTCAACTGTGTTGGGTAAGTCCTCACCTAGCACGGAGCTTGGCCCATGGCAGAACCATAAATGGTAAGTCACTCTTCTGCGAAACCTGGCTCTGCATTCCCAAAAGAAGCCAATGAGACACAGTAGGATTCGTTTTGCCGAAGATCGCACTGTTGGCAAATATAATTCTCTAAACCATTCTCAGTGTTGCCTCTATACTCGATTCAAATGGGGAAACTGAGACACACAAGAACTTGCCCAAGGTCACAGAGCCAAGAAGGGGTGGCCCTGGGATCCCAACACTGGCGGCCAGATTCCAGAGCAAGCAGGGGTAAAAACCACTGCCCCACCCGGCCTCCACCCAGCACGGTTCCCTAGCAGCAGGGCGGAGAGATGTGGGGAGGGTGTTTCAGGGTGGAGATTTCTCATCACACAGCCACTGAGCACCTACTATGTGTGAGCGCCCTGCGGAGCGGGTCAGCCCCAGGCCGAGTCCCTGTCCTTAATAAGTGGCTCACAGTCTAGTGGGTGGGGTGGGCAGATAAATAGACAAAAGAGTGATGGGGGTCGTGATGAGAACAGCTTCCCAAAGAGGGATGCCTAAGCTGGGATATGCAAGAGTAGCAAGAAGTGTGCCGGCCAAGGCGCCAGGCACCAGGAGTTTACGGAAGGAAGAGGAGGGTGTGCAAAGCTCAGAGCGTTCAGAGTACCCAGTGAGAGAGAGGGAAGGGGGCATTTGGGGATGGAGGGGCCACTGCCACTGCTCCCCAAAGCCTGCGTAGGGAGGAATCATCCAGCAATGGGAGGCCCCAGCCGGGCCCTGCTCTGCTGAGCCCAGCCAGCTCCAGCCAGAATCTACCATACTTGCTCACCCCAGAGAAGGGCAGGGCCCAGGCTTCAGCCCTGGCATTTACACAGCACTTAGCACCCTACGAGTTCCCTACCTCCACTTTCTAGAGGAGAACTGAGGCGGATAGCAGTTAAAGAACACATCTGTTGGGTTGGCCCAAAAGTTCGTTCGGGTCTTTGGGCCCAGCACCCACACACACACACACCCGAACGAACTTTTTGGCCACCCCAATATTTATGGGCTCAAGGCCACAGGGGTGAGAAATGGAGAGCGTCGTGCAGGTGCTTTGGCTCCCTGAGGCCACCTCACCTCCCTGGCTCCAGTCTCCTCATCCAGAAAGAGGAGATGACACCAAAAACATCCCCATCCAGTGGTTCTACCCCAAAGGAATTGATTCTAAGGGAAAAAATCCCAACAAGTTTTATGTCTGGAGTGAGTCATCGAGTCTGTATTTATAACAGCAGAAATCTGGAAGCAGCCTGAAGGTCCGAGCAAGGGTGCCGGTGGTGCTGCCTCAGGAGGGGCTGTCACTGGGCTTTGAGAATGGCAGTTGAGGCCATCAGGATGTCACCGTGGCAATGCAGAGAATCGTTTCAGGCATTGTTAAGAGGAAAAAAAAAAAACAGAAAACAACCCCCAACATGGTATAAGCACACGATTTTGATGTAAAACTCACGCAGCGTGTGGGCAAGGGCTGGGCGGGGCCAGGGGGGATGGGAGGAGCCAGAGATGCGGATGGAGGGATGGCGAGCAAACCTGTTTACTCCTGACTTCTGTTGCGAGAATGTAAATTGTGGTATAAATAAAACCACAACAAAGAGCTACCGGGGGCCCAGGGCCAAGACCTGGCCAGGCTCTCAGGAAGTCCTGGGAGTCTGGCGAATAGGGGATGGGATGGGAACGTACCTGGTGCCTGGAGAGTGAAGTGCATGTGTGTGGGGGGCGGGGTGGGGGGTGGGGCTCCCACCTAGACACACACAAAGCCCCAGCCAGCTCACAGGGGCTTGGGTGCTGCCAGGGGGCGGGCCAGGGCCCGGGCACAGCGTCTACATAGGCGATGGGCACAGCAAAGTGGCAAAGCAGCACCAGGCTCCCCTGAGAGTGAGGATCCGGGGGCTGAGGGCCTGAAGCCAGCACCCTGGCTGGCATAAAAGGGGGGCAGGACCAGGGACACGAAAGGAAAAACCCCAGCAAGCTGACATGAAATGATGACAGTTAATGCTCATTTATTTACTCATTTTGTTGCGTACCAGCCTCTGGAAGGTATGAGAAGAATTCCCCAGGGAAGTGAGATCTGAGCTGAGACCAGAAATGAGGAAGGAGGAATCTTAGTAATAATTGTTCCCTTACTATTTTCCATTCGCCAGGCTCTGTCCCAAACACTTCATGTATACTAACCCACTGAGTCCTCAGAACCACCCTGTGAGGAAGGTTCTATTATTATCCCCATTTTACAGACGATGAAGCTGAGAGATAGAGGAGCTATTCGCTGCCAGACAATCTGGCTCCAGATCTGTGCTCAAAATCTCCACACCAGTCTCAAGGCCTTAGCCAGGCAGAGGCAGTTCCCAAGGGAAGGGAACAGTATGTGAAAAGGCCCGGAGGTCGGAGAGAGCTGTGTTCAAACTGTTGGGCACTTCACACATGTTAGCTCATTGAATCGTCCCAGCAGTCCCTGAGGCAGGCCGCATTGCCCCCATTTTACAGATGAGTAAGTGGAGGCTCAGAGAGGTTTCATCACTTACTGATGGCCACGCCAGGGCCTGGACCAAGACCTGTGAACCTGCAGGTGAAAACTGAAAATTCCTGGCTGGGAGTTGGGAAAGGCGGTTCCCCCTTGTATGTCCTTCAGCTCAGCCCTGGGCTGGCTGGGGTCTGAGCTAGGGGAGGAGCTGGAGTGATGGGGAGCACCGGCCTGGGAGTCAGGGGACCTGGGCCCATGTCCTGACCCTGTTACTTACTTAGTCACTGTCCCTTTCCTTTGCTGAGCCTGCCTTCTCCCACCTGTAAATGGGGAGGGGAACGTAAGGAGAAAAGATGGCGAGGGTACTTCAGTTCTGACACCATCCATCGTCAGCTGGAGTGTGTCTGGTGTCTTGAGGCTGGTCCCAAGCTCAGTGCCTGCAGGGGCACACACGAGGAGAAGGTGGGAGCTGCCATCCCTGGACTGGGCGACCTCTGAGTTTAATGTCCTGTGGATCTAACATCGACCTTCCTGGGTTTCCTCGCCTTTGGCTCCAGGAATGGCCCCAGGGGAATGGATTCCGCATGACAGGCTCGATCTTAGGGAGTAGCAGCACATGGGCCTCCTGGGCGATCCCCTCAAGTCCTTCCACCGGAGCAGAAAGACGAAGAGACCTCAGACTGGCCCCAACCCGGCGTCCCCAAGGCTGTGTGATCTTGGGCAACTCACTGACAGTCCTTACCAGTAAAACAGGGCCGTGACTGGTGTCCCACTGACATCCCCCACCCCAGGCCCGGTGGGAGGGTCCCGTGAGATGGCACGTTTGCCGCGGGAACTCACCGCTCAGGTGGTATTCTGCCACGTCCACGGCCATGACGCCCACCGCAGGGGCTGAGACTGGAAGGGAGAGGAGAGTCAATGGAGGGGGCTTCAGAGGGTCATCAACCCCACCCCCAGCTATGGCCCAGGTGCCCATCATCCAGCTCACACTCAGGTGGAGGGGGCCTGGGCAAAAGTAGTGTTCTTTTTATTCTTTCATTTTTATTTTTTGGCTGTGCTGCGTGGCATGCAGGATCTTAGTTACCTGACCAAGGATCGAACCTGGGCCCTCCGCAGTGGAAGTGCGGAGTCCTAACCACTGGACCGTCAGGAAAGTCCCAGTCCCTAAAATAGCATTTTAAAAAAATGGTGTTTAAAGCTCTTTTCAAGCACTCTGAGACCTCATTTCAGGGTTGCCAAACACAAAAACACAAGACACCCTGTGAAACGTGAATTTTGGATTCGTTTTTAGTAGAAGTATGTCCAAATATCGCACGGGACATGCTTATACTGAAATATTATCCACTGTTTATCTGAAGCTCAAAAGTTGCTGGCATCCCGTATTTGTACTTGCTATATCTGGCAACCCTGCTTCACTTCCATCCTACCAACAACAGGCTGACCAGCAGCAACTCTGTTACTCCTTAGAGTGGCCCCTGAGGGTGTTCCCTAAGGCTGACTTCAAATGCTTTTGTTTAAATTGGACCCGAAATGCTGCATTTCTACAATATTCTATTATCAGTTCTTTCTCTGCTTGGGATGGTTTCCTCCCCACCCTCCGCTCCCAAGTTTTATGAACCACTGAAGGTTTGAGAGGTTTGAAGGTTTAAGTTGTTCTAGAAAGGTCTAGAAGCTCATACAAGCCATCACCTGCCCAGGCAACTGCTTACAGGTTTATTATTTTTGTTGCTAAGAAGTAAACTGGCTCCCAGACATGTTCTAAATGGGGTGCGGGGTTGAAAAAGGGAGGCTAGGATGAGCTGTATGGATCTCAGCTCAAGGGACACGGAGGACAGGACGGCCCCCACGCTAACCTCTGCGCTCCCTCGCGGTTCAGAGAGGTGGTTATAAACAGGTAAGATGGGGTACACGGGGCGGTGGTGGGGGAGACTGGCAGAGTGTCCGTCCACCCAAGGGCAACTGCTTTTCTGTTCCCGCGGGAACGCCAATCCAGCCTGGCTGGATCTTCTGAAAAGCCAGATACCGGTATTTTTTAACATGCAGTTTCTTGATTTTTAAATGTTGCAACCAACTCACAAAAAATGTAAACACTACTGGGTAGAGAGGAAAAGGGTCCTGGATGGTGGCTAGCCTGTTTGCAACTCCTCGAAGGATTGTGTGGGCTCCCTTTGGGACTGGGGTCAAATCAGGGGGTGAGCATTTTCTAGAATCCTGGGGTTCTCCCCAGTTTGTAGCTCTGGAGTCAAGAAGCTGGGGTGCCTTGATCCAGACAGGGTTATCCGGCACATGTGGGAGTGCCGTAGGTCCCAGGACAGGAGGCCCCGAGAAGCAGGGCGGAACAGGGCCCTGGGGCAAAGCCCTGCCAGGTGCACAGACAGCTCCTTGCTCCCAGCTCCCCTGAGGATGCCCCAACTCCCACAGTGAGATGTGGGTTGTCATGGTGATGGGAGGGAGGCGGTAACCTGGACTGGCTTCACCCATGCCAATTCAAGTGGAAGCTCATTGCTGGGACCTGCTGAGATCATAAGTACCTTGCTAAGCAGCCCTTACCAAGCCCTAAGCACTTTGCATGTATATTACCTCATATATGACCTACCTCTAACAGCCCCTTGAGGTAGGTGCTATCACTATCTCTGGTTTGTGGAAGACAGTCATGAGGCAAGGAGGTAAAGTCATTTGCCCCAGGCTACACAGCTAAGAAACTGTTCAACCCAGCACACGTAGCACTGTGTACAAGCCCAAGGTGGCCCTACTTCGTGGCAGAAGGGAGGCTGGATACACCAAAACACACATGTTAACATGAACACACATGTCCCAGTCTGCCTCTGCCTTGCTGGGAATCTGATCATGCCATCAGCTTTCTTTCCTGTTTCTCTAGCACAGGCTGACTTCCTGCACGGGGACAGCCCATGCCAGCAGCACACTAGAGTGGGTGGGCTGGGTACACCCCTGCGGCAAGTTCCTGTGGCTGGGGACAGAACCCCATACCTGCTGTATCAGACCTCTGGCTGTCGAGGGGCCCCCATGTATCAGACCTCTGGCTGTCGAGGGGCCCCCATCTCGCCAAGGCTGGTCCAGCTCAGACCCCAGACTCCCACACTGCCTACCTTTCCCCCTCCCCTCATCACAACACCCTGGGAGCTGTGCTTTCAGTGAAGGTGTGAATGACTCTAGGCTCACCGAGGCCAGAAGGTCCCGCAGATGTGCCCTGGGAACGGGAGAAGCCAAAGCACATCTGCCTGAGAGGAGGGAAGAGAGAACTTGGGGGAGATGTCGAGGTTCCTGGGATGGGGCGGCAGCCTGAGCACAGCTCTGAACCCCAGATCTGCCCCCTCTGTAAAATGGGGCTTAAGATGGCCTTATCAGGGTGTCAGGAGGGAGGAATGAGAAGTGCAGTGGGGCTTTTTGGCAAATCTTAGCTGCTGTGCTTCCTCGCCTGGCAATGGTCCGAAAGGCCCCTGAACCCCTACTTTGAGCAGTGGAATTGTGTGGGCAGCACTGCCAGCCTGCAGATGTGTTATATTTGTCTTAAAGTGAGTTACCAACATTTAAAAATTGGGAAATTTCCCATTAAAAAATGGATTTCTTAAAAAAAAAAAAAAAAGGATAGGTTTCCAGCTTCCTGTTAAAAGTAAGATTTGGGAACAGTGGGTCTGTATACCCTGCCACCCCCACCCCCCACCCCCAACAGCCAGAGCTGGAGCTGAGTAGGCTCTGTCCCTCAGACGGGGCATCTGCTCTTCCGGTCTGGCACCTGCTACCCTTCCATTCACTTCCAGAACCTGCTGGCCCCTGGAAGCATCTCTATTCATGAGCCTGGTAAGCAGGCTTTTGGATGAGCTAGGGGAGGTTCAGAAAGGTTAAGTGACTTGCCCAAAGCCACACAGCCAGCAGTGGTAGAGCTGGGCCTGCCACCCCATCCAGCACCTCTTCTATTAGTAGCCACAGCCCCTGTGCAAAGGACTTCATGTACGTCTTCCCCATGGCCTCGCCCAAGACCCCTAGGGGGCAAATCCTGTTATTATCCCCACTCCACAGAGCAGGAAAGTGAGGCTCAGGGAAGGGCAGTGAATTTGCCCAGGGTCACCCAGCCAGTAAGCGGAGAGCTGAGACCGAGCCAGATCTGGCTCTGCAGCAAGCGCTCTTCTTAGTGGCTTTACTTTCTATCCCTGAGACCCCCTGACTCCATCTCACCCAGTACTGACAACCTCAGCAGACTCCCACTGGCAGCCTGGAGGTTTGCCAGGCAGAGGGGTTGCAGCTTCAGCTTGGAACAGGACGCTGACAAGGCACATCCGAGGCCAGGGCAGCCTCCGACCAGAGCTTCCCTGCATTTCTGACACACAGGAAATGGGGCACCGCAGGGGTGGGTCAGAGCTGCCCCAAACCTTCATCTGAGCCCCTTCCTGGCACCCTTCCTCACTCCATCTATTCATTCTGGCCCCAAATCCCCAAACCCTAAATTGTATGGTGCTTGCTCACTGAAAACAGCTCTGGGTTCAAATGCTGGCTTAACCATACCTACCCGGCAATACGTACGTATTGCTGTAAGAATTAGACATAATTCATGCTAAATGCCTAGCGCAGTGCCTGGCTCGTAGTGTGAACACGATATAGACCTGATGACTGAGTGGATAAATGGATCCCCCTCTTACAGATTAGGAAGGCGGGGATGGAGTCACTCGGCATATGAGTAGCAATACTGGGACTGACTCCCGGGTACAATGCATCTGGGCCTGGGCTCTTGGCCACCATGCCACCTCCTGACCAGGCCTTTCGGGGGTGGAGATGGGTGGGAGGAACTGCCACGGGCCTTACTGGAATCTGACCACAGTCGAGGCCTCCTCCTGGGCTTATCAAGAAATGGCTTTCTAGGAATTTGGTGCTTCCGCGGCAGAGAGGGTCCCCACGTCTCTGCTCCCCCTCACCCCATTTCCTTGCTTAGTGTCCCCATGTCACATCTCTGGCTAGCAAGCTTTTGGCTCCCCCTACCCTCACCCTGAGGCCAGCAGGCAATGGGAAGGATCAGGGGGTGGTACAGGGGAGCCCTCGACCTTCCAGGCTGGGAGCCTCTTTAGGAGCGTTAGCTTTGAGATCCTTTTCAAGTGCTCCCACTTCCTGGAATAACCACATCCTGCTACCATCCCCCCAGAAGCCCACAAAAACCACAGTACAGACTGGCGAGGACGGTGGTAGCTGGCATTAACTGGGCACCTACTACGTGCTGAGCACTGTACCAAGGACTCGCCAGGTGTTATTTTGGCCAGTCCTCCCTGCTGCCCTCTGAGGGGGCTGATACTCTTCCCATTGTACTGGTAAGAAAACTGAGGTGCAGGAAAACACTTGTCCATAGTCACCAGAGCTGACAAGAGGCAGAGTCCAAGGTTGAACCCCAGGCTGGGAGCCCCCTCTCTCCCAAGCTGTTTGGAAAGGCTTCAGATTTCAGGGTGGGGAGGCCAGGGGCTTGGGTCTTGACCCTTCTCCAGACTGGCTGTGTTAATTTGGGTGAGTCTCCTGCCCTCTCTGAGCCTGTTTCTCCATTTCTAGTAGGATGCATAAGTTCCTGCCACTCTCCAAACCTGTCACCCACCCCCTGGCTCAGGAAAGAGGCTAACATTCCAGGGTGCAGGTTTCCCAGGCTCTTTGTGGGGGAGGGTGGCCTCACTGGCTGAGGAGGGGGCACCCAGTCCCTCTGCCTCCCATGAAAGAGGGGTCACTAGGAGGGCGTGCTCAGGGCTCCTCCACCCACAGGCCTGGCTCCAGGTCCCCATGTTTGGACCCAGTTCCCCCTTCTTCAGCCCAAATCTACAGCCCCAAGGCCCTGAGATGGGCAAGCTTCCTCTCCCAAAGAGCAGTGGCATCAAAGGTTGGCTGGGAGACCCTGGAAAGCTCCCCACCCGTGCTGGTGACACCAGACAGAGGCTGAGGATCCTCTTGGGCTCCCAGGGCTTCCTGGCAATGGGGTGCGACGTGGGGCATTTCCTGAAAACCCAGCACCCATGCCGCGGTAACCCCCAGGATACATGGGGACCGGAGTGTGGGGGGCTGACCCGGGAGCCGGGAAGAGGGTGTGAGGCGGCGCCGGGAAAGCGGGGACAATCAGGGCGCTGTGTGTGTGAGGGGCGTGCGTGCAGCGCGGGCGCCGGGGAGGCGTGTAAATGGCCGGGTGAGCCGCGTGTGTGCACACGCGGGGCGGGCGTGCGGGGCACGATGCGATGCGCAGTGCATGGAGTGGCAGGGCCGGGGAAGGGCGCCCGGCGTGCGCTGTGCCGGGCTTGCGTGTGCAAGCGCGGCGCGGGTGTGCAGACGAGAGGGGAGCTTGGAGGCCGGGGGTCCCCGGCGCTGGGAGGGGCACTGCGTGCATCTGCGCGAAGGGCGCGTACTCACCCCGGCTCCGCGGAGGGGCCGCCGCTCCAGCTCCGGCTCCGGTTTGCGCTTCGGCTCCGGCTTGGGCTCCGGCTCCCGGCCGGCCTCCTGCAGCGCGCACGCACCGGCGCCAAGCCCGGCCGTAGCCGGCGGAGCCAAGCCTGCAGTGTCTCCCCGCGCCCGCC
>NW_020173674.1:5672857-5686163 GCF_003031525.2 Neophocaena asiaeorientalis asiaeorientalis
GAGTGCGGCGCGGTCCGGGGGCTCGGCCGGGCCGGGGCGGCAGTCGCGAGCTGCGCCGCAGTCCGGGCACGCTCCCAGGATCCCGCCGCGCGCTCCCTCGCGCTCGCCGCCCGCTCCCTCTTTAAAGTGACAAACCCGAGCGCTGTCTCCGCTCCCGGGAGTTGCGCGGCGCTTCCGGGGTCCAAGCCGAAGATGCCCAAGCGCTCCCCGGATCCCAGGGGGTCGTCCGAGGCAGAAGCCAGCCCCTCACTCCCTGGCCCAGGATGAGTGGGGATGGGGGATGGGAACGTGCTCACCGCGAGCTTCGAGAGGCTGGCGGAGCACTGGGCACGGAGTCAGCAGGCTTGGGTTCTAGCCCCAGCTGCCGCACCCCGGGTTATCCTGTTCCCCTGTTAGGCCTCAGTTTATTTTTCTGTAAAACGGGCTGGATACTGTGCACCTCCTAGGAACCGATCAGGAAACAGGAGGCGGGAGGTTTCCGCTGATCCTGTTAATCCTCACAATGACTTAATGGTGTCAGTGGTCACTCCGTTTTTTTACAGGAGGAAACAGGTTCAGAGAGGTGAAATGACCTTCCCAAGGTCACAGAGCCAAGGGTCAGAACCAAGACTTGAACCTAGGTCTATGTGACTTTAAAGCCCATACTCTTAACCACTTAGGGGTCCTGCTTTCTCTCAAAAGGAATGAATGAATCATTCAGGAGATATGACGCCCCCGCTGGATGCTAGGCACAGTGCCAGGTGTGGGCGATCTTCCATCTTCCGGGAACAGGGGGACGAGTCCCTCCCTGCCCGCGCAGTCTGGCAGGGAGGCACGCACGCATTAAGAGGGGCTGGAGTGTGCGGGGGGGGAAGGTGCCATGTGCTGTGGGCTCAGTTACCAGGAGAGCAGGCTTGGTGGGTACCTGGGGGGGCTTCTGAGGGGATCTGTAGGATCTGGGGTGGGGTGGGAAGAGGGGAGAGGATCTCAGGTGGGGAGCAAGTGTGCTAAGGCAGCGGTAGTTTCTGGATCATCTACCCTCTGGGATTTGGGGGCTGAAAGCAACCTGCGGGCACTGCCCTCTCAGTAGGAGCTGGGTCTGTGCTGGCCTTGTTGGTGGGAGGGGGCATCCTTGGTCTAGAAAGCAGGACCCTGGGGAGCCAAGGATTCAGTTTCACTCTCATCCACAGGGGACACCCTTTTTTCAGTTCATTTTATGGATTCCGAAGAAAAAGGAGAGAAAGGTCATTAATTATGCCCCTTTGAAGGGGGAGGGGCTGGGCACTGGGCCATGGGCTCTCATTGCCATTTCTTATTTAAGTTAATCTTCATAGCCAGCCAGGTGCAGTTTGGAATGACCGAGCCCATTTTCCACATGAGGACACTGAGGCATGAAGGGTTCCCGGTTCAGGAGGGAGCATTGAAATTAGACACACCATCAGCACGTAAAATGGCACACTGATACTGGCTTCTGTTGGAGCAGTAAAAAGGTGAGGTTGATCAACAACAAAAAACCAAATAATTCAATTGAAAAATGGGTGGAAGACTTTAGTAGACATTTCTCCGAAGAAGACATACAGATGGCCAGTAGACACATGAAGAGATGCTCAACATCACTAATTATTAAAGAAATGCAAATCAGAACTACAAGGAGGGACCAGCTCACATGGGTCAGAATGGCCATCATTAAAAAGTCTACAAATAACAAATGCTGGAGAGGGTGTGGAGAAAAGGGAACCTTCCTACACTGTTGGTGGGAATGTAAGTTGGTGCAGCCACTATAGAGAACAGTATGGAAGTTCCTCAGAAAACTAAAAATAGAACTACCATATGATCCAGCAATCCCACTCCTGAGCATATACCCCAACAAAACTATAATTCAAAAAGATACATGTACCCCTATGTTCATAGCAGCACTATTTACAATAGCCAAGACGTGGAAACAACCTAAATGCCCATCAACATATGAATGGATAAAGAAGACGTGGTACATATATACAATGGAATATTACTCAGCCATAAAAAACTGAAATAATGCTATTTGCAGCAACATGGATGCAACTAGAGATTATCATTTTTAGTGAAATAAGTCAGAAAGAGAAAGACAAATACCATATGATATCACTTATATGTATAATCTGAAATATGGCACAAATGAACCTATCTAAAAAACAGAAACAGACTCACAGACATAGAGAACAGGCTTGTGGTTCCCAAGGGGGAGGGAGGGAGGGAGAAGGAGGGACTGGGAGTTTGGAGTTAGTAAATGCAAACTATTACATTTAGAATGGATGAACAACAAGGTCCTACTGTAAGCACAGGGAACTATATCCAATCTCTTGGGATAAACCATAATAGAAAAGAATATTAAAAAATGTATATATGTGTATAACTGAGTCACTTTTCTGTGCAGCAGAAATTAGCACCACATTGTAAATCAGCTACACTTCAATTAGAAAAAAAAAAAAAAAGGTGAAGTTGAGGCTGTTCTGCTTCTGGTGTCAGCCCAGTGGGCTGATGTGGGAACTGGAGTCTGGAGTGAGCTTGAAAGGAGATCTTGCCAATTTCATGTAATAACCCTTCAGTGACCAGAAAAGCATATATATGTGTGCCAAAGACAGGAATTACAAGTGCCTATCCACAGGAGAGTATGTAAATGCATGGCGGTATAGTCACAATGGCACACGTGCAACAAAGAGGAGAAAAGAGCTACCACCCCCTGCAACAGGTGGATGAATCTTGCTTGTAAAGTTGAATGAAAGAAACCGGCCACAAAAGACCACATGGTGTATGATTCCATTTACAGAGAGTTCAAAAAGCAGGCAGAACTTCTCTCTGCTGTTAAAAGTCATCATGGCGGTTACCATGGGGTGGTGACTGTGAGAGGCCTGAGGGGGATTCTGGGATGCTGTCCATGTTCTGGTTTTGATCCCAGTGCAGGGTCCCCCGCACCCCTCCCCCCAGCTCTGTTTTGTGTGTGCGTGTGTTTGAAAATTTGCAGCACTGCACACTTATGATTTGTATACTTTTCTACATGTGCGATACACTTCAATACCACTTACAGAAACACACAAAAACCTTGTGTGGCTGCCCACTGCACTGGAAAAAAGCCAAACTCCTTTCTGTGGTTTACAAGGGCCTGCTGGCCTCTCTGACATGCCATGCCGTCCTCATCCACCAATCTCCTGCCTGTCAGCCTTCTGGTGTTCCCAACACCTGCCAAGCTGTTTTCCTCCTCAGGGATTCTCACTGGCTGGTCTCTGCCTGGAAGGTGCTTTCCCTGTTCTTGCCAAGACTGCTCCCTTCACCCTCTGCACATCACCCTAAAGAAGGCACCTCTTCGGAGAGACCCTCCTGACGACGCCACCTAGAGCCCTCCACCCACAGCGTGCTGTTCGTTTCCTACAGCACACTAGCCATAATCTGCCATTATTTTATGGGTTCACAGTTCATTTTCCGCCTCTGCCAGGGGACTGATGATCATAAACACACGGCACACTTACCGTGTGCCAAGTGATCTTCAGACATCGCATTAAGGCATTGAATCTCCACCCCAACTCCATGGGGGGATGCTCTTCTTAGCCCTATTTTACTGTTGAGGCAATTGGGGCTCAGAGAGGTTATATAAGTTGCTCACGGTCACACAGCTGGAAAGTAGCAGAGCCAAGGTTTGAACCCAGGCAGCCTGGTTCCAGAGTCCTTTCTTTCAACGCTACACTTTGACAGATCTGTTTTGTTTCGTTTTTTTCCCCTGTAGTATATCTGGGACAGTATGTGGCACACAGTAGGTACTCAATAAATGTTGGGGGAATAAATGAGTGTGCTAAAGAGAGGTGGGGGGCAAGCTGGCCAGAAACTTTCTGGACCTTGGAACCTCCCCAGGGATAGGAAGGTCCTACGTGACTTACTTGGAGTCTAAGATGTGGCTACAGTGCTGGTCAGTGAAGACCACAGCCTGTGTCATCATCTCCCTTGAACTTGTCATGAAGTTCCCACACCCCGGTAGCTGGAGCCAGCGCGTCACTGGCTCCCCACCATCTTCTGCACCAGCCTGTCCTGGTGGGGCTGTCACGGCTGTGAGCCTGCTCAATCCATCTCCCAGCGGGACCCCTCCTCGTTCTTCATCAGCCTCTGGGACAATTGCGACCAGTTCCTGAAGAGCAAGGGCGCCTTAGGTGAGGCGTCGCCCTGAGGTCTGGCCCAAAGGATGCTCTACCCCTGTGGCTGCTGGGTGTGAAGTCAGCCCAGCTACAGATCACGATACTAAGGCCCAGAGAAAGGAAGGGCCAGCCAAGGCTGCGCAGTGGGGGAGTTCTGGAGTCAGGACAGGAGCGTGGGCCCCAAGGCCAGTGCTCCAGCAGCAGTTCCACATTGCCAGGGCCCTGGCCAGGAGCTTGCCCGCTCTGCATCTTGAGACCTGGGCCTCCTGCGGGCCCGACTCTTTCGTGTTCGGAGAGGCTCAGCCTGATCCCCGTGGGCATGAGCTCTGAGGTCAGGCAGACGTGAACTTGCATTTCCATCCCTGACAAGTGGTTTCACTTCTCTGAGCTCAATGTCCTCATCAGTAAAATGGGGCTGAAGTTCCTCTCACCTCACAAGCTTGGAGGAGCATTAAAGGAGCTGGTGCCCAGTGTAGAGCAAGGCCTCAGTGAATGGGAGCTGCCGCTATCACCCGCTCTTGCCTGAGCTCTCCGTTCAGGTTTTCGCAACCCTGCCCTCAGCCTGCCTCTTTGTGATGATGTTTTGCTCCAGCCATGAGCTCTCTGGCCTCCCTCTGGCCTCTTCAATGCCTTTCCTCCCACTCCCACCTCATAGAGATCCAGAGCCCTCCTTGCCAGCAAGGGGGGCAGGAACCGCTGGACACTTCTGTATTCACAGTTTTTTTCTGGTCACATACAGGAAGGAAATTCATAAAGATCAGAACACTAGACACAAAGGGATACTAGCAGTGAAGCCACAACTGCTGGGATCTGTCAGACATGTTTCAAACCCTCTTTCTATTCATTATCTCATTTGATCCTGCCAGGCTGATGCTACTCTTTTGCTAATGAGGAACCCAAGTCCAGGAGAGCTGAAATCACTGGCCATGTGGAGCCCACGAGCCCTGGCCCCAAATCCTGAGCCCCCTCTCTCCAAGAAGCCCTTTATGTTCCCTTTGCTCCCAGTTGGGGCTCCCATCAACCCATCACCTGAAGGCACCCACCTTGCCTGATCCCATATGCCTCCCTCATCTATGCCAGGGTAAGGCAGTGGCCCCTTGAGCAACTGCCACCAACACAGCTCCTTGGAGAGTTGCCCGCTGGGACGCAGAGAGCATGAGGCAAGGGGCCGGGACGCAGGATGGGTGAGTGTTGATGAGGGCAGCCCAAGGGAGGCCTGGAGATGCAAATGCTGTTGTGGTAGCAGGGACAGTTCTCCCAGAGCTGGCTTCAGCCTCCCTGCCTCCCTGTTGCAGGGACCATCAGTCTCTGTACGCACAGGACACCTGGGCTGCCTCTGTCATCTGCAACTAAGAGCCCCTCGGTTGGGGACAAAGCTGCCACTGGCATTAGGGCAGAGGAAACCCAAGAGGGAGCTGCAGCTCTGGAGGTAGGGGCCCCTGTTCCAGCCACCCAGCACGCGCCCAGGGCGACCTGTCTGCCAGCCCCTTCTCTCCTGCTGGGTATCAATCTGTCTACCTGCCTCTACGGCTCAAAGGCCCAGGGTTGCTGTGACTCTCCCCACCTCACTCCCAGGCCCGTCAGCTCTCTGGGCCCACATTCACTGGCTGAGATGGTCCTTCCATTGCCCCCACCCCACCACTGTCTTTGGCAGTCCCAGCCTCCAGGGAATGTCGATGTTGGAGTCGGGAGGCCACGAGGGTCCCAGCTGCCTGTGGAAGGCCGGAGAGAACAGCTACGTCCATCTATGTCCTCAGACTCCCATGCCAAGCCTCCATCCCACCAACCGCCCCTCCCCCTCCCCCTCCCCATGCTGCAACCCCTCAGCCCTTTATTCTCCAACCTGGGTTTTGCCCACAAGGTCCCAGGTTTCCAACAGGTCCCAGTTGCTGGGGACCATGCTGTGCTCACAGCCCGGCCTCAGTGCCCAGACAGAGGGCAACCAGGCCCTTTCCCCAGTCCTCTCCAGAGAAGCTGGTATTTGGGAGGCAGTGTTGCTAGCCCGTGGTATCTGTGGTTGCCATTCCATCTACTCCACCCGCCAAGCTCCCCTACCAACCCTGGCATCTATTCTGGACATGTTACTTGGATTCCCAGTCCTTGAGTCCTGTCAACAACACCTCTTTTCTTCCAAAGAGCATTTTTTTGTGGGGATGTGCGGGTGAGGTTGACACTGTCCCTGACCCCTGATGGGATGCTGGAGTGAGATAAATTGTGCCCCCCTCCAAAAAAAAAAAAAGATATGTTCAAGTCCTAACCCCTGGTATCTGTGAATGGAAAAATAAAGAAATATATTTGCTGAGGTAATTAAGGATCTCAAGATGAGATCACCTTGGATATAGGGTGGGTCCTCAACCCAATGACTGGTGTCCTTCTAAGGAAGATCACAGATGCAGAGAGGAGAAGGCCGGGTGAAGACAAGGCAGAGAGTGGAGTTAGGAATCCCCAAGCCAAGGAGCGCCAAGGGTCACCAGTTGCCACCAGAAGCTGGCAGGGAGGCATGCGAGAGATTCTCCCTCAAGTCTCCAGATAGAACCAACACCGCTGACACTTTGATTTCAGACTTCTGGCCTCCAGAACTGTGAGAGAATAAAGTTCTGTTGCTTTAAGTTGCCAAGTTTGTGGTCATTTGTTACAGCAGCCCCAAGAACCTCATACAGAGGGTTTGAACCCCGACCTGCACCAAAGGCACTGAGCAGAGGGCCACAGGGTCTGGGGGCAGAGCAGCCCCGACCTAGGGGTCAGATGAGGCCTCTCAGCCATGGCCACACTTGACATGGGCCTGTAACCTCGCCAGGAAGAGACAGGGACATGGGAGAACCTCACAGACAAGGTCCAAGGCAGGACCATTCAGTGTTTTCAGTGCCCAGTTAACTGGCCGGTGGGGCCTCAGCCCAGGGAGGGGGGCTGTAGACCAGGGGCCTGGAGTAGTGATTGGGGTGGGCGCAAGGGCTGAGGCCTTGAATGGCAGGGTTGGGGCAAAGAGGAGAGAAGTAGGAATCTTGCCTAAAACCCAGAAAGATCTGGATGGCCTGCTCAGTACCTGGAAGGGCTGCAGGGAGGAAAGGGGGAAGGGGGGGATCCAGGTGGGCCTTGAGCACCAGGCCACCTGAGGAATGTTCAGGGAGGCGGATGTCAGCTCAGCCCCCCAGACTGAGAGCATCTCGGAGGGGCAGCAAGCTCCCCATTAAGGGAGGTGTGTAAACAAGAGTGCCTGGGGGACTTCCCTGGTTGTCCAGTGGTAAAGAGTCCGCCTTCCAATGCAGGGGACGATCCCTGGTCGGGGAACTAAGATCCCACATGCCGCGGGGCAACTAAGACCGCACGCCACAACTACTGAGCTTGGGTGCCTCAACGAGAGCACCCGCGTGCCGCAAAACTACAGAGCCCACGTGCCCTGGAGCCCGTGTGCCACAACTAGAGAGAGAAAACCACATGCCACAACTAGAGAGAAGCCCAAGCGCCACAACGAAGAGCCCGCGTGCCACAACTAAGACCCAACACAGCCAAAAAATAAATAAATAAATAAATATTAAAGAGAAAAAGAATGTAAAAACTTATTTTAAAAAAAAGTGCCTGGGAGAGACCTCAGCCCCATACAAGGCTTGTTACCGGTGGCCCCAAAGGACCCCTTTCTGTCCTGAGACCCTATACGCTGCCTGACTGGGCCCTCACCCCAGCAGCCGGTCTCGGACCTCCCCTCCCCACTCCAGGAGTCCATTTCCCTGAATTACTCTGGCCCAAGCCAGCCATACCCCCTTTCCTGCCAGACTCTGGCGCCTGCCACCTGTGAAGACACAGGTGCCATTCTTTGAGACCCAGAATTTGAGAATGACAGGCAGATTCTCATCACCCTCAACCTCCCAGAAGAAAGGCTGGCCCTCCTGGGCCTCAGAGCCCCAGCTTATGTCCCGGGACTCCCCTCCCCCTGGGGGAGCAACCACTGCCGCCCCCTTTTAGTGTGTATTTCCTTCACACTAAACATCTGACATCTGTTAACCTTCTCCACAACCCTCAGAGGCAGTACACAAGATTAAGAGCACCAAAGTTGCTGTGGGACCTTGGATAATTTTATAACCTCTCTAGGCCTCAGTTTCTGCAAATTGCAAAATAAATGTAACTGTCTCCTAGATGGGTTACAATCTGGAGTGCGGCTCCATAAGTGATGGCTCTTATTATCATTTTGAGCCGATGGGGAAACCAGCCCCAGTGCTGACTGCAAGGCTCTTTTGCCCCATTTACCTGCTGACATTTATAAGCCCCTACGTTTTCAAGTGGATGCTGGTCTGAGGGCCAATGTGTGAGATAGACCCTACCCTCAGGGGGCTCACAGCCTGATAGTGAAGGCCAACTTATGACCAAGTTACAAGGCGATGTGATAAGGGAGTACAGAGCACCGTGGGAGGGCAAAGGAAGGGTGGCCCATCCAATCTGAGGGGGGAGGGCTTCCTGGAGGAGGTGACCTTTAAGACCTAAAAGATGACTAGGTATAGGCCAGGCATTCCAAGCAGAGGAAACTGCAGATACCAAGGAGCTGCAGTTCGCTGGGCTGTAAACTCCGTGAGAGTAGGGAGGGGGTTTCACCTGATCAACCCTGCACGTGCAGCACCTGGAAGGTGCCCATAAGTATTTGTTGAGGGAAATTCACTTGGGGATGGGAAAGAAGCAAGACGGGGCTGTGGAGGTGAGAAAGGACTGAGCAGGGTCTTGTGGGTCCCAGGAGTTTGGACTTTATCTTGAGGGCTTAAATGCAAGTCAGAAGGAACCCTTTTGCTGGAACAAGAGGGTTGCAGTGGAGATGGAGGTGGGAGCATATCTGAAGGCTTTGCCACCCACATGGGTACCTGGGCTCCAGTTCCAAGTCCCTAGCCTGCCAACCTGTCCAGCCCTGGGGCCTCCCTCCCTGGGCCCAGGCTTTCCCTCACCCCCTCTCGTCCCTGAACCCCGGCCTGTGCCCGTCCACGTGCTGCGCCCCACCCCTGAGCATAGCCCCAGACCCTGAGCCTTTGTCCCTACTGTCAGTCCTGCTGTGGAGGTAACAAGCAGCGGGGGCTCCCCCTGTCTTTTGCAATAGGTTTCTTGCCACTAGGGTTCCGACCTAAGAACCTCAGTTTTCCCGTTTGTACAATGAGCATTCCTTGTCCTTCCTCTCACAGGCTCGCTGTGATGAGCAGTGAGATGGTGCATCTGAAATGTAAAGCACGCCTAATACGCGCAGTGTTCGTTTTTTCCTTTCACCATTACGGTAGTCAGATGTGTTCCCGAGAGAAAGACTGTAAAATACTAGTAAACAGAAAAAGGGAAACAAGTGTGATTCCCTGAAGTCCCACTGCCCAAGGGGAACATCTTGGTTTCTGCCTCAAGTGTGTGTTGTGACCATTCCAAAGGGAAACCCAGCCCCGGAGGAAGCGTGGGACAGGTCAGGCCGGCCCTCCAGGCTCAGGCCTTCTTTGAGGAGGAAAGGTTATATGGAAGCCCGTCAAGGCACATTTATTAAGCACCCACTGTGTGCCCGGGCTGGATCAGGAGACAAGCCCTTCATATTTAGTGAGAATGTTGATTTCCCAGAAGGTTTGTCACTAAGGGTGGGGTTGTGCCGGGGGACACTGCGGGGTTCAGAGCGGAGGCTCCTGAGGGCTGAGGGGTTGGGAGTCTCTGTCAGAAGTTCTTCAGAAACAGTCTGGTACCTCCAATCCAGTTTGGCCTACAACGTCTGGCACCTGGGAAAATTATTGCCTTCAAAATAAGGAAAGAAAATCAAAGTTAATATTTTATCTCACACAAATATTCTGACAACTGCACGCCAGTATAGTGTGATACAGAATTCTATTTCTGTGAAGTGTGGACCCATTTTGTGTGATGTGTTGTGTTGTAGGATGAGGCTTTCAGGAGAAAGAGGCCCTGGGGCCTAGGAAAGTCTTACATGTCCCTGGCCTCCAAGTTCTTTCCCCAGACCCGGAATTGCCTTGGCTCAGCCTCCTCTGGGGGGTGAGACCAGAAAAGTGCAGGCACCATCACCAAGAAGTCACTGTTAACATAGGACAAAAGGGTTTCCCTGGTGGCACAGTGGTTAAGAATCCGCCTCCCCAGTGTAGGGGACACGGGTTCGAGCCCTGGTCCGGGAAGATCCCACATGCCACGGAGCAACTAAACCCATGAGCCACAACTACTGAGCCCGTGTGCCACAACTACTGAAGCCCACGTGCCTAGAGCCCGTGCTCCGCAACAAGAGAAGCCACTGCAATGAGAAACCCACACACCGCAACGAAGAGTAGCCCCCGCTTGCCGCAACTAGAGAAAGCCCGCATGCAGCAATGAAGACCCAACGCAGCCAAAAATAAATAAATAAAATAAATAAATAATAATAATAAATAGGACAAAAGAACCACAGGAATGCGTCTCCCAACAACCCCCCACCCCTGCCCGAAGACCCTGAGATGCGATTGAGGCTACCCTCCCCCAGGATGCCCAGGGAGAGGGGTCAGGCCCTTACGGGAGTAAACAGGATGTGGGGCAGCCGGAGAAAACATTTGGAGGTGGTGGCAGGTGTCACCAGCAGGCCTCTGGCTGACACAGAGCCGGAACAGTCCTGGCAAGATGAAGGGGCATGAGCTCAGGGTTGGGCATGGAGCCCAGGAAGGGGTCAGGTGGGGCTGGGCACTGCCCACCTCCAGCTCCACCATGAAGCCTACTGTCAGGACACTGAGCTCCTCCCCCTGCCACCAGCTCTAACTTGTCCTGCCCACCCCTCAGAGCCCAGTGCGTCAGAACTCCAAAAACCATCCATACCCACCCCCTCGAGGGAGTCTGGGATAGAGTTGGCATGGATGCTTCTGTGGGGGAGGAACAAATGACCGAAGATTCTTCTTCAGGGTAATTCTTAAGACTCTGCTCTTTCTTTTTTTAGCCTGGGAGGTGGCAGAGTATTTTCTCTAAATGTCTCGGTAAGTCAGAAATCAGGTCAGATATTTTTGTTGTATTTTCTCACCCATCGCTTTGGCCTTTTGTCTAGCCCTTGCCATCCCTCAGGCCACACACTTTAAGCTTCAGCCACGATGCCCTACTAACTATTCCCCAAACACAACAAACTGTTTCTTGCCTCCAAGCTTTTGCTCAGTGCAATTCCTTTTGCCTGGAATGCCCTCTATTTGCTTCTCTCCATGTAAACTCCTCTTCATCCTTCAAAACCCTCTCCTGTAAAGCCTTCCACGATTGCTCCAGCAGGTCAGTCAGGCTCCTCTCCCACAGTACCTGGACGCTCCCTCTAGCACATCACATAGAGTGTCTTTTCTGGAAGTATTTCCTTCCGTGCCTGTCCCTACTGGATGCTGGCCAATTGAAGAGTAGAAGCTGGTTTTTAGTCATCTCTCAATCCTTCACGCCCAGCATACAACAGGTGCCTTGTCAATATTTAAAAATCAAGAACCCACATTTACGGCTCCCCTGGTGGAGCAGTGGTTAAGGATCTGCCTGCCTATGCAGGGGACACGGGTTCAAGCCCTGGTCCAGGAAGATCTCACATGCTGCAGAGCAACTTAACCCAAGCACCACAACTACTGAGCCTGCGCTCTAGAGCCTGCATGCCACAACTACTGAAGCCCACGTGCCTAGAGCCCATGTTCCACAACAAGAGAAGCCACCACAATGAGAAGTCCACGCACTGCAATGAAGAGTAGCCTTTGCTCTCCGCACCTAGAGAAAGCCCGCGTGCAGCAACAAAGACCCAACACAGCCAAAAATAAAAAATAAATAATTTTTTTTTAAAAGAACCCACATTTATGAAGGCCTTCCATGCCAGGCAGAGTTTTCAGTGCATTACATGTATCTAAGACTCCCAACACCCCTACAATGACGATTGCTTTATCAGCCCCAATTCTACATATTCAGAAATGGAGGTATAGAGAGGTTAAGAAATGTGGCCAGCAAGACAAGGAAACAACCTAAGTGTTTGCCAATGGATAAATGAATAAAGAAGATGTGGTAGATATTCACAATGCAATATTATTCAGCCATGAGGAGGAAGGAAATCTTGCCACTTGTGACAACATGGATGAAACATGAGGGCATTATGCTAAATGAAATAAGTCAGACAGAGAAAGACAAATACTGTATGATATCACTATGTGTGGAATTAAATTAGCCAAACTCATAGAAACAGAAAGTAGAGTGGTGATTACCAGGGCCTGGGGGAAGGAGGGGGTGGGTGGGAGATGCTGGTCAAAGGGTACAAATTTCCAGTTATAGATGACTAAGTTCTGGGGATTCTAATGTACAGCATGGTGATTATAGTTAACAATACTGTATTATATACTTGAAAGCTGCCATGAGAATAAATCTTCAATGTTCTCATCACAAAAAAGAAATGGTAATTATGTGATGTGATGCAAGTGTTAGTTAACATTGTGGATCATTTTGCAATATACAAGTATATTAAATCAACCCCTTAAACCTACACAATGTTATATGTCAATTATATCTCAATAAAACTGGGGGTAAAGTTATTTTTAAAGAAACAGAGTGGTTTCTGACAAATCATAAATGAGACCTGATGAAGGAGTTCATGTATTTGATGCTCGTACAATTTGATTGTCTTAAGTGTGGCTTCTACTTTTATCTGGTGGGGGATAAGTCAATTAATTGTTCTATTAAAAAGAGAAAGAAAAAAAGGAAGGTACAACAGACACCGCAGAAATACAAAGCATCCTAAGAGACTACTACAAGCAACTCTATGCTAATAAAATGGACAACCTGGAAGAAATGGACAAATTCTAGAAAGGTATAACCTTCCAAGACTGAACCAGGAAGAAATAGAAAATATGAACAGACCAATCACAAGTAATGAAAGTAAAGATTAAAAATCTTCCAACAGGGCTTCCCTGGTGGCGCAGTGGTTGAGAGTCCGCCTGCCGATGCAGGGGACACGGGTTCGTGCCTCGGTCTGGGAAGATCCCACATGCCACGGAGTGCCTGGTCCTGTGAGCCATGGCCACTGAGCCTGCGCATCTGGAGCCTGTGCTCCGCAAGGGGAGAGGCCACAATAGTGAGTGGCCCGCGTACCGCAAAATAATTTTAAAAAAATAAATAAAATAAAATAAAATAAAATACCTAGGAATAAACCTACCTGGGGAGACAAAAGACCTGTATGCAGAAAACTGTAAGACACTGAT
>NW_020173674.1:5687685-5687976 GCF_003031525.2 Neophocaena asiaeorientalis asiaeorientalis
CCTTAAACCTACACAATGTTATATGTCAATTATATCTCAATAAAACTGGGGGTAAAGTTATTTTTAAAGAAACAGAGTGGTTTCTGACAAATCATAAATGAGACCTGATGAAGGAGTTCATGTATTTGATGCTCGTACAATTTGATTGTCTTAAGTGTGGCTTCTACTTTTATCTGGTGGGGGATAAGTCAATTAATTGTTCTATTAAAAAGAGAAAGAAAAAAAGGAAGGTACAACAGACACCGCAGAAATACAAAGCATCCTAAGAGACTACTACAAGCAACTCTATGC
>NW_020173674.1:5688007-5715232 GCF_003031525.2 Neophocaena asiaeorientalis asiaeorientalis
CCCCCCCTGCCGATGCAGGGGACACGGGTTCGTGCCTCGGTCTGGGAAGATCCCACATGCCACGGAGTGCCTGGTCCTGTGAGCCATGGCCACTGAGCCTGCGCATCTGGAGCCTGTGCTCCGCAAGGGGAGAGGCCACAATAGTGAGTGGCCCGCGTACCGCAAAATAATTTTAAAAAAATAAATAAAATAAAATAAAATAAAATACCTAGGAATAAACCTACCTGGGGAGACAAAAGACCTGTATGCAGAAAACTGTAAGACACTGATGAAAGAAATTAAAGATGCAACATGGATGGATCTAGAGACTGTCATACATAGCGAAGTAAGTCAGAAAGAGAAAAACAAATATCATATATTAATGCATGTATGTGGAACCTAGGAAAATGGTACAGATGAACCAGTTTGCAGGGCAGAAGTTGAGACACAGATGTAGAGAACAAACATATGGACACCAAGGGGGAAGCCACGGGGGGTTGGAAATGGTGGTGTGGTGAATTGGGTGATTGGGATTGACATGTATACAATGATGTGTATAAAATTGATGACTAATAAGAACCTGCTGTATAAAAAAATAAACTAAAATTCAAAAATTAAAAAGAAAAAAGAAAGAAAAGAAGGAAGGAAGGGAGAAAGAAAGAGAGAAAGAAGAGAGAAAGAAAGAAAGGACTTCCCTGGTGGCGCAGTGGTTAAGAATCCGCCTGCCAATGCAGGGGACACAGGTTTGGGCCCCGGTCCGGGAAGATCCCACATGCTGCAGAGCAACTAAGCCCATGTGCCAGAACTACTGAAGCCCACACACCTAGAGCCTGTGCTCCACAAAAAGAGAAGCCACCACAATGAGAAGCCCACGCACTGCAACAAAGAGTAGCTCCCACTCCCCACAACTAGAGAAAGCCTGCGTGCAGCAATGAAGACCCAACATAACCAAAAATAAATAAAACAGAATAAATAAATTAAAAGATCTCCTTGTTAAGAAAAAACTTTATGAAAGAAAGAAAGAAACAAAGAAAAGAAAAGAAAGAAGAAATGTGGCCAAGAACAAACACCAGCAGGTGGCAGAGGTGGGATGTAAACAAATGAGTAACAAGTGGTAATAATAATAAGTAATGAGTTGATGAATGAATAGATGAATAAAAGGACGGAAAGGAGGAGAAAAATCAAATAAAGAGGGATGTCCTCAGGATTGGGGAGGAAGTGCTCCCCCTCCCATGTGAAGAGAAACCTTTGATCCACATCTTTTAATAAAGAAATATATTCTTCCTTCTCCCGCTCCCTCTTATTACTGCCTCCCACTCAGGAACTGAGTACTGGCATGTAAAAATAGCAAACCTGAAGGAGTGTGAAGGAAGTGCTCAGCAGAGCACCCCACCAGGAACTCCACTCTCCTACCGTGTCATCCACTCCCGATTTCTTGCTCATCCTTCAGGGCCCAGTTTATTTCCCTCTCCTCTGTGAAGCCTTTGCCAACCCCCAGCAAGTAACAGAAACCCAAGGAAACCAGCTGAAGCAAAAAAGGGGGATTTATCAAAAAGATCCAGTGTTTCAAGCCATCCCAGGACATCAATGCAGCCAGATGTCCATGAAGGACAAGGATCAGGGACGGAGAGACTATCAGGAGCCCTAATGGCTCCCCGCCTGTGGCTCATCTTCCTTCTTCCTTTTGTGCGGTCCCCCGTTACCGGGTAGAACGGCCACCCACACCCACGCAGTTAACATCATCTTTAGAATCTCAATCTGTGCCACATTCTTAGGGAAGAGCTCTGATTGGCTGGTGTGGATCAGGTGATCAGCCCTGCTCCAATCCCCTTGGTCAGGAGTGCTGTCACGTGGTACAAATATGACGGCTGGAGGCCTGCCCTCAGAGAGTGAGGGGAGAAGCAAGGTACCCAGAAGGTGTCTCTGCTGCCTGCTCATTCATCACCCTCACTCTTCCTGCGGAATTAATCTCCTCTGTCTGTACTCACTGCTCTTCCTTCACAATTCCATTTAAGCTCTGATCGCGTTCTTCTGCTTGCTGTCTGAACTGAATTGGTGCGTGTGTGCCTATCCTTGTGCACAAGCCCACAGGAGGGCTCCAGCTTGCAGTATAGACTGACCCTCAACCCCTGTGTTACTTTAAGGCCTGCATCCTGAACCTCTCCTGAAGGCCAGCTTCATGGGTGTACAGCCTGCGCATGGTTTAATGCTCTGCTTTTGCCCTCTTGAAATTCTCAATAATTTTTGAATAAAGAGTCCAGCATTTTCATTTTGCACAGGGCCCTGAAAATTATGTAGCTGGTCCTGCCTCTCTCCTAGCCCCACCTCGAGCTCTTCCTCCCAACCTAAGTCTCCTTGGGCTGTCATAATAAAATGCCACAGACCGGGTGGCTTAAACAACAGAAATTGATTTTGTCATATGTCTGGAGGTTAGAAGTTCAAATCAAAGTACTGGCAGAGTTGGTTTCTGGTGAGATTCCTCTTTCTGGCTTGTAGAAGGCTGCCTTCTTGCTGTGTCCTTAATGGCCTTTTCCCTCTGTGTGCCTGTGGAGAGAGAGTGCATTCTGGTGTCTTCCTCTTCTTATAAGGTTACCAGCGGATCTGATTAGGGCCCATCCTAGTGACCTCATTTAACCTTAATTACCTCCCCAAAGGCCCTATCTCTAAATACAGTCACACTGGGGGGGGGAGGGGTGGCTTAGGGCTTTGACATATGACTTGTGGCGGTGGTGGGGGACACAATCCAGTCCATAACACTGACCTTCTTGGATCCTAGCCCCTTTGCTTACACCCCAAGCACAGCCTCATGCCTGCTCCTCGGATTTGCCTGGTGACACTCTCCCCGGAGTTGACCTCTAGTTTTCCTCCTTAGTGGTGGCCTACTTTGTCTTGGATTCCTCACCCTGGGCAGCACCCTGCCCTACCCAGTCTACTCCTGACCTTGTCTGTTACAGTCCTTTAGGACCAGGGGACCCCCCAACCCCAGGCCTGGAGGAGGGTGGGGCCAGTCTCCTCCATGGCATGGGAAGCACTCACACCCTTCAGGGACTGTGTCAGCGTCCTGGCTGGTACTTTCTTGCTTGCCTAACTCATACTCAACCTTCAGAATTTGCCAAGAGCCCTCTCCTTCTTGCATGCCATTTCTGCCCACCTTCCACTACTCCCGTAGCTGGGGTCTTATCTTACCCCATTAGCGTTCCCACGATACCACATCACAATGGCCAATTTCATACCTATTGGTTCTGCTGGTGCCTTTGTCATCATCTTCACCCTGGTGCCTCACACAGGGTTGGCACAGAGCAGGCACAATAAATGATGAGCCCCTATTGAAGGTGAGGCTTAGGCTTGTAACCTTTGATCCTTTTCCCCAAACCCTTTCTTTTTTTTTTTTTAATATTTATTTACTTATTTGGCTGTGCTGGGTCTTAGCTGCAGCTCGCAGGATCTTCGTTGAGACATGTGGGATGTAGTTCCCTGACCAGGGATCAAACCCAGGCCCCCTGCATTGGGAGCACAGAGTCTTAGCCACTGGACCACCAGGGAAGTCCCTCCCCAGACCCTTTCTGACTATACCCAGAAGGTGTGCAGGGAGTATTGTCTGCAGGGACAGAGAGGGAGTTGACCACTTCTAGGCCAGATGAGAAAATAATCTGTTGGTTTCTTAATCATATGGCTTTTAAAAACTAGAGCCATCAGAGGCCCCAGATAACATCACATACTTTGGTCCTTTTTACTTTCTATTTGCAGTCGTGATAGCCCTTAGGAAATATATTCACTAAGTTTTTCAAAATTATGGAAGCCATACAGTTATATCCTCACTGTAGAAAAATCAAACAAACGGCTGTAGTCTAAGATTTGAAACACAAAAATTCGTTCAAAAAACTGCAACTCTTTCTAAATCTGTAATAAACATGATGACCCAAAACCTATGAGATGTGGCAAAAGCAGTTCTAAGAGGGAAATTTATAGCAATAAAATCAAGAAACAAGGAAACAAGAAAAATACAGGAAACAAAAACTGTAAAGAAATACAAACACGTGGAGTCTAAATCTGTAGTAACTGAGCTCAGCTCCCTAGCCCACAGTGCTGCTCAACAGCAGCAAAATCCCCAATACTTCCAATTTACCACTGGGCACTTTCCATTTATACTTACACTTATAAATCTTTGAGAAAGTTTTTCTTATATTTTTGACCTTGGCTAACAGTAGGAAATCCACTGCACTTTGAAACCCAGTGCAACATTTAATCAATGATCAGGGAGCAAAAGTTTCATAAAATAAAACTTAATTTGATACTCTCTGATATTTTCTATCCTGTCTCTATTTTCTAATCTATTCTGCAATGCTTTATTTGATTTTATTCTGTACTGTCCACTCAGTGAATTTCAAGAACCACTGATGGGTCATAAGCCAGTTTCTCTCCCTGCCCCTTTCCCTCTGCTTCTAGTGTTACATGAAAACTGGGTTTGCCTCTTGGTGGGTGTTGAGCCAAAAGACACAACCAAGCCAAAGATCAGGAGAAGGAAGGATTTACCACTCGCAGCAAGTAAGGAGAACATGGGGGATCTTTCCCAAAGTAGTGTTGCCCTGAAGAGCAAAATTGGGAAAGTTTTAAGCTAAGGTATATGCATATTCATGAAGGGGCTTGAGTGCATATGCATATTCATGAAAGGGCTTGAATAGAGAATTCAACACAGAATTGGGGCAAAGGTTGACAGAGTCCAAGCTTCAGTGGATTGTTGAAAGATCAACATCTTCATTCCTTAGGTTCCAACCAGTTTGGTGTCTGGAGTCTTAGCATGTAGTTCTTGTAGAACAACTCAGAGATGTCCATTGTCCTTGAAACACCGTATCTTTTTGATAAATCCCCCTATTTTTTTTTTTGTGTGTGTGGCGATATGCGGGCCTCTCACTGTTGTGGCCTCTCCCATTGCGGAGCACAGGCTCCGGACGTGCAGGCTCAGCGGCCATGGCTCACGGGCCCAGCCGCTCCAGGGCATGTGGGATCCTCCCGGACCGGGGCACGAACCCGTGTCCCCTGCATCGGCAGGCGGACTCTCAACCACTGCGCCACCAGGGAAGCCCAAATCCCCCTCTTTTGATTCAGCTAGCTTCCTTGGGTTTCTGTTACTTGCTGGGGGTTGGCAAAGGCTTCACAGAGGAGAGGGAAATAAACTGGGCCCTGAAGGATGAGCAAGAAATCGGGAGTGGATGACACGGTAGGAGAGTATTGTTCCTGGTGGGGTGCTTTGCTGAGCACTTCCTTCACACTCCTTCAGGTTTGCTATTTTTACATGAGAGGATACACGTGTATCAGGTTGTTCTTTTTTTTTAAATTAAATTCTAGTTAATTTATAATGTTCTGTTAATTTCTGCTGTACAGCAACGTGATTCAGTTATATGTACATATACACGCAAACCCCCTGACTCTTTCCACTGAGGAAAACTTTTTGTTCTGAGTGCTCCAAGGCCTTGCAGCACTTTATTTCTCAACAAACCTCTTCTTCCTCAGAAAGCCCCACAATAGAAAGCTCCTAGGGGGAGAAACTTGTTTTGTTTCTGTTCTGAATTTTGAAAAGTCTAATTTGAAACCCAAAGCTGAGCAATGACTTCTTTGTTCCCCTGCATTCGCCCTCCCAGGAACCGGCGGTGGTGGTGGTGGTGGTGGTGGTGTGGCTGGAGGGCAGAGTAAAATGAAAGAAAAAACAATAACAACTGCAGAATCAAAATAATACTCTTCTACACAGATGGAGTGAAAACCCCCCCGCTCCCCTTCCCCACGCTGCCCTCTGAAAGTAAGCACCTCTATCAGGTGTTTGTTTATACATTCCTGTATACATATATGCACACAACTTTGTGTGTGTACATATATATTCTGCTGTTATTTTTGTCATTTAGAACCAGCCTGCCTGGATTCAAATCCTTGCTCTGCTATTTACTACATGTGCAACCTTGGGAAAATTACTTAACCTCTCTGTGATTCAATTTTCTCAACTGTAAAATGGGAACAACAATAGTGATTAACCCAGAGTAGTGAAGATAACATTTATTTTATTATTATTATTTTAAAATTTATTTATTTTTGGCTGCATTGGGTCTTCATTGCTGCGCACGGGCTTTCTCTAGTTGTGGCAAGCAGGGGCTCAGTAGTTGTGGTGCATGGATTTAGTTGCTCCACGGCATGTGGGATCTTCCCGGACCAGGGCTCGAACCCATGTCCCCTGCATTGGCAGGAGGATTCTTAACCACTGTGCCACCAGGGAATCCCGAAGATTACATTTAGAGAGAGGCTAGCACGTGATGAGCTATACAGTGTTAGCACTGTGATTTATTGCAGAATATCCCATTGTGTGGGCACATCATCGTCTCCTATTGAAAGACCAAGGTTGTTTTCAGGTTTCATTATTGCAAATAACATTGCAATGAACACACTGGGCATGTGTATTTTTCTTTTAAAAGTTACAGCTCAATTGTCTCCTCCAATGATTGTACCAATTTATACTCCTGCCAACACTACCTATTTTTCCTACACTGTCATCAATACTGGACACCATCAGTTTGTTAGGTGAGAGGATGATGTGGTATTTAGCAGGCTTCTCCACTGTCAGCTTACTTTTTATTCCCCCATCCCTTGGCTGTGAACTGTGTTTATGGTGCCTATGGTTATATAGTGAGCACTCCTGGAACGCTTAGCCTGTGCTAAGAGCTTCTGCGGGTTGTCTCCCCGATTTCTGAGGACAGCCTGTAATGTTGGTTTCCCTTACTGTCTCCATTTCATAGATCAGAAAGCAGAATCCTCCCGCGATGAGCCACACCAGAGCTAGCAAGTGGCAGAGTAAGGACTCCTTCCTGGTCTGTCTGACCCTGCATGTAACTGCTTAGATGTAGAAACTGAGGTCCAGAAAAGGGACGTTTCTCTGAGTGCAGCCGGCATGTCCGTGGCTCTGCCCAGGCCCTTGCACGGCCAAGCCACCTCTGACCCCACCAAGTCGGCAGCTGTTTCTCACCCACCATGGCCTGCCCTGGCCCCAGCCCCGCCCCAAGCTGCCCACTCCAGACCCTCCTCCAGTTTGTGTTCTTTTTTTTTTTTTTCAGTTTGTGTTCTTTGGCCACTGTGGCTTCTAGCATGCCCGGGGAAGGGACCCAGACTTCCCAGCAAATAAACACCGCCCACAGATTTCCAAATATACAGATAAGTGTTCCCTCCCACCTCGGCCAGGACTGGCTGGAACTCCTTCTTCTGCTCCTCCTGGTGTCTGTGTCTGAGTCCTCAGTGGAACAGCACGTGTCCTCCACTGTATGGGGGAGGGGAAACCTGCACCGCGGGGCATCACTGTCATGAACAGTAGCAGAGTAACTAACAGCCATATCCTGGTTTGGATACACTTTTCCAGTGTTCACATTTTACGAAACAATTGTGAACAGAGACTCCCCAAACAACTTGGACAGCAGTGTCTTTGTCACCAGAAAGAGCCCTTTTGGGAGTCATCTAACAGGGCTGTCACCAGCACCCCACACCCCAGCCTCACATCCAGGGGGGTGAATCAGGGTCCAGAGCTGTTCAGGTGTGTTAGCCATCTCCACGTGGTCACCACTTACAGAGAGGGTTGCTTTTCAAAAATATGATTCGGAAGAATTTTGAACATATATAAGATTAGGCAGAAAGCCCACCCTCACCCTGTCCCCATAACCCAGCTTTCGCAGTTATCAGCTCAGGACTGATCTTGTTTCATCTTCATTCCTGCCTGTTTCCCTCACCTTTAAAACAAATATTGTATCATTTCATCCACAAAGGGTAAGAGTAGGGCTTCCCTGGTGGCGCCGTGGTTGAGAGTCCGCCTGCCGATGCAGGGGACACAAGTTCGTGCCCCGGTCCGGGAAGATCCCACATGCCGCAGAGCGGCTGGGCCCGTGAGCCACGGCCGCTGAGCCTGCACGTCCGGAGCCTGTGCTCCGCAACGGGAGAGGCCGCAACAGTGAGAGGCCCGCGTACCACACACACACAAAAAAGGTAAGAGTAATCTAAAAGACGAAGAGTCTTTTATTAATATAACTATAATAACATTTTCACCCCTAAGAAAGGAATAGATCGCTCATATCATCCAAAATCTGGTCAATATTCAAAGTTCCAGATACTTCATAAATCTTTTCTTTTTTTTATAGTTTGAATTAGTATCTAAATAGGGTTAATACACTATGATTGGTTAATATGTCAGGTTTCTTTTACTCTGGAATTTCCCCCTCCATCCCTCTCTTTTTCTTTTTCTTTGCAATTTATTTTGTTGAAAAAACCTTGGCTGTTTTATCTGTAGGGATCACCGCAGTCTAGAATTTGCTGATTGCAGCCCCATGGTGTAGTTCAGCATGATTCTCCATCCCCAGGGGTTCTTATAAATTGGGAGTTGCATCTAGAATTGCATCTGATAAATGCAGGCTTGAGTTTTGGGGCAAGAATATTTCATAAGTGGTACTGTTTCTCCTGTCTGGAGGCATATACTGTCTGGTTGCTTCTCCTTTTATGATGTTATCATGTCGCTTTATTTTTTTAAAGCTCTTATTTTGAAAAAAACTTCGAACCTGTGGAAAGTCGTGAGGATAGTGCAATGAACTCTCATTGATTTACCAGTTTTTGCCACATTTGCCTTATTATTCATGCTCTTTTCATATATAGATATATTTTTCTAAGTCATTTGAGAATGGGTTTCAAGCATCAAGCCGCTTCACTCTTAAATATTTCAGGGTGAACCTGCTAAGAACTCTTTTCCATAAGCATCTAAAAGAAAAACCATTCTTCTATTTTCACAGTACTTCTGACACAATGTGTGGGGTTTTCCCTCACACTAAACAATTCTCCAGCTCTTCAGACATCAAGCTGGCGTCCTACAATTCAGTTCTGACATTAACTTCCCAGAGTTAGCATAAACCCCACAGGTTAAGGGCTCAGTCCCACAAGGCTGCTCCCACTTTGGACACCAGTCATAAGTTGCTGGTTGTCACCTGTGCTTTTGGTCAACCAGCTATAAATTAGGGGTTCCCAGACCCTCGCCTCAAGTTTGATAATTTGCTAGAAAGAACTCAGGGAAATATTTATGTTTACCAGTTTATTATAAAGGATGCAGATGAATAGCCAAATGCAAGAGATGCATAGGGCAAAGTATACAGAAGGGCCGGAAGCTTCCATGCCCTCTCTGGGAGTGTCACCGTCCTAGCCCCTCGATGTGTTCACCAACCCAGAAATTCTCTGAACCCCATTGTTTAGGGTTTTTGTGAAGGTTCCATTAAGTAGGCATGCCTGATTAAATCACTGGCCTTTGGTGATGGAACTCAATCTCCAGCCCCTCTCAACTCCCCAGATATCAGGAGGTGGGGCTGAAAGTTCCAACCCTCTAATCACCTGATTGGTTCCTCTGGCAACCAGTCCCCATCCTCCCAGCATCCCCTTATTAGCATAAACTCAGGTATGGTTGAAAGGGGCTTATTGCAAATAATGAAAGATGCTCCTATCACCTCTATCGCTCAGGAAATTCCAAGAGTTTTAGGAGCTCTGTGCCAGGAACTAGGGACAGAGTCCAGATATATATTTCTTATGCCACACTATCAAATTCAGGAAATGTTACAATGATTGCATTCTATTATCCAATATCTAGATCATACTCAAAATTTGCCAATTATCTTGTGTTGCTTTGTGTGTGTGTGTGTGTGTGTGTGTGTGTGTGTGTTGTTTTTTAAAATGACTTTAAAGGACTTATTTCCGGGAATTCCCTGGCAATCCAGTAGTTAGGACTCTGCACTTTCACTGCCGAGGGCCCGGGTTCAATCCCTCGTCAAAGAGACTTATTCCCAAATGTCTAATCCTTGCAGCCATGGAATCGTATCCTCAGAAATAATTTATAAATCTATATTAAATTTATTTTTATTTCATTTTTATTATCAAAGCAATAAATGTACTTCATTTAAAACATAAAACAGTCTAGGGACTTCCCTGGTGGTGCAGTGGTTAAGAATCCGCCTGCCAATGCAGGGGACACGGGTTCAATCCCTGGTCCGGGAAGATCTCACATGCCGCATAGCAACTAAGCCCTCGCACCACAACTACTGAGCCCGCGTGCCACAACTACTGAAGCTCACGTACCTAGAGCCCATGCTCTGCAACAAGAGAGGCCACCGCAATGAGAAGCCCACGCACCGCAATGAAGAGTAGCCCCCGCTCGCCACAACTAGAGAAAGCCCACGCAGCAACGAAGACCGAACACAGCCAAAAATAAATAAAATTTTAAAAATAAATAAATAAAATGGTCTAAACTTATGAATAAAACTAACATTCCTTTGCTTTCTCCCACTCCATCCCCATGGCAGCCCGCCCCCCCCTCCCCGTGGCTTCAGCCCAGAGGTGTTTCCTCTGGGATTTACCTCCGTGTTCTTAGATAATACACTTTCATTGCATTTCTTGGTTTTTCAAATGTAGATGTTATCTGTTGGCTTCTACTATGAAAGATCACGATGTAGCCCTCCTTGATCACCCCTCACCCACCCTCCCAATATAGTTATTAATACCTCATGAGTTCTGGTTAGATATTCATTGGTTACATTGTTTTGACTGTGTAAATACTGTTCACAGCTGAGCCACTTCCTCCCCACACCCCCGACCCTGAGACTCTCACTTGTAACGTGGGAACACAGTGGGTCTGCTCCCTTCACAGTGGGCACCCCCATCCTCCGTGCTGGACTGGTCACAGGGAATCTCTCTAAGCTACCTCTCTCCCTCCTCTACTGCGAAACCTGTCACTGCTCCCTGGCGATCCTTGGGTGAAGTGCCATCCCGGGTCCTTTGAGCCCTGCCCCTCGTCTATCTGTCTGTCCTCACCTCCCCCACTCCCATTTTTTCCCCAGCAAAACTGAGTTATGCCTTGATCTCCAAACGCTCCAGCTGGTCCACGTCTCCATGTCCCATACGTGCCACTCCCTCCGCCTGGCACGCCCTCCCCAGACCTTCCACGGGGTGGACCACACTCAGCTCTGCTCCTCAGGAAGCCTTCTGTGATGCCCACCTTCCAAGAGCTAAGCTTGCCCTTCTCTGGGCACTTCCGCTCCCTAGCCAGCTCTGGAGTACTGGATGATCAACAGGGCTGTCACCCCAAGGGGCCTGGAGGGCTACGCATGTAGTCCTTTCTGAAGTTCTCAACGGAGCAGGGCTCTGACTGAGACTTGCTGAGCGTTGGTTGAATTGACTGCTTGTGCCTGGAGCTCAGAGAAGGGAGACAGGGCCTGGCAGCCGGTAGGGGCAGGGAGGGTTCAGTGACAGCCACGGTAGGGGGTGGGGTAGGGTGAGGAGAGAGGCCTTCCTCCCACGCCCATTCCAGCATTGGCACTAAAAGAGACCACCCCCTGGGAGGCCCCAGGGCAGCCGTCTGGTCTGCGGCTGGGCCCACTTTCCTGGATCCTGATGCCTGCGACCCTGCCAAGGTCCAGCTCTGCCAAGGTGAGCTGAGGACATGGCAGGCTCTGAGGGCCAGGTTTCCCGAGGCTCTCATAGATAGGGCGCTTCCGTGGGCCGGCCCTGGACTCAGCGCATGCGTGCTTTGGCCCATCTCATCCCTAAGACACCTAGAGCCAGGTGCTATTATTAACACCCCCATTTCCCAGAGAAAGACTGCTGAGGCTCAGAGAAGGGTCATGCAGGGAGAACGTCCTGGAACTGACTACTAAGATCCCAGGGCTAAATGTTCTTAGTGCTTTCCATGCATTAACTTGGGTGAGGAGGGACCGTTATTATTTCGATTGAACAGGTGAGGAAACCAAAGCACAGAGAGGTTAAGCAACTTGTCCAAGGTCACCCAGCAAGTAAGTGGCAGAACCCGGGCATTCGGCCACAGAGTTTTACTCCCTTTGCTCTCAGGCGGTCGTGAGGGTGATGGGGGTGGGGGGCGATGCTGGCGCTCCCGGTCAGGACACAGCACACCTCAGTTTGCAACGGTATTGCACACCTGCCACCTCACCTGCCTTTCAGTCCAGAGAAGACACAGAGATCACGGCCCCCATCTTGCAGAGGAGAAAATGAAAACCGGAGGAAGGTAACGACCGGCACAAGGTCACACAGTACGTTAGCTGCTGGATAGGGGCTTGGGTCACAGATTTGATATCCAGGCCTGGGCTGGCCCTGGCCCCCTGACTGGCTGGACGCACTGAGTTTGGTGACCCTGAGGAAGGGGGTTATCAGGGGGTTACAGGGCAGGTGAGCAGAGAGTTCTGAGCAGGGAGGCAGCCCAAGCCTTCTGGAGGGCAGCCCAAGCCTTGCCTCCTGCTTGCTGTGGGAACCTCAATTTCCTCATCTGTAAAATAAATGGCCTGCGTCTGTTGGACCCTGAGGGCCCTTCCAGCCTGAATTCACAAGGTGCCTGCAGACACAGTGTTCCCTGCTCGCCCCGTTGCTTTCCCCATTAGTGCAGCCGAGCAGCCCCATTTCCCCTGCAGGATATTTTTTTCCACCTGTTCGCAGCCTCTTCCCATCTGGCATGGCTGCAGGCCTCAGGAAGCTGGGGAAGATGTCCAGCCAAGCCCAGAGCGTCACACTGGTTTGGGAATCAGCACCTCCTGTTCAATCTGCCTCACCACGCTGCCCAGTGAGCACTTACTCGTTCTGTTTTGTAGCAGAGCAGCCTGTCATCTGTCTGTCTGTCTGTCTGTGACCCTCTCCAGCAGGACTGTGAGCTCGATGAGGGCAGAGGTCACATGGAGAGATCAGAGCTTGATAAGCAGTGAGCCTCCTATTTCTGGAAGCATGCACAGAGAGGCTGCGTGTGGCCGGGATGTGGAGCGGGACAGAGAATGGAGCCGGGGGTGGGGGTGAAGGGAATCAGGCCCTCCAGCTCCGGGCTCTGAGACCCCCAGGAGCAGTCCTTGAGACCCCACGGCCCGGGAGAGGACTGGGGGGCTCTGTCCTCTGTGGGCAGTGGAAAGAGAACACAGAGGCATGAAACTGACTCATCGAGGATGTCTTTACAGGAACTGTGGCAGACACTGGCCTGAGGGTGGATAGACTCAGAGCCTCCAGAGCTTTTGCTCTGTAGGAGTCCCCTCTGTGCTTGGGCCACACTGACCGCCAATGTCTGGAGGCCTCGGTGGGGAGCCACATCCCCTCACAAGTGTCCACGCTATCGGCCATGTCCTCTGGGGTCTGATGGGCTGCCACTCCATGAGAGTGAAGTCTTCCGTGCTGACGAAACCAGGATGGGCGAAGCTTGGAGAGTGCACTTCGGGGGAGGGGGACCGTTTGCTGAGCCAGGGGCATCTGCTGCATTCTCACCCATTCGAATGGTCTGCACCTCCAGATGCACCGCGTTCCCTCTGGCCTCAAGGCCTCTGCCCAGGCCCCTCCCTCACCTGAAACACTCATCCCCTCCCCTGGCCAGGCTAACTCCTACTCATCCTTGAGGTCTCTGTTTCAGTAATTCAACAACTGCTTCCTGGGCACCTACGATGAGGCAGACACTGTCTCAGGTGAGCTGTTGGCCGTGAGTGAATAGTCCTGCCCTCTCAGAGTTTCCACGCGATGCTGATGTGGGATGAGTTGCCATAGGCTTGTGGCTGTAACGAGTAGCCCCCAAGTCAATGGCTTAACCCAATGAAGGTCTATTTTGCACCCATATCACAGTCCAAATGGGTGGCAGGGGGGCTCTGCTTCAGTGCCACTGCCATCCCCTAGCCTTGGATAGGGTCCCCTTGGACCCTCTGCATCAGGCCAGCTGGTGAGGGAAGAGGGGGAGCATGGAGGGCTGGGCAGGGAGGCTTCACGCCTTGGCCTGGAGCAGCAGGCATGCCACTTCCACCCACTTTCTCCTGGTGCGAGCTTGGCCGCAAACACACTGTCTGAATGTCCTGGGGCTGCTGTAACAATTCCTGAAACTTGGTAGCTTGAAACAACAGAAATGTATTCTCTCATGGTTCCGGAGGCCAGAAGCCTGAAATCAAGGTGCTGGCAGGGCCGTGCTCCCTCTGCAGCTTCCAGGGGAGGGTCCTTCCTTCCTCTCCTGGCTTCTGGGTGCTGTCAGCAATCCTTAGCATCCTGGGCTTACGGCCGCATCACTGCAATCTCTGGCTCTGACTTCACATCGCCTTCTCCTCTGTGTCTTTCCCTTTTTGTGTCCCTCTTATCAGGATACTTGTTATTGGGTTTAGCCCCCGGATAATCCAAGGTGATTTTCTCATCTCAAGATCCTTAATAATTATATCTTGCAAAGACTTTTTTCCAAATAAGGTAAAATTCATAGGCTCTGGGGATTAGAACATGGACCTATCTGTTTGGGTGCTGCCTTCCAACACTAGCAGAATCACCTGGACTCCTTTACACAGCAGCCAGCTTCCAGGCGGGCAGAAACAGAAGCTATTGGTACAGAGTCTCTTAAGGCCTAGGCCCAGAAGTCCCAGAACATTATTTCTACTGCATTCTATTGGTCAAAGCAGGTTTCCGGGCTTACCCAGATTCAAGGGCAAGTAGAATACATAGAATACTCCTCTTGTTGGGAGATGTGGCAACAATGCCAAAGGGCACGCTTCATGGGAGGGATGGTTGCTGCTGTCTTTGGAAACAAGCTAACAGAGTGTGTGTGTGTGTGTGTTTTGGCGAAGGCCTCTGCTAGAGGCTCCGGAAATGTGCTCCCTGATGATGGTGTTGCTGACGAGGCTGAGGTAGGAAAGGCTCCACCCGAGTGGAGCTCAGCCATCAACTAGCTGACCCTGGGCCAGTTCCTCATTCACTCAACAACTACCTACTACGTGCCAGGCCCCGAGCGAGGCACTGGGGTCCCAGTGGTGAGCAAGCCGGGTCCCTGTGGAACTGGCCATCCTGTGGATGACAAAAGCTTATAACTGGACACACTTGTCACAGAGTGTGACAAGTAGAAGGAGACCAGCAAGGAGATGGGCTGGAGAATCCCTGGGGACAAAAGAGGCCAGGATGAGCCTGGAGGGCAGAGACCCAGAGGATGACCCCTCCTGGGCCTCAGTTTCCTCCTCTGGACATCAAGAGGGTTTGTCAGAGCCATGGACTCAAACTATGTTCCCTGGAGTCCTAGCATCTCCCAGAGGCACCGCAGGGGCTACTGCAGGGGATACTGCAGAGGGGGCTGAGCAGGGGGCATCTAAAATTTGTGACTAATTGGGTTGGAAGCTTCCAGGGATCTCCCACAGTCTCGGTGCCAAGCCAGACGTCCTGGTCTCGTCCTGGTCTCATCCCGGTGACTGTCTGGGACAAAATTTTCCCAGGACCTCTCCTGTTCCTGAATGGCTCTGCCAGGGTCCTGGGTTCTGGGGAAATAGGGAACCTCCCCTTTGTCCATTGGGCCCTCAGGTCCCCCTACCACCACAGAACAGACCCTCCACCAGGATGCTTGCAGCTGCTCCCTTACCTTTGACCTTGGGTCTGCTTGAGCTGGGAGAGCCCCAGGGACCCCAAATGAGGTGCCAGTGTCTCTCAAAGAGCTCAGGCTCTTTGGGGTCCCACCCTCCCCTCTGTGTGGCCCCGGGTGGGCCCCTTGCCCTCTCTGATCCTCTGGGTAAGTCCTGCCTCATGGGGGTAAGCACAAAGGCAAGGAGCTGGTGAGATCCAGGCCCTCTGACGCTGGCTTGAGATCAGCACAGGGAGAACCAGAGAAGTGCCAGGAGACGCCCAGCCTCCTGGGGACCTGCCCCTTGTGCTTCTGCCCCATGATCTGGGAAGCTCTGGACCCCACCTGCCCCCAGGGGGTTGGGAGAGGACTGGGGGCGAGTTAGTCAATAGGAAAACCACTTACTTCAGTTCAGCAACTTTTATTCCTGTGTTCAACGCAGTGTTGGGCATTGGGTAGGGGCGGGGCCAGAGATGCCAAAGAGAATAATCCCCTCCCGCCTCTGGGCCTCAGTTTTTCTCGCACAGGGAGGGAAGGTTTCCTCTGTTTCCTTCATGGGGAGGCTGTGAGGACAGTGACAATACACGACAAGACATAGTCCTTGCCCTGGAGATGGGCTCACCCTCTGGGAGGGAGGCCCATGCCCTGCCCACCACTAGCAGCTGGCAAGAAGGGCGGCTGGGGCCCTGTGACCAGGTGATGCGCCAGAGGCTCTCAGCCACGGGTCTGGCTTCACTGAGCTCTGTCCTGGTGACAGAGGCCTCAACGGGCCACGTAAGGAAGGGGAACAGTCCACGCAGAGGAGGTCACTCCATTCATAGTCCAGAGGGCCACGAAGAGGTAGGTCGTGCCATCTCCTCCAGGTGCAGCGAGGACCCACACCGCTGCTTGCATCCTTAGCTGGTGGTACCCGGCGAGGGCTGTGGGGAGGCCGGCTGGCTCAGGGTCACGCTGGGGAAGCTGGTGACAAAGCTCTCCCACCTTCTCCTTATCTTCTGCAAGACAGGAGGGGCTGAGATCAGGGCCCGGGTCTCTGGACTGGGTGGTGGGCTTCAGGTGCTGTTCCACCTACAGCCACGAGGTGGTGGTAGACCCCAGAGACAGAAGCATGGCTCACTAGCCACCCTTCCTCCTAGAGGAAGCCGGCAGCTCCCACCCAGGGGGGCCGGATCACCCCCTTTTCCGGGGGAGAGGGGAGCACAAGACGTAACCCTGGGGAAGTTGTACTGGCTGATCTCTTGCCTCCAGCAAAATCCACCCATCCAGCACGCTGACAGATTGATCATCTCGGAACAACTCTGACCGTATCACCCACCCGCTCTAAAACCTTCCCTGACTCCCCAGTGCCTATGGGATAAATCCCAAAGGCCTTCAGGGCCCCCTGAAATACAGTTCTTGGATATCTCTCTCTCCAGCCCCTTCCCCAGACAGCTCTGTTATCTTTTTGATCTACAGCCCCATACATTTCTGCCTCTGAGACTTTGCTGCCCTGGGTCCTGCTCCTGGGGACGTCCCCCTCCCCTCTAGCACTCCTCCATCCACCAACCCTCAGCCAAACCTGTTGATATTGCCTCAGCCACCACTGGCTGCCTTCTTGCTGGGCTTGGATCAGCTGCTCTGTGTCCCCCAGGCTCCCTGGCAGTTGCTCCTGCCCGGGGGCGTCCAGCCTTTCTGGGCCTCCGTCTGAGGACCTGGACTTCTCACGACCCTGTCTGAGGCTCAGCGCCCGGCGCAGTTGGCCTGCCAGGGGCCTCCCGCAGGGCTCCTGGAGCTTGCTATAAGAGGACCGTGGTCCTCGCAAGGACTGGCTGCGTAGCCCTGTCCCCATGGTTCTGGAGGCTGCAGGCACAGGACTGCTCCAGCCCCTTGGCGAGCCCCTGGCCTTCTGAGATGGCCTGGTGCCTCCACTCACCTGACAGGAGCTCACTTGGGGACAAAGGTTGGTGCTGCTGAGGTGGCCGTTGTAAACCAAAGGGCGGGTGGAGAGGCGGTGTTGTGGGTGACTCAGGGATGCTTGACCTCGGTGGCCTGCCCTCCTCTTCCTCCTCCAGGCAGCCTTCACTGACCACCCCACCCCAAAGATCTTGCCCTCCCCTGAACTCCTGTAGTCCTGGCTGTCCAGACTCGTTTCGTTGACAGAACAGATGGCTCAACAGCAAAACAGAGACAGGCTTTTAAGAAACAGGACAGCTCCAACCTAGAACTGTCAAATTCACAGAGACAGAAGGGAACATGGCGGTTGCCAGGGCCTGGGGGGAATGGCAAGTTGCTTAATGGCTATAGAGTTTCAGTTCTGCAAGGTGAGAGACTTCTGGAGGTTGGTTGTACAACAATGTGAACATATATAACGCTACTGAATTGTACATGTAAAAATGGCTAAGATGGTACATTTTATGTTTCTGTATTTTTTTTTGCTACAATTGGAAATTTAAAAAAAGAAAGAAAGAAAAAAGAAACAGGATAGTTCTAGGCTGGAAGTTAGGAGACTTGGGTTTTTTCCAGGCCTAGCTCTGCCCCTAATTTTCCAGCACAGAATAGGGTTAAGCGCTCAGGCTCTGAGGACCAGCTGCTGCTGGGTAAACCTCGGTTCCATCCCCCGCAGCTACGTGACGCTGGGTGCCTTCTCCCTTGGTTTCCTTGTCTAAAACAGAGACAGATAACTCACGTGTTGTCGTGAGGACTAAATGTGATGATGCTATGCCCAGCAGAGGGCTTGGCATGCAGCAAGCGCTCAGTAAAAGTGAGTTGGTGGCATTCAGTATTTGAGGCAAATCCTTTTTCCTCTTGGTCAGTCTTCTCGTCTGTAAAATGGGTTGTTGTGAGCATCAAATGAAATCATGAATGTGGACGCCTCTAAAGGCAAGACTACCAGCAGCAGCTCTTTCTCCCAAGTCAGGGGAAAGAGAAAGGTACTTGGGCTGGGCCAGCCGATCCTCAGAATCCTAGAATTTGAGAGTTTAAAGGGAGCTCCCGCATCTGAGAAACAAAAACACACTCCTTTTTGTTTTAATCACTATTTTTTGAGCTTTTATTTTTTACTGGTTCTGGAGCTAATTCCTTCCTATATTTCATTTAAACCTCATGACAGTGCTATGAGGTATACATCATTACCTTCATTTTATAGATCCCCATTTTGTAGATGGGGCAAACTGAAGCTCAGAGAGATTAAGCATGCCCAGCAAGTGGCAGAGCTGGGACTCCCGCCCTGGTCAGAGTGGCTTTAGAGCCCGTGTTTCAACCACTCTGCTCTCGTGTCCTGGTGTTGGTGGCAGAGGTGGGACTGGAAGCTGGGCGTCCTGCTTCCTCTGTGTCTGGGGTGCCGCACGAGGTGCCCTGTCTGGGGTCAGGGAAGTGCTGGCTGCAACTCTTGGCTCACCCCAGACTCCTCTGCGCCTGGTCTTGCTTTTTTTCCTCTCTCAGAATTTCTAGGCCTTCCTTGGGTTCAGGATCTCTTAATATCTGTCAGGCTCACCTCCCAGCCAGAGGAGCCAAGGCAGGGCCAGTGTGAAGAGGAGAATGGAGAAAAGGGACCCTGACCCTCTGTCCCAGCCTGTCCCAGAGGTGGATTATGACCATTATTCCAACCCTGACCACACGTTTAATGCCTGATCCATGTGCCAACCCTGACCTTGGTTAAAAAGCAACAAAACCATTACACAGTCTTCAACGCCTTCACTCAGGCACAGTTAAGTCAAATCCCCACTCTCATCCAAGTCTGAGCTGGGAAGAGCTTGCTGACGCCTCACGGGCCTCTGAGATGTGTCAGGGTGAATCACTCGTTCTTGTGTCATGCCTGTAGCTGCCGTATACCCTCTTGCCAAGCGTGTAATCTTACAACAATTCCCCAGATCCGTAAATCTGTGGAGGACCAGGAGAAAATATGTGTTCTTTTCCTTCCCTCCCCACTGCCTCCCTGCCTTTGTCACCGGGGGTGGTGGTGAGGGTTCTTACCTTTCCAGACCCTGCTGGGTGACAGCTCCCCTGGAAGCCTGCCCAACCCCTCAGCCTGGGTTAGGGAGGCAGTCCCCTGTCCAGCCCACCCAGTACACACAGTAGCAGAAGTCACCCCAGGATGCCTTTCCCCGCCACACTGGTGTCCCTTGATGGCTAGGACAACATCTCTTTCATCTCTGTCCCCAGGACATGACATAGTAAATGCTTGGGCTTAAATATTGGAGACTATTACGTGTCTATTGCTGTGTAACAGAATACCCCAAAACGCAGTGGCTTAAGGCAGCACTCATGTATAACCTCAGAGTTTCTGTGGGTCTGGGATCCAGGCACAGCTTAACGGGGTCCTCTGGCTCAGGGTCCCTTGCAGGCTTCAGTCAGAAGGCTGTTAGTCACCTCCAGGTTTGACCGGGGGTGGATCTGCTTCCAAGGTTGTTGGCAGGACCTGCTTCCTCGCAGGTTGTTGCCGTGAGGGTCTCAGTTTCTTGTTGATTGTTGGCTGTTCCCAAGGGCAACTCACGTCATGGGGGCTGGCTTCAGTTGGAGCCGGCAAGAGAGTGCGAGAGATGGCAGGCGGGCAGAAGCCAGAGTCTTTGGGGAACTTAACCTCAGAAGTGACCTCCCATCACTTTTGCCATCACTGTTCCTCCAAGGCGAGTCACCAGGTCCAGTCGGCACCCAAGGGAGGGGACGCACAAGGGCGTGAACACCAGGAGGCAGGATCTTTGCGGGTCAACGCGGAGGCAGCTTACCCGTGAGACCTGGGTCCCAAGCCCATCAGACTGCCCGAGCCGAAAGCCTTGCACGTTTATGGGACACCTACGTGCTTTGAGTGAGCAGCTTAACCTCACGTGCCTATAGTTACTCAGCTATAAAATGGGGATAATATTTTATTTCATCAAATCTAAGATGACCTCGATAGAAAGATAACATTATTTTATACACCAGTAAGAAAGAATATCCACTGCCCATTCATTGGAAGATGCAGCCCCATTTCAGAACTTGAAGTGTGGCAGGGGGGAATGTACGTCTTAAAATTAATGAAACACACAGTGTTTATTTCCTAAGGTGATCTGAGACTTAAATGACTGGTACTATTTAAGGTTATTGTGAGGCTTAGATGTACGGAAGGCTGCAAACTGGGGCAGGCTGCCCAGACGTTCCATTTATTGATTTATTTATTCATTCATTCATTTATTTATATATGGCTGCATTGGGTCTCTGTTGCTGCGTGCAGGCTTTCTCTAGTTGTGGCGAGCGGGGGCTACTCTTCGTTGCAGTTCATGGGCTTCTCACTGCGGCGGCTGCTTAGTAGCTGTGGCGCACGGGCTTAGCTGCTCCGCGGCATGTGGGATCTTCCCGGACCAGGGCTTGAACCTCTGTGCCCTACATTGGCAGGCGGATTCTTAACCACTGCTCCTCCACCAGGGAAGCCCGAGATGTTACTTTTTATTAGTGAGCCAATGAAATTAATCCACACCTACACACTGTGGGCAAGATCTTGTTTTGATGATGTCTAGGCTAGAAGTGAGGCCAAGGGGAGCAGGATAGAATCTCCACCCCCAGAAAAGGAGGGATTCTCATGTATATCAAGCAAGGCACCTTAAAACAGACACCAAGTGCTGAGGCTGCACGGAAGAGAACGGGAGACCCCCATCTGTCTTGGAGGTGGTTAGCATCTGGGCAGGCTCCCTGGAGGAGGTGGTGTTGGAGCCCAGCATTGAGGGCAGGGAGGACGGTTGCAGTAGAGATAGAGGTAGGATCCTGTGGGTGACCAAAGCCTGGGAACACAAAGGGTTGCCCTTGGGTGGGAGAAAAATCTGGAAAGGTAGACTGAAGCCTGCTCTTCCTTCCAGAGCCTGGAAGAGGAATCTGAGCTTGGGAGACAAGGGGGATGGGGTGTGCCCTCCACTCCAGGAGCCTTACCTCTGTGATTGCATTTCACCCTCACACTCTCTGGAGCTTAGCCCCATTTTTCAGATGAAATAACAGAAGCTCAGAGGGGTGAAGCAACTTGCCCAAGGAGACACAGTCAGTAGTGGGCCTTGAATGCAGCCCCACAGAGTCAGGCCAGCAAACAGAGTCCTCAGCAAATGAGTGTTCCACCCCCAGACCCCACTCCTCACCCCGGTCTCATGCACCCTACACGATGGTCAGACAGAACCATTAGCTTAAGGTTAATGCCACTAGAGTTTTCCTTGAAAATATGATATGCCCACCATCAATGAGGCAAGGGGCTCATGTGTGAGTGTTTCAACTAATAATTTATCTCTTTGCCTGAGCAGCTCTTATAATACAGTACATTTTGGGGGAACTAGTTCTTTTTTTGCTGTATGCGGGCCTCTCACTGTTGTGGCCTCTCCCGTTGCGGAGCACAGGCTCCGGACGCGCAGGCTCAGCGGCCATGGCTCACGGGCCCAGCCGCTCCGTGACATGTGGGATCTTCCCGGACCGGGGCACGAACCCGTGTCCCCTGCATCAGCAGGCGGACTCTCAACCACTGCGCCACCAGGGAAGCCCAGAACTAGCTCTATTACTTCAGAACAATGATCCATTGTTTTGGTTTTCATTTCCCAAAGGAAGCTAGAATGCCAGGCTGTCAGGTTCAGCAAGAGATTCTGGTCAACTTATCACTTGTAGAAATCAAACAAAGGGAACAATAAATAGTAATAATGCTATTGATTGTAAGAGCTCCCACGTTCTGAGCACTCAGGCTGTGCCGGGCGTTGTGCTTAGGGCTTCCTGTATTCAGTCCTGATAGCACTCTGAGGAATCGGGGGAGGATTGTTCTCAGTCTAGACAAAGCGTGTATCAGTAATTGCAGGGTCCTAGAACTGGCAACGCAGATGCTCTTGCCTTTTTTTCAAATATGCAGGACCTGATGACTATCAGCGGTGGGTCTGCCCCTTCTCCTGTCTGAGCCTATTACCTCATCGGTAAAATGGGCCTGAGCGGGTCTAGCCAGGGTGCCCCAAGGTTTCCTTTGTTAAAAAAACACCAGTCACTGGGCCCCATCAAAACCCCTTGCATATACAGGTCTGGGCAGGGCCCTGAAAAGCTGTCTGCACAATCACATCCCAGGAGATCTGTCTCTTGTGGGAAATCTTGGAAACAATTTGCTCAAGGCCCTTCCACCTCTGAGGACTGTGATCTTAGGACTCAAATTTCAAACCAAAGCTCTTCCTTTGAAATCTGAATTCTAAACATTCTTGTCTTCTCTTTCCCAACAAGGTGGCCAGTGGAGCAGAAAGAGCACAGCCTGGGGGGGGTCAGTGGACTGGAGGTCCAGTTCCAGCTCTGCCCCTGACTAGCTATGTGATCCAGAGAGGAAGTCATTTCCTTTCTCTGAGCCTCAGTGTCCACACCTGCAAAATGGGTACAGCATACCTGCCCAGGGATGTTGGGAGGTCTAGAGGAGCTATAGCTCAGAGCTGGGAGGAGGATCTTACCCTCCTCTGCCTCAACCTGTGGGCAGAGGCCTTGATATGGACCTGGGGAAGTGCTGAGACTGTGATCTGCTAGACCAATGCCCACCTTGGCAGGTGGAAGGTCTGACCGACTTGTAGAGATGCCATGATGGGATGGGCTTGTGTATGGAGGAGTCACCCCAAAAGACTGGGTGGAGTGGCCTGGACCCCTCGAGGATGTGGGGGGAGGGAAACATATCAAAAAGAGCAGAAGAGCTACTCCTGAACCATCCCCACCCCATCACACACCGTGAGGGTCCCCTGCTGCTTAGAATGGAGACACAACCCCAGCCTGCAGAGAAGGGCTGTCGTGGCCATTCTTCAGTCAGTGAGTGGGTGCGTTCATCACAGCCTAGTGCCCTGCCCTGTGTTTCCATCGATAAGGGTTTATCCTGAGGTCTCACCAGCAGTTAGGCTATCTGCGGCTCAGCTCGAACTGCCAGAATTTTGTTAATTAAAAAAAAAAGTGATTTTTCTTGTGTCATCTCAGGACAGGGGTTCTGGGAAATCTAGGTTGTCCTTGTGAGATCCTCAGGGCAAACCTGGCCTTCCAAATTGTAAACACAAGAGTGGTGGGCTGTTTCTGGGTTTATAGTGACTGCTACAGTATGAGGGTTCATGGCTTTGTCTGTGAGTCCCCATCCACTCAGATGCTTCTGCTTACCCAAGCCTTCTCAGCGCCAACTGCTCTTGGCCTGCCCCACAGCTCCCTCTCAGGCTGCACTTCCTGAACTTACTAGCAATCTATCCTCACTGACCCTCTCCATGCCTTGACCCCCTGATGCCCTCCCCCAGCTTTGCTTGGGCCATGTATGGGATCCATTTTTACCAATATATTTACCTGATTAACTCTTGATTTATGCATGTATGTATGTATATATGTATGTATCTATCTATCTGTCGACTTTCCCTCCTCCAGGAAGCCCTCCAAGTCCCCTCTCATGGGGAAAGGGACCCCTCCTTGGACTCCCATAGCACTCTGGCCATTATCTCTAGCACAGCACCACACTGTTTTGAAGTGGAGTGCTTTGAGGTCTGTGTGCCCTCACTGGTCTGGGAGCAGCTTGGGGATGGGGAAAATACCTCATTTTCACCGTATCTCTATTGGGTGCTGCTGAGGGGGCTGCAGAGTGAAGGGATCACATCTGTCCCCACCACCCCATTTTCCTTCCTGGCCCAGTTGACACCTCCCTCCTCCGAATTTACTCCTTCCTATCCGATCGATTGTGCCTGCTTCTCCTTAACTTTCCCCTTCCCCTTAAATGTGGTACCCTGCAGACCCCTCTCCCTATCGGACTCGGCTCAGCTTCCGAGGTAGTCCCATCCACTCCACAGCTTCAACCACTAAGTGTGGGCTGATGACTCCCATTCCTTCATTTGCCAACTATATATTAAGCATCTACCATGTGCCAAACTCAACTTTTGTAGAGGTGATGTTCAAGTGTGGGGAAGGGACAGGAGTACAGAAGATAAACAGACAAAAACCAAGAACTCTCCAAAAAGTGACAGCTACTAAGAAGCAATAAGGCAGACATAGTCCCAGCCTAACAGGAGCCCTGAGCTGCTCTGCAGCTGCCCCTGGCCCACTCCCTCCCGACAGAGCCCTGCTGCCCAGCCTATGCCTCTCCTGGCTGGCCCTCCACAGGCTGGTCTCAGCCTGTCTGTCCTGCCTCCCCTTCCCTTGCATCTCCCAGAAACTCAGCCACGTTCCCCAACCTTCCCGGGCCTCGAGAGTCAATTTCACAAGTTGGGGCCTGTTTAAAAAATAAATAAATTAAATAGAAAGATTCCTGGGCCCCACCCCATGAATCAGGATCCACAGGGGCCTGAGGTCCGGGAATCCATTTTGTTTTTAAAGAGTCCCAGGGGATTCCTCTTATCAGGGAAGTCTGGGTAATAACTTCTCTAGGAATCTCAGTGGGTCTCAACGCTGACCCACATTAGAACAATTTGGAGAGCTTCTAAAACTAGCAATGCAATGCAATGCAATGCAGGGGATTCCATTCGCCAGAGACAGACTTAAGTGGTATTCTACTGATGATTCTAAGACCTCTGAGTTGGTGGTTCATATGTATAAGAACCATGGGGGAGGAGTGGGGCTCAAGAATCTGTGTTTCCAATCAGTACCTTGTCCCAAGGAGATCCTGTCACTAGTATTACAGAAGCCCACGCTGAGAAATGCCTTTTCTAGCCACACTAGACTCCTCATCTCAGCTTTTTCTTGGGCAGTTTTCTCTGTCTGGGGTGGAATACCCCTCCCAGCTTTGTCCTCCTGGAGGACTCGGCCTGGAGGTAGGACAGAGCCTGGATGGAGAGATGTCTTGTTTCCTAGCCAAACTTCAACTAATTTATGTGGCTGAGCTAATTGTCCAAAATCCATACTACTTTTGTTCACAGCAGTCCATCTTTTAGTTCTCAATTAGTTTCTTTGTTCAGACCTCCACCTGGTGGTGTTGATATGGGATTCACCTGAACCTGCGTGGAGCCACCTGCCCTCTGCTCCAGACTCAGGATTTCACAGGGACCAGCCAGGACTCAGCTGATGTTCCCCGAAAACTGGGTTCACCTCTTGGTGGGTGTTGAGCCAAAAGATACAACCAAGCCAGAGATCAGGAGAAGGAAGGATTTATTACTTGCAGCAAGTAAGGAGAACACCGGGGACTTTTTCCAAAGCAGTGTCTCCCCAAACAGCAAAATTGGGGAAGTTTTAAGCTAAAGGTATATGCATGTTCATGAAGGGGCTTGAGCAGAGGAGAACACAGCATAGAATTGGGGCAAAGGTTGACAGGTTCCAGTGGACCTGGTGGTTGAGAACCTTGGTGGGGGAAGGTGTTAAGTTCTGCAAAATAGCTCAAGAAAGTGCTTCAGGCCAATCTTTATCATTGAAACAGAACTGAAAGTTTACAACTGATTTATTATCTTTGCTATTGTTACTTCTCTTGCCTGATAACAGTGTTTGTTCCCTTACGATCATTATTACTGAGACCTGTTCAGGGCAAGAACTGTGGTCAGGTGAGCTCTATGATGTGATGGTAGAGGCTGTTTTTTTTCACGTGCGTCTCCGGCATAGCACCAGGCCCATAGTAGGTGCTCAAGGGATGCTTGTTAATTGAATGAATACCTGAATCTGGAAAACTGGAATTTTAATCCTTGTTCTGGTACTAAAATAGCTGTGTTGGACTGACCCAGGTTGGAGTTCAGCCAGATATGTGGAAGGAAGGACAAAGAAATTTGTCCAAAGGACAAACAAAATGGACACAACACAGAGAAGAGAATGCAGTTGTAATATCTCTCCATACTCAATCATCACATTTTAGTTTGAAAGATGTTCTCATAGTTCTTGATTCTCCCAACTGTCTAGAAGCAGGTTATTTTTCTCCATGCCTTGATTATCATCTGATGTACCTTATATTTTATTTTATCGTCTTTCTTCTCTCACTGGGAGGCAGAAATTTTGGTTTATTTTGGTCACTCCTGCATCTCCTGGTTGGCACAGAGCCCAATTTCTGAAGCTTTCCGTTCAACCAAGCCTTCTAAACCCTCTAGGTCCTGAGTGGCCTCTATTTACAGATTAGGAAACTGAGGCTCAGAGAGGTGAGGTTGCTTGTCCAGGGTCACACGGAAACTCCTGCCCGTCACCCCCACAGCTGCTAAAAGACAATCACGTAAACCCGTCTGGCACAAGCGCCATTTCCTTCTTCCTGCCCTTTGCAAACCCTTTTTCCTCCGACCTCTTCTCCACCCACTAGCGTGCACCTGAGTCTACCCGGATTCCTGAGCCCACCCGGATCCCTGAGCCCGAGGGCTATCTGTTGTGCTTGGGGTTTTGAGAGACACGTGCTACCCGGGTGAATGAATCGCACGTCCCCACCCCCGCCAACAGCCAATCACAGCCTGTCAGAGCCTGGCCACTTCCGCCTATTGCGGGCCGCGTCTGGGGCCTTGCGGCCCACGTGGGGCTCTGGAGACCAGGGAGTAGGTGGTGGTGAGCCAGGGGCGGGCTCCCCCAGCCTCGTCACCAATCCAGGGGCCTGCCGGGGACGGGAGGGGCGGGGCTGATGTGGGGCGCCAAGGCTTAAACGTGACGGGCAGGGGGGCGTAGGGAGGAGTCCCGGGCAGGGGAACGGTGAGTGACAGAGGAGGCTGTCCAGTAACAGGAGGGGTTGGGCTGTCTGAGCCAATAGGAAGTCCGTAAGGCGGGACTGGGACCGCAGCAAGTTCGGTTGCGCGGAGACCGCAGCTGTTCCCTGTCAGTGGAGGCAGCGGCGGTAGAGGCAACTTGCGGCAGCAGCGAGGAGGTGAGTGCCGGCGACGCTGTGCATTTTCCTCTTCCCGCAGCGGGTCGGAGCGGGTGGGCGTGCGCCGGCGCTGCCGCGGGGGACGCTTATGTAAGGGTCGCGCGCGCCAAGGCGGCGCCAGCTCCACGAGTGACGGCTGGAGGAGACG
>NW_020173674.1:5715244-5767739 GCF_003031525.2 Neophocaena asiaeorientalis asiaeorientalis
GGCGCAGCCCGGCCTCGTCCACTCGGCTCCCCGGGGGCCGCCGGCGGCCTTATTCCTGCTCTCGGGCCCATTTTGCAGATGGAGAACCTGAGGGCACGGAGCCCTCAAATGCCTCGCGCGAGGTCCCTGAGGGCTCGAACCCAAGTCTGTCAGAATCCGGAGCCCAAGTGTCCCCCACCATACTGGAAGTTGCTCAGCTCTGAAGAAAGCCATGGCGTGTAAGGCGAGGGTTTTCCGTGTTACGAGTGCCTGCACTCTGCTTCCCATAGGATCCTCCTGGTAACCCTGGGGGGCATTCTTGTAATTCCACTTAGTTTCAGAAGAGGAAGCTTGGGGCGCCCAGAAGCAGTGATTAGGAGGAGGTGGGGCTGGGCTCAGCCCGTTATTTCTACAGCTTTTAGCAGTTTACAAAGTGCAGTGAGTAGCAGCTGGCCCTCCGGGAAATGCCCTCCTGGGCACGCAGTCTGAAGCCCTGGCTTTGAGGACCTGCCATACACGTTCCTCCCAGCACATCTTGCTTTGTGTACTTGGAGCGAGTTGTTTCACCTCTGGCTATCCTTTTCCTCATTTCACAAGTGCCGGGGCTAGGTCAGGTCCCTAGGTCCCTGGGAGCTTTGAAATTCTTAAAAATCTGATTAAAATTCATTTTGTGATAAAGAGGAGGCCAGGAGGGATCCCCGTTCTGTAGCTGAGGCTCAGAGAGGTGCCGCTATTTGCCAGATCATAACCAGAGCCTCCCCAGTCTTTACCAAGAAGTCTTTGCCTTCCCGTTGCTCCCTTACCCACTGCTACCAGCAGCCTTGGCCTCCCCAACCCCCCACCCTTCCCCTGCCTGTGATGCAAATACTGGAGTGGATGTGCTCAGCATTTCGATGCCCTCGCAGCTACAGCTTTTCTGCTTGCCTGCTCTTCATCTAAACCCTTGAACTCTTCATCACATTCTTTGCACACCTGTCATGTTCAGAGCCCTAGACTGGGTGATGCGCGAAGACGTGGGAGACAAGGTGCCCCAGAACTGCCAACAAACTGGTTGGGGGAGAGAAAAAGAAACAGAGCGTAAGCAGAAAGTCGGCATGCCGCAGATGTTTGTAGAGAGCTGGTGTGGGCGAGGTATGGCCAGAGGAGGATGTGGAAGAGGAAGTTCCGTAGAGGCCGGCAAATCAGGGCAAAACTCACACCAAGGCCAGGGACAGGACTGGCTGGGGCTGGATGGGCATGGATTAGGGAAGGCTTGGTGGAGGAGGCGAGTTGGGAGCCTCCTTTTTTTTATTTTTCTATAAATTTATTTATTTTAGTTTTGGCTGCGTTGGGTCCTCGTTGCTGCGTGTGGGCTTCCTCTAGTTGCGGCGAGCGTGGGCGACTCTTCGTTGCGGTGCGTGGGCTTCTCATGGCGGTGGCCTCTCTTGTGGTGCACAGGCTCTAGGTGCACAGGCCTCAGTAGTTGTGGCTCACGGGCTCTGTAGCGCAGGCTCAATAGTTGTGCCATACAGACTTAGCTGCTCCGTGGCATGTGGGATCTTCCCGGACCAGGGCTCGAACCTGTGTGCCCTACATTAGCAGGCGGATTCTTAACCATTGCGCCACCAGGGAAGCCTGAGTTGTGAGCCTCTTGATTCCATGGCGGCCAGCAGTGAAGAAGCAGTGATTGGATTTGAGCAGCCAAGGTTTTATGATGAAGTACAGGTGAGTTTTAAGTAACTGGACCCTGGCAGAGGAAGGCTGAGGAAGGTGGAAGGAGAACCTGGAGGAGATAGCACCTCCCAGTTGAGTGTGAGAAGTTTGGTTGGTCATCTCGCAGAGGCCTCTGCAGGAGGCGTTTATAAGGTGAGGGCACTTGCTAAGGTGCGGGTGAGTCAGAAGTGAGATTGGGTCCAGAGGCGCCGGGGTGCTTGGTTGGGCTCTGAGGGCCCAGCAGCAGCGGGCCTGAGCTACAGTCTTTGCTGTTTGTGTTCTAGTAAGCAACCTATGAGCACGTGTCCTTGTGAGAAGTTTCTTAGTGGCTGCTCTGCCCTGCAGAAAAGGGCTTTGTTCACTATAGCTGCGCAGTACCTATTGGTTGAATTGAATTAGGCTGCCATTCAGAATTTCTACAGTTTACCCCAAAGTCCCCTCTGCTCCTTATCTCTTTATCTTTCTCTACTGAAGCCTGTCCCAGCTTGACTGACTCTCTCCGCGCCAGTTCTCACCTCCAAGATCATCCCTCGGAGGGGTTTGCCTTGATGTTGTAACCCCGGTGGATCCTTCCTGCCTTTGAGGTGCTAGTACAGGTGACTTATCTTTTTTTTTTAAATCTTCTGCCTTGTTTTCCCTTTGTCTCATTTCCAGCGCCCTGGGTGCTGTGCTAGGTCCCTGTCCTGACACTGTTTGCAGAGGCGTGGGGCACTGGGGCACAGCAGGACTGCAGATCCAGGTCTCGTTCCAAGTCACAGCACATTCAGGGGCTGCAGGGATGATTGTCATATGTCAGAGGATCTGGGCTGAAGGCCTGGGCAGGCCCCAGACTGTCCAGATCTCTCCCTGGCACTTTCCCGCGTGAGCTGGAGACCTCAGGCCGGTAAACATTCCCCGTGAGGACTAGTGTGGGCCTTCTCTCTGGCTCCCTCCCAGTAGCATCTTACTGTCTTCTGAACAGGGCCCTCCTCCGCCCATCCAGAAGGTGTGCCTGTTTGGGGGCAAGTTTCTCTTCCAGACACATCGTTAACAGAAGTGGGGCATTTGCCTGCTCTCTCCGAAGCCTCACCTGGGCCCGCCTGACCATCTCTTCCCTTCCCTCTGTGTCTTAGCTGCCTCTTGTCTCAGCTGTGGATACTTTGCCAAACTGTCAAAGGAGTAGGGCCTGACAGTGGAAGCTGGGACAGTGACGAAAAGAGGAAGCCGTTTCCTCTTCCTTACTGAATGAAAAGATAGGCTCCCACCTGTTGGGCTTTTTCTTCTCTTTGACCCCACATGTACTCTCTTCTGCCTCAGCCTCATCTGAGACTACTGGCTGTTGCCCCAAAACTCACTTCTTTGTGTCCTTCTTCTGATCTTGTTCCTGACAATCTTGACTCTGCAGGACTTTTCCTCTTCTCTTGGCCTGTCGAAATTACTCTTCAGGCTTTCCTGCAATAAGCCTTGCTGGATCTATTGAGCTGGACGTGGGTTCTCTCTTTTAATAATAATGATGATAAATAATGATTGATTGTTATTAATAATAAAAGTCATCTTTTGTTGAGCTCTTACTGTGTGGTGGCAGGGACCTTGCTAAGCCCCTTTTATGTATTATTTGATTATCACAACAACCCTACAACAAAAGTACAGTTAGCTCCTTGTTTACAGATGAGGAATTGTGAGTGAAATAACTCCCTCAGAGTCACACAGCTAGGAAAGGGCACGGCTAGGGTCCTCCCCAAGCTGTCAGGCTCAGAGTACACGCTCGGGTCCCTCTCACGTACTATCCTGTTCTTACCTCTACTAGCTAGCCCCCAACAATGGTGCCCTATGCAGGGTATGTGCTCAAGATGTATTTTATTGAATTGAATGCCCCAAACGTTCATTTTCAGCCTCGACATAATCTACCAAGGCAACTCGTTTTCTTGGAACATGGACTTAGTTCATTTGATGGTTTGCTGGCCTGTGTCTCCATTTTGCTCTTTACTAACCAGTGGCTAAAGCTAACGGACAGGTGTGGCCTTTCAAAATCAAGCAGTCTGTAAACTCTAGAAAGTGGTCACGCACCACCAACTGGGCTCCCATGGGTCCAAACACAGGTGTGCTCTTTGTGTGTGGGGTGCTGGTCTCTGCAGGAAGGGATCTGAGGACAGCCGGCGAAATAGGAAACACACCAGCTTCTTCATTTGTGTCCAGTTGCAGAGTGAGACAGGAACCAGGCTCAGAGAATCCGGAGGTGAGTTAGCTCCTGAAGGATTGGAGGTGGCTCGAAAATTGGCCTGAGGTTGGATGGGAATGGGCAGGAAGACCAGGCACTTCAGATCGAACAAGAAAAGTTTCTAGAACTTGTTCTTGCGCAGTGGGTGCCAGGAAAAGGTTTTACTTAAATGCGTCTTATTAGGCACGTCGGCCAACGTCTGAGCGCGTCCTCTATACCAGGCACGGTGCCAGTGCTTTGAGTGTGTACCTCCTCGGGAGCCCTCCTCCCTGGGTGGTGGTGTTACTCCCATTTCACAGATGAGGAAACAAGCTTTGAGTGGTTCTGGGAGCGGGTGGCAAAGCAGCAAGAATAGAGCCCGGGTAGTTGGACGACAGAGCTGGGTTGCTCTCAGCCCTGTGCTGTCCTAGTGGCCCCCCAGATACCCTTGAGTTCAGGGGAAGGCAAAGCAGCAGTTCTTCTCTGGGTTTTAAGTCTGTGTTCCTGCTATGCCTGGCTTCTCTGGGGAGTGCTGGGAGAGAAACGAGGGTAACACTTTCTTTTTCTTTTATTTAGATAACCCCTGCCTCCTGAGAGCTGACAATACACTTGAGGGTAAGTCCTGTGCCTGGATCCAGGTCAGTGGGATGCCTGTGGGAGCAGCAGGACAAGCTCTGAGTTTTGGAAAATACATGCAGTCTTTGTCTGTTCCAGACTCTCTTGGTTTTCTTGGTTTTCACAGGAAAGTGATGTCTGGCTCCCTGCTGGCCCCAGTTGGCTGCTGGCCAGCCTCAGCAGGAGGCCCTACTTCTGGAAGGGTGTGGCTTGGGATGCCTGGTGGTGGGGGAGAGTGGCGAGGCTCCTCAGGACCACAAGAAGGAAGCATCTGTAGGGCTGGGCAGCCTCTGAGAAGAGCCCTTGAGTCCATGTGGAGAGCAGGCAGCTGGGCACAGGAGGTGGCTCTGTCAGCTGGCTGTAAAAGCACGTGACACATGTGTCCAGACAACGATGAGGGGGTGAAGGTGGACTTGCCCCTCCTTCCCCCCACATAGTGCTCTGTGTGGCAGCACGGCCCTGTATAACCTCCTGCTCTTAAGGTTTCCCCTCACACAGGAAACTCCACTGATTGCATTGATCCCGGTGTATCTCCGCAGCCTAAATTCCAAGGCCCTCGGGTCTGGGGTCCACCTGGTGGTCTGTGAGAGGGCCCTAGCCGGGCACGGTCCTGCCTCTGTGTAGCATCCCGCCTGCATTTCAGACACTGATATGCTCTTCCCTTCGTCCAGAGGCAGGCCAGCCGCTACCCCCTGTTTCACAGTCAGGTGCCCTGGGAACTTAGTGGCTCAGGGGCAGCTTTGTCCGGAGCTCAGGTTCAGTGCTCAGTGTGGAGATTCCTTTGTCCGGGGGCTTTTTTCATATGATCCTTCAGAACCCATGAGCTGTTCTCCGACCTGAGATTTTTCCACAGTCCTCACGTGTCCTAGGTCTTGGGCCAGGAGTGGCCGTTTTCCACTCTGAGATGGAGTTTGCTTGGAAAAGTGGGCGGAGTGTAAAGGCAGGTGGTATGAGTGGAAATGCCTCCGGACCTGTGATGGACTCCACCCTCCACAAACTTCCCACTGTTCTCTCTGCTTGCTGTCGGTCTCCCATCTTAGCTGATAGAGTTGAATGTTGTTGCTCTTACTGGCACCCCTGTGAGGAGAAGAGAGGCAGTTTGGTGACAGTCCCAATTTCTCAGCTTACGGAGCTGAGAAATTGGGGCCCAGAGAAGGCTAATTAGCAGAATCCAAGATTCTGACACCCCTCCTTTTTTTTTTTTTCCGGAGTGTCATCTTTTCTTGCATGTCTTCCCCAAATCCATCAGTAGGAAGGGAAAATTAGTCGCCAGGAAGGGCCTTCTTCTGCCAGGTCATCTAATTTGTTAAAGCTTGTTTGGCTTTTCAGTCCCTACTTCCCTCCTGAGTCCATGGAGCTTTGCTTAGTTACTGTAACTAAGACTCTGCCATTGAAGGTTCTCGCCTTCCCCTGTCCTCCTCCTTTTGGTCGCCTTGGTGATCCTGGAGGGAGGTAGATGTGGGCCTTTTTTTCTTTTTTAAGTATTATTCCAGAAGGCATAACCCTGGGTCATCTCAACACCCCCTCATTGCTGCTCTTCCTCTCCTCCTTACCCTGATTTGCCTGTGGGGTGGGGGGCGTTTGGCGGTGGTGCTGGGATATCGGATATCCAAGGCAGCTCTAAGTACATTTCCACCAGCTGTGGGCCAGACTCCACATGTGGCAGCTCCTCTCTGGCTGAGGCCTCGGGAAAATTCCATGATCTGGCTGTGCTGAGTCATGCTTAGTCTCTGAGGATACGTGTGTCACCTTTCGCATGTCTGTCACTGGTCAGCCCAGGATCCGGGGAGGGCTGCAGTTACTATAGAGTGATATCATGCGGCTGATCTTTTCTATTTGCCCATCGCTGTATGCTTTTCCCAGTGCTTTTATCAATATGAAATTGATTAATATTAAATCATTTATAATAAGTGGATTATTCTGGAAAACATTCCTCTCGTGAATGAGGAAACTGAAGTTCGGTGAGACCGAGTGACTTGGTGAGTTTTGGGTGACTGGTGAGTAGCGTGCTTGAGTGAGATTTTTTTAATCATCCCCCCCGCCCCCGGGTTTTTGTGCAATGCAAAGATTATTCAGAAGTTACTTTGATTGTACAAATTGATTTTCAGTTTGTTCAAGTTACAAACTCAAAAATCTCATTCTTCCTTTAAGGGCCAGTCTTTTACATTTAGCTTTTAAGTGTAGCCTACAAATCTTTCTGTTCTACTTACGATTCTAGAAAATTTTAATAATCACTTTAAGGGGTCTTTGGGTTAATACTTGATCCATTTGCAATCTTAACTCATTTGAAAATTTTAAATTGAGTTTATGAATTACATTCAACTTCCTTTAATAATACTTGAAATTGTCTGATTACCAAATCTTTAATACTTAAATATTCCTGTTTAACTAATAAATTAAACTGACTCAAATTTTCTTAAACATTCCTGTACTGTTTTATCTTATTTTTTCACACAGCTTTACCGAGGTGTTTTTCACATAATAAATTGTACATATTTAAAGTGTACAATTTATATTTTGAAATATGCATGCACTTGTGAAACCATGACCACAATTAAGATAGTGATTATCCAAAAGTGTCCTTGTGCCCCTTGGTAATCCCTGCCTCCCACCCCTCTCTGCCTTTACCATCTCCAAGTAACCACTGAACTGCTTTCTGTTACTATAGACTAATTTGCATTTTCTAGAATTTTACCTAAGTGGAATCATATAGGATGTACTCCTTTTTTGTCTGGCTTCATTCACTCAGCATAATTATTTTGAGGTTTGTCTGTGTTGCCTGTATGAATAGTTCTTTTTATTGCTGAGTAATATTCCATTAGTGGATATTCCACAATTTGTTTATCTCTTCACTTGTTGGTCATTTTAGTTGTTTCCAGTTTTTGGTGATTCTAAATAAAGCTGCTGTGAACCTCTGTAGAAGTCGTTGTATGGACATATATCTCCTTTTATCTTGGTAAATGTGTAGGAGCAGAGTGGCTGGATCATATGGTAGGTATATGTTTAACTTAAACTGCCCAACCATTTTCCAAAGTGGATATATCATTTTACATTCCCACCAGCGGCAGATGAGGGTTCTGGTCCCTCCACACCCTTACCAACAATGGAGACGGTCAGTCTTTTTCATTTTAGCCATTCTGAAAGGTATGTAGTGGCATCCCTTGGTGGTTTCAATTTGAATTTCCCTGGTAGCTAATGATGTTGAGCATCTTTTCATGTGCTTATTTGTCATCTGCCAATACTGATTTTATTTTATTTTTTATTAGTTTTTTAAAACTTCATCTTTTTTTAAAATGTTTTATTTATTTTATTTATTTATTTTTGGCTGCATTGAGTCTTTGTTGCTGTGTGCAGGCTTTCTCTAGTTGTGGTGAGCAGTGGCTGCTCTTTGTTGCAGTGTGCGGGCTCCTTATTGCAGTGGCTTCTCTTGTTGCAGAGCACAGGCTCTAGTCACAGGGGCCTCAGTAGTTGTGGCATGCGGGCTCAGTAGTTATGGCGCATGGGCTTGGTTGCTCCGCGGCACGTGGGATCCTCCCAGACCAGGGCTCGAATCCGTGTCCCCTGCACTGGCAGGCAGATTCTTAACCACTGCGGCACTAGGGAAGCCCCAGTACTGATTTTAAACTTAGTAAAATTCCGAGTTAAAATCCTAAGTGTAAACCAATTACTCAGTTACATATTTTAATTGAAATCTTGAGACTGACTCGTTACTCTGAATAGACCAGATTCCCTTGAACATTGAAGTACATAAAGTAACAGATACACAAAGATTTCTTAACACAAAATTATAAATATTATGGTTTTTATTTTCTTAGGCATATTTATATGCTTAAATTTTGTCTTCCTGGAGTTAAAGAAGCTTGCCTAATAAGGAAATAATGATATGATCTCAAACTGTAGTAAATTACTTTCCTAAGTGACATTTGGAGTTTCTTTCTCAACTGGATAACACTTTTTTTTTAGTAATTCAAGAGATTGCTGCCCAGGGTGAAACTGGGTCTTAGTCTTTGAATCCAACTGCTAGGCAGAGCCCAGAGTCATTGCCATTTTGCCCCCAATTGGGGACGGTTTCATAGCCCATGTGCCCTAGATTGAGGCATGCCTAATCCTTCTCTTCTCATGGAACTCTGCACTTCTATACTCAGGCTGCTACGCTGTGTGACTGGATTCAATTAATCTACTTAAACCTTCATTTCTGTGCGCTATGGCCACAAAATAGGTGGAATTAAAATACAAAATAGGTGGAATTTAGATTCTGCATATCTTCCAAACCTTTGATCAAGGACTAGTTTTAAAATCTTGCCAGTGGGACTTTCCAGGTGGCACAGTGGTTAAGAATCCGCCTGCCTGTGCAGGGGACATGGCTTCAAACCCTGATCTGGGAAGATTCCACATGCTGCAGAGCAGCTAAGCCTGTGCGCCACAACTACTGAGTCCGCGTGACACAACTACTGAAGCCTGCGTGCCTGGAGCCCATACTCCACAACTAAGAGAAGTCACGGCAATGAGAAGCCTGTGCACTGCAACAAAGAGTAGCCCCTGCTCTCCACAACTAGAGAAAAGCCTGTGCGCAACAATGAAGACCCAATGCGGCCAAAAATTAATTAATTAATTAATTTAAAAAAAATCATGCCAGTGACACAGCAGTGTGGGAATTTGAGTCCCAGTCTTCTGTGTCTGGCGTTTCCTCCCTATACCTTACATCTTATCAAATGCAGAGAAAGGGAGTCTGGTACTTAAGGGTTCTTGGTTTCTGGTCAGGCTTGGTTACTAAGAAATTCTGGCACCTGAAACCCATGCCTGCCTTTTCGTATTCTTTAGTTCATCCCCCTGGAAATGGTGAGAAGCCTGGCCTCTCCCTAACCTCCCAGTGGAGAGCTACAAATCTCTTTGGAGGGACATTGTCATCAAACTCTTGTTAGAGATTTGGATATTATTTTATTTATTTTATTTTTTTAAAGTGATTTTTTTAAACTTTATTTTTAAAAATTTATTTATTTATTTTTGGCTGCGTTGGGTCTTCGTTACTGTGCGAGGGCTTTCTCTAGTTGCGGCGAGCGGGGGCCACTCTTCATCGTGGCGCGCAGGCCTCTTACTGTTGCGGCCTCTCTTGTTGCAGAGCACAGGCGCCAGATGCGCAGGCTCTGTAGTTGTGGCTCACGGGCCTAGTTGCTCCGTGGCCCGTGGGATCTTCCCAGACCAGGGCCCGAACCCATGTCCCCTGCATTGGCAGGCAGATTATCAACCACTGCGCCACCAAGGAAGCCCTAAATTTATTATTTATTTATTTATTTTTGGCTGCGTTGGGTCTTCATTGCTGTGCGTGGGCTTTTTCTAGTTGCAGCGAGCGGGGGCTACTCTTTGTTGCAGTGTGTGGGCTTCTCATTGCGGTGGCTTCTCTTATTGCGGAGCACGGGCTGTAGGCGCACAGGCTTCAGTAGTTGTGGCACATGGGCTCAGTAGTTGTTGCTCGCGGGCTGTAGAGCACAGGCTCGGTAGTTGTGGCACACGGGCTTAGTTGCTCCGCGGCATGTGCGATCTTCCCGGACCAGGGCTCGAACCCGTGTCCCCTGCATTGGCAGGCGGATTCTTAACCACTGCGCCACCAGGGAAGTCCCAGAGATTTGGATTTTAGATGATAAACAGATCTGGACTTGCGTTCCTGTCTTGTCACTGGGTGTGGCCTTAGGAAGCTTGTGACTGGTGAGTGGGACCTAGATGAAAGTTATTAATGCAGGCTGACCTCTCCCCTGTTGTCTAATGCTTATGTGGCTCCATATGGGTAAAAGCGAAGGTCTGTGGAGTTACATGAAAAGGAAATTTGAATAGGGGACTGTCTTAGATTCCTGCTTTTCAGAAGTTTTAAATACAGTCTTTCCTTACGTTTGACTCTGAGTTCCCCCTTCAGGTGGTGAAGGAGCATTGCGTGATACACAGCGTGAGAATCTATTAAATCATGGCAGTGACATCACTGAGTATTAGAATCTGCATCCAAAGAGATAGGAAAATGTGCTGCATATCAGGGCAGGGCATTAAATGGCAGAGGATGCAGAGAAAATTAAAACTAAAACTTAAAAGAAAAAAGGCATTTGACAAGGCAATTTCAGTTCTAGAAATGTAACCTAAGGTATAATGGGACAAGCACACAAGCATACTAGGCTGTTTGGATCAGCATTTTTTTTTTTTTTTTTTGGATTAGCATTTTTATAGCAAAAAAAAAAAAAGGGAAACCACCAAATGTACATCAGAAAAGGATTGCTACATATGCAGTCCGTTCAGTGTCATACAATGCAGCTTTAAACATAGCCCGTGTACCCTGATCAAACTGTTGCTGTAAACCTATTACCACAGAGCAAGAGCCAAGATACTTTTACTCGAGAAAAGGTAAAACAAAATGTATAATACCTCATTTTGGTTATTTTGGAATGTTATTCCAATTTTTTTTCTAGATGCTAGAATTATAAAATTATGTGTTTAATAAATGTTGCTGTGTCTTTGTAAATAATCAGATTTTTTTTAAAATTTAGAGAAGTGTGGCATTTAAAACACTATTTGGGGCTTAAGATCAAGTACAGAGTGTTTAAGTATCAGAGTTCTTTTACCCATATTCTTCAAAAAATTGTTCAGAGGGATGAAAACCTCTTTCTAACTGCCATATGAGATGCAGATTCCTCGGGAATGGTGAAATAAGGAGTTTTTGAAAGATATTCCTCTGTAAAAGAAATGAGAAAACTGGCAAAAATTGTCAGAATCAACTTTTTCAGAACTCTGGAAATTAACCAAAGGCTTACAGCAATCCAGGGAACATTTATTCAAGAAAAATGGCTGAATCTTGTTTTCAACAAAAGATTATGAGGCATGTAAAGAATGGTGTATACACAGGAAAAGACACAATCAGTAGAAACTGTCCCTGAGGAAACTCAGGCCTTAAACTTTATAGACAAAGACTTTAAATCATCTATTTAAAAATATGTTTAGGACTTCCCTGTCAGTCCAGTGGTTAAGACTCGGAGCTTCCACTGCAGGGGGCATGGGTTTGATCCCTGGTTAGGGAATTAAGATGATCTCCCATGCCTCGCTGCATGACCCCCAAAAAAAAATTGTTTAAAGAACTAAGGGAAAGTATGAGAACAATGCCTCACCATAAAGAGATGAACAATAAGAGAAGAAATTACCAAAAAAAAAAAAAATTCTGGAGTTGCAAATTACAATAACTGAAGTGAAAAAATCACTAGGAGCTCAACAGCAGAGTTGGGCAGGCAGAAGAATCAGCAAACTTTTTTTGTTTTGGCCGCGCCACGCAGACTGTGGGATCTTAGTTCCCCGACCAGGGATTGAACCCGCACCCTCGGCAGTGAAAGTGCAGAGTCCTAACCACTAGACCACTAGGGAATTCCCAGAATCAGCAAACTTGAAGATAGGTCATTTGAGGTTAAACACTGAGAAACAGAAGGAAAAAAGAATGAAGGAAAATGAGCAGGGCCTCAGACACCGACAGCATACGCATGATGGGAGTCCTAGAAAGAGGATAGAAAGGAGCAGAACGAATGTTTGATGAAATAGCCCTAAAATTCCCAAATTTGATGAAAAACAGTAACTTATGTACCCAGGAAGTTCAGTGAACTCCAAGTAGGATAAAATCAAAGAGATCCACACCTAGACACATCATAATCAAAGCATCTTGAAAGCAAGAGATAAGCGACTCATCACAAGGACCTTTGATAAGGTTAAGAGCTGACTTCTCCTTGGAAACCATGGATGCCAGAAGGCAGTGGGATGAACATAGATGCCATATGAGGCAAAACCTTTAACTGTATTTGATCTTTGAGTCTTAGATGGCTCTGATCTCTTCCATCTTCAGGGATAACATGTCAGTGTAGTCCCTAAATAACAATTACTCAAGCTCCTTTCACACTTGACCTGTAGGAATTCTTTTACCAAGTTCCCCTCTGCAGGTATTTTTAGAAATACCTAAGGAATACTTATTATGTGTTCCACCAAGCCTGGGACATAGTTGGGGCTCAAAAAATCTTTGTTAAATGAATAAAATCCACCTGGGTTACTGATTTCCTTGGCCAGCTGTCTATTTTCTCTTCTGCATGTCATTAGTTCTCCCTGTCTCAGGGCTGTTGCCTCCTTCCTCATACTATTTTGCCTTCAACATGCAAACAGACTTAACTCATAACTTCTCAAAGTATATCTTTTATTATATTTTATTTTATTTTTTTGGCGATACGTGGGCCTCTCACTGTTGTGGCCTCTCCCGTTGCGGAGCACAGGCTCCAGACGCGCAGGCTCAGCGGCCATGGCTCGCCGGCCCAGCCGCTCCGCGGCATGTGGGATCTTCCTGGACCGGGGCACGAACCCATGTCCCCTGCAACGGCAGGCGGACTCTCAACCACTGCGCCACCAGGGAAGCCCTCAAAGTATATCTTTTAAAAATATTACCAGGCTTCCGGGTGGTGCAGTGGTTAAGAATCTGCCTGCCAGTGCAGGGGACACAGGTTCGAGCCCTGGTCCGGGAAGATCCCACGTCCCGCAGAGCAACTAAGCCCGTGCGTCACAACTACTGAGCCTGCGCTCTAGAGCCCGCAAGCCACAACTACTGAAGCCCGCACACCTAGAGCCCGTGCTCCGCAACAAGAGAAGCCACCGCAGTGAGAAGCCCGCGCACCACAACGAAGAGTAGCCCCCGCTCGCCACAACTAGAGAAAGCCCGCGCGCAGCAACAAAGACCCAACACAACCAAAAATAAAAATAAATAAATAAAATTTAAAAAATAAATAAAAATATTACCAGATATTTCACAAAATTTTACTGAATGCTTGGGGATAGCAGGTTGGAATTACAACACAGAAAAAAAAGTTTTGTCCCCAAAGGTGAATTCAACCTTTACCTCAAGAAAAATAGAACAACTACTATAATCTACTAATGGCAGCCTCTCCCCTACCCATCAGCCATCAAGGTTTCAACTATCTCACCCCAGGACACTATGGAACCAACTGCTCATGTTCTATTGCTTTTGTTGTTGATAATATTCCTTATATGTGTATCACACTTTAGAGTTTTATTCTTTATTGGACAGTTCTCATTGGGACAGGTTTAGGTTGTGGTTCCATCGTCATGGATGATGGATCAGAGGTTCGGGGGGCGTTGAGTGACTTACCCAGCTCCACCAGTAAGAGGCAGAGCCAAGCTTTGGAAGCAGCAGTTCCAGTTCCTGGCCTTGGGTTCTTCCTGCTGTCCAGAATATTAGAACATGATGCCTCAGTGTCACTGTGCGCAGGTCTGAGAAGACCAACCCGAAACTCTCCGACTTTCCTACTTAAATTAATCTCTTCATCCGTGTTTGCTGCTTTTGTCCCAAAAGCCATTTGTTGTCACCTGGGCTTGTGGCCAGTTGGGAGTCTCTCCTCCCTGCCATGTTGCCTAAGACCTTTTGCCTTTCCTCAACCTTTCTGGATTTTGACTATTCAGTTCCAGCCGGTTGCAAAACAGCTGTTTGTGTTTTTGCTGACCCGAATCATCTTTCCATCCCTTTTTACTTCTGATATTCTTAAATGGCAGTTTCAATATTTGGCAAAATAAATTCCCCGTGATCTAATCCTGAGTTTTCACACTTCACTGAATGGTTTAAAAAGGGCAAAAGTTATTACTGTGCATTGTTCTAAGGAAGTGTTTGTTCTTTCCTCAAGCATTTGCTGTGCATCTGTGGCAGGCACAGATGGATCTGACGACGTGGCCCCTGCCTTCAGTCGCTTATCCTGTGGTTGAGGAGAGAAGGGATGCATGTCCTGGGGCAAAATACATGCTCGCTCAAGTAGTAACTAGCTAATAAGGAACAGTCATAACTGCTGTTTACTGAGTGCTGTTTCTGTGGCAGGTAAGATGCTAAATGCAAAAACGAATGTAGAAAATTATCAGGCAAGTTCCTTAGGCTCTTTGAGCTTTGGTTTCCTCGTCTATAACATAGGGGCAATAAGACCTTCCTCATGGGGATATTGGGGGGATTAAATGAAATAACATAAAGCGGCACTTAGTGGGCACATCCTAGTGGTGGCTGTGTTGATGGGGCCAGTGGAGAATAGTTCCAGGAGAACTCCTTATGGAGAGTAGAATACATGAGGCCAAGGGCCTGCAAGCTGAGGGGACTGGGTGGGAGGGGAGCTGCTCAGAAAGGACTTCTTGGGAGAGCTGGCCCTTGAATGAGGGAGTCACATTGGGGTTGGTGGAGAGGAGGGGACGGTACCCAGGCAGTGACACACGGAGGAAAGTCATAGCGATGAGAAGAGCCAGGCATGGGAAAGGGGTGATGCCCCTAGCCTCACTGTCAGGAGGAAGGCGATGGATGGTCCATGAAGGTGGAGATTTGTGTTTGCTTTGTCTTCTGCTGAACACACAGGACCCTGGAACTTAGGAAACCCTGTTAAAAAAAAAAAAGGATGCTCTTGGGGATTAGTGAGCATCAGGGCTGGGAGATTCATTCTGTGAATGCCCAGCTGCCTGTTGGGATTTGAGACAAGAAGCCTCTGAGATGCTTGAGCTGGCGACCCCCCGAAAGGTGAATGGGGTTTTGAGAAACTCTTCTTTAAGCAGTGAGCCAGCTGACCTGGCATGGGGAGAGGCAGGAGGTCAGGGTGGGGGACCAGCTCTGAGAGGCAATTCAGAGCTGCTGTTACCACGTGTGTGGACTAGGGAAGGGGTGGTGATGGGAAGGAAGAAGTGAACACAGAAGAAAGGTTGTCATGGAGCGAAGTGGGGAGAGGACTTGGAGAACTCTAGTTTGTAACTCTACCTCTGTCCCGAAATGCAGAGCAAGAAAAGCAACGCATTCATGTAGCTGAAGGACTGAGGTCGGGGAAAGTGGAGAGGCGTAGAAATAAGGAGTTGAAGTGGGGTGCCATTTTTGGAGATGGGCTATTAAACCCAACTCAAAATTTCCTGAGAAAATTGAGTTTGCTTGAGACCGGAGCAGTTAGTCCTGAGAACTTACCTGGAGAAAAGTTAGAATAGACGGGGGGCACCTGCTGACGAGAGGGGAAGTGCGTGGAGACTGAAGTCACAAGTTAGGGGATGGTCAGCTTTACCTTCTATTGTAGGAAAGGTCTGAGTCTAGTCTTGTAGCTGGCCTCTCCCTTTGTTGTTTTTACGACTCTGAGTCAGTTTTCTTCCCCCTCATGACTCACTTCTGCAGCTGGGGAGAACACACAGCTTAAAGAGGCTTTCTCTCTAGGGGTCAGATGAAGGACATATCTGGGGCAGAGGGCCCCAGAATGTAGCCATTCCTAGCAGACGTATGGTCCCAGAAGGACATTTCAGTCACTGCCTCTTTGAGATTTTTGTCCCAGATCAGCCAGCCCAGCAGAGTAAGCCCAAGTGGTCAGTTATCAATGGGATCCCAACCAGGGGTCTCTGATGGTGTTTTTTACGTTGAACATCTCTGACACCAAATGTGTGCTGTTTTTCCCAGCACCAACAAATTCTCTGACTCTCTGGCACCAACTGGGTGATCTATAATTTAATTCAGTTCTGACACTAACCACTTGGAGTTAGCGCAGATACCAAAAGTTAAGCACTCAGTCCCACAAGACTGTCCCTATTTCAGTCACCAGTCCCCAGTTACCACCTGTACTTCTGACCAACCGACTAGAAATAGGGCATTCCCACCTAGGTTTGATAATTTGCTGTAATGGCTCACAGAACTCAGGAAAACACTTTACTTACATTTACTGATTTATTTTAAAGGATACAAATAAACAGCCAGATAAAGGGGTACTTTAGGTGAGGTCTGGAAGGATCCAGGCACAGGATCTTCTGCCCCCATGGAGTTAGGGTGCCTCACCCTACTGGCATTCACCAACCAAGTAGTTCCCTGAACCATGTGGTTTAGGGTATTTATGGAGGTTCCATTGTGTAGGCATGATTGGCCATTGGTGATTAACTCAGTCTCCAGCTCCTCCCCACTTCCTCGAAGTCGGAAGTCCGGGGTTAGGGCTGAAAGTGCCAATCCTCTAATCACGTGGTTGCTTCCTGCGGTTAGCCAGCCCCCTCTCCTGACGCTATATCTAGGAGCTCACCAAGTGCCATTGTATCAGCACAAACTCAGGTGTGGTTGAAAGGGACTTTTATAAATAACAAAAGGTGCCGCTCTCACCCCTATCACTCAGGAAATTCCGAGCGTTTTAGAAACTCTTGTGCCAGGAACCTAGGGCAAAGACCAAATATATATTTCTTATTATATCACAACATTGCAGGGTCTCTGTGGGATGCTGGGCTTGGATGGGCTGGAGTTGTACCCTGGCTGTGAAATCTCTTGAGATGATGGAGGACCTTCCACCCTGAAATCTGAGGTCTGGTGAAGCAGTTACTGATAAGGCAAAGGAAGCCCAGGTGTGATCCATGTGATGGCCTCAGCAGCACTACACTTGAACCTAATAGCGTTTAACGGGTTACCAAGTGGTAACCCAAAAGATTAGGGCTTGACTTAAAAAAAAAAAAAAGAGTTTTCTATTTTAGCTCAGTAATACTTGCACCTGGTACAGATGTTTAAATGTATAAAAATCTTTTGTTTTCTCTCCCTTATAACCCAGTGTTATAGACCACCTGTAGGCCACCTCTGGTTAAAGTGTCTTGTCTATCCTTTTAGAGACGATGTGGCCATTTAAAATAGAAGTATATTTCTGTTCTTTTTTTCTCCTACAGCCTCTCTCTGCTCTGTGCCCTTTTCATTTATGAATGTATCTTAGAGATACATTCCATATCAATACGGATGTCTGCCTCACTCTTTTTCTTTTATTTTAAACAAAATGCACATCTTTATTTGTATATTAGAGAGTCTGAAAGAATATATACCAAACTGTTAATTCTATTTGAGGAAAAAAAGGGAGGGTATCAGTTACTGTGTTTTCACTTGCAAATAGTAGAAAATATAGACACAAATATGCTTAAATAATAAATGGAATATAGTGACCAAGTAACCAAAAAGCGCAGACATGAAGTGGGCTTTGGTGAAGGGTTGATGCAGGAGTTCAACAATGTCATTCAGCTGCCAGCCTTTCTCTGTCTTGCCCTTTGTCTTCAAAGGTAAAAGCTTCTTGAGGACGTTATGCTAAGTGAAATAAGCCAGACAAAAAAGGACAAATACTGTATGATTCCACTTATATAAGGTACATAGAACTGTCAGACTTTTTTTTTTTAACATCTTTATTGGAGTATAATTGCTTTACAGTGTTGTGTTAGTTTCTGCTGTATAACATTTTTCATTTATTTCTGATCTTATCTTTATGGTTTCTTTTCTTCTGCTAACTTTGGGGTTTTTTGGTTTTTTTTTTAAATTTATTTTATTATTTATTTATTTATGGCTGTGTTGGGTCTTTGCTGCTGTGCGAGGGCTTTCTCTAGTTCCAGTGAGCGGGGGCTACTCTTCATTGTGGTGTGCGGGCTTCTCGTTACAGTGGTTTCACTTGTTGCACAGCATGGGCTCTAGGCGCACGGGCTTCGGTAGTTGTGGCATGTGGGTTCATTAGTTGTGGCTCGCGGGCTCTAGAGCGCAGGATCTGTAGTTGTGGCACACAGGCTTAGTTGCTCCATTATATGTGGGATCTTCCCAGACCAGGGCTCGAACCCGTGTCCCTTGCGTTGGCAGGTGGATTCTTAACCACTGTGCCACCAGGGAAGTCCCTATTCTGACTTTTGTAGTAATAATTCTCTTGATTTTCCCAATAGTTTACCATTTATGAACAATCTCTAAATAACTTATTGTTTAGTTCTGCCTTTTTTGGACCATCATAGCCATGGAGTTGTACTGTGACTTCTGTGACTGGCTTCGCATTACATTGGGATTTATCCACGGGCATGCATGTGACTCCTTTCATTTTCTGTGCTGTGTAGCTTTACACTGTATGAATGTGTTACAGTGTATCTATCCTTTCTGCTGCCAGGAAGCCTGTAGGCTGCTTCCATGTGTTTGCTCTTAGGAATAACCCTGCTGGGCACATTCTTATACATGGCCCCTGGTGTACAGGAGCAAGTTTTTCTAGGATATGAAATAGGAGTGGAATTCCTGCCACATCTAACTCTTCCTGGTTATGCAAAACTCTATTCCAGTGTGGTTGTACTAATTTACCCTTTTTCCCACCAGCAATATAGAGCATTGAGTATTTTCTGACCACCCATGTGGTGGGAATTTGGACCACAAACCTGTGAGTGTTGTCTTGTGATTACAACTTCTTGCGGTGAGTTTGTTTGTTTCTCCAACTGCTCAGTGCCGAAGATGGAGACACTTGATGTTTTGTGCAGGTAGCTCTTGGGGGTGAGGAGAGGTAGATCAGGTTTGTTTCTGCTTTTCTCATATTCTGAGGGAGTATCATTGGAAGTCACAACTTCACTGGAGGTAAGGTCTCCTTAGACCTCCCACCTTGGGTGGGCTCTGGACTCTGCCTGTGTGCCCTTTGAAACTTGGAAAACTGAAGCTCAGGTTTGCCTTGGTTCTGCAAATGCCCTCAGTGCAAAAACTTCAATGTTTACTTGCCTCTCTGGGTTTCTGCCTCTGCTTAGATTTGGACCCAAATGTTCCTTATTTTCTTGCTAACTTGTCTATTCTTTCAAGAAAAAAATTTAAATATATATACATATATAGACACACACATATTTTATCTAGCATTTTTAGTTGTTTTCAGCAGGAGGGTTGGACGGTTATCTCCCCCAGCTAGAAAATTTCTTGTTTAAAGTAGTGCTTTTGGAATGGAGTCTTTGTATCCCTAGGGATGTGGCTTCCATTCTCATGGGTCTTTGGGTTTCACACTTGAGAATAAGACCATCAGTATCACAGTGATGTTATGGAGGCGGTTTGGGCCGTTCCCCCAGAGTTGTAGTACTTTGCTGCTTGGGTTGGGCCAGGAAATGTGACTCACTCATTTCAAACTCATGTGACACTGATTTGTCCCAGAAGGCCACTTTGTGAATTTGTAATGGAAGATGAAATCCCTGGGGTCTGCCCCTCCTGGTTTTAAAGACCTGTGGTTGGCCCATCTGTACCAAGTACCAGGGGCTGTGTACCAGCCAGGGGCTGTGTCCACTCTAGCATTCACTATATAGATAGGGTTGCTTTGGAGAGCAGGAATAGCACAACTATTAATACATGTCTTAAGGGATTTTAAAAATGATATTATCCTATTTTAGACCCTGGTCCCCCTTGACTCTGGTTGCAGATTCCTACTTTCACATAGATCTTTTTCCAAATATTTTGCCCTTCTGATTTATGAAATTCCCCATAATTCACATATTTTTGGCATTCCTGGGAAGACTGAATACCCTTGCTGTCATTCTGCTACTGCCAAACTGATCTTGTTATGTGTTAATTTCAGGCTGGCCTGATTCTTGTTTGGTTTTGTGTTTTCTTAAAAACCTTTTTATATTGTCCTTCTGTTGTCTGGAAACCAAAAAGGCTACTTATTTATTTTATTTTTCCTTTTTTTCTTATTGTGGTAAAATACACATAAACTTTACCCTGTGAACCATTTTTAAGTATACAGTTCAGTGGTATTAAGTCCATTTCACATTGTTGTGCAACCATCCTCACCATCCATTCCCATAACTCTTTTCATCTTGTAAAACAGAAACTCACTCCATTAAACAATAACTTCTATTCTCCCCTCCCTGCCAGGCCCTGGCAACCGTCATTATACTTTTCGTGTTTTCATGTGCTTATTGGCCATTTATATATCTTCTTTGAAGAAATGTTTATCCAAGTCCTTTTTTCCATTTTTGAATTGGGTTGTTTGTTTTTTTGCTGTTGAGTTTTAGGAGTTCTCTCTATATTCTAGTTATTAACCCTTTATCAGATATATGATTTGCAAATATTTTCTCCCTTTCTGTGGGTTGCCTTTTTACTCTGTGAATAATGTCTTCTTTTTTTTGTTGTTGAAGTACAGTTGATTTACAATGTTGTGTTACTTTCTGCTGTACAGCAAAGTGAATCAGTTATACATATACATATATCCATTCTTTTTTAGATTCTTTTCCCATATAGGTCATTACAGAGTACTGAGTAGAAGTTCCCTGTGCTATACAGTAGGTCCTTATTAGTTATCTATTTTATATATAGTAGTGTATATACATCAATCCCAATCTCCCAATTTATCCCTCCCCTTCTTCCCCTCCCGGTAACCATAAGATTGTTTTCTACATCTGTAACTCTATTTCTGTTTTGTAAATAAGTTCATCTAAAACATTTTTTTAGATTCCACATATAAGCGATATCATACGATATTTGTCCTTCTCTGACTTACTTCACTCAGTATGATGATCTCTGGCTCCATCCGTGCTGCTGCAAATGGCATTATTTTGTTCTTTTTTATGGCTGAGTCATATTCCATTGTATATATGTGTCACATCTTCTTTATCCATTCCTCTGTCAGTGGGCATTTAGGTTGCTTCCACGTCCTGGCTGTTGTAAATAGTGCTGCAGTGAACATTGTCGTGCATGTATCTTTTTGAATGACGGTTTTCTTTGGGTCTATGCCCAGGAGTGGGATTGCTGAATCACATAGTAGCTCTATTTTTAGTTTTTTAAGGAAGCTCTGTACTGTTCTCCATTGTGGCTGTACCAGTTTACGTTCCCACCAACAGTGTAGGAAGGTTCCCTTTTCTCCACACCCTCTCCAGCATTTACTCTTTATAGATTTTTTGATGATGGCCATTCTGACCAGTATGAAGTGGTACCTCGTTGTAGTTTTGATTTGCATTTCTCTAATAATTAGTGATGTTGAGCATCTTTTCATGTGCTTTTTGGCCATCTGAATAATGTCTTCAGATACACAAATTTTTAAAATTTTCATGAAGTTCAATTTGTCTATTTTTTCTTTTGTTATTTGTGCCTTTGATGTCATATCAGAGAAGTCCAGTGTCCAAAGTCATGAAGCTTTTGTCCTGTTTTCTTCTAAGAGTATTGTTATTTTTGGTTTTACATACAGGTCCTTGATCCATTTTGAATTTATTTTTGTATATGGTGTTAGGTAAGAGTCCAACTTCATTCTTTTGGATGTGGGTATCCAATATTCCCAGCACTATTAGTTGAAAAAACTGTCCTTTCCCCATTGAATAGTCTTAGCATCCTCATGAAAAATAATTTGACCATATATGTGAGAGTTTATTTCTAGGCTCTCTGTTCTATTCCATTGGTTTATGTGTCTACCTTTATGCTAGTACCACACTGTAATTGATTACTGTAGCTTTGTAGTAGGTTTTGAAATCCGGAAGTATGAGTCTTCCAGTTTTGTTCTTCTTTTTCAAGATTGTTTTGGCTATTTGGGGATTCCATTAGAATGGGTTTTTCTATTTCTACAAAAAAATGTCATTAGGATTTTGATAGGGATTGCTTTGAATCTGTAGAATGCTTAGGGTAGTATTGACATTTTAACAATATAAAGTCTTCCAATCCATGAACATGGGATGTGTTTCCATTTATTTATGTCTTCTTTAATTTCTTTCAGCAGTGCTTTATAGTTTACATTGTACCAGTCTGTCAACTCCTTGGTTAATTCCTAAGTATTTTATTCTTCTTGATGCTATTGTAAATTGAATTGTTTTTGTAATTTTCTTTTCAGATAATTAATTGTTCATGTATAGAAATGCAACTGTTTTTTGTGTGCTAACATTGTATCCTGATACTTTGCTGAATTCATCTGTTAGCTCTCACAGCTTTTTTATGGACTCTGTTGAGTTTTTATGTGTAAAATCATATCTGCAAACAGAGGTTATTTTACTTCTTCCTTTCCAATTTGGATGCCTTTAATTTCTCTTTCTTTTATAATTGCTCTGGCTAGAACTTCTAGTACTATGTTGAATAGAGTGGAGAAAGTGGCATCCTTACTTTGTTCCTGATTGTAGAAAAAGCTTTGTCTTTCACCATTGGGTATTATGTTTGCTATTTTTCATGAATAGCTTTTATTATGTGGAGTTAGTTTACTTCTGTTACTGTTTTGTTGAATGTTTTTACTCTGAAAGGGTGTTGAATTTTGTTAAATGCTTTTTTTGCATCAAATGAGATGATCATGTGGGGTTTTTTTCCCTTCATTTTGTTGATGTGGCATATAACATTGATGTGTTTTTATTTGTTGAACCATCCTTGCATTCCAGGAGTAAATCCCACTATGTCATGGTGTATAATCCTTTTAATATGCCTCTGAATTCTGTTTGTAGATTTTTACATCAGTGTTCATAAGGGATATTGATCTGTAGTTGTTTTTTTTTTTTCTTGTAGTGTCTTTGTCAGGCTTTGTTATTAGGATTCTGCTAGCCTCATAGAATGAGTTAGGAAATGTCCCCTCCTCTTCAGTTTTTTAGAAAAGTTTCAGGAGGATTGGTATTAGTTCTTTAAATGTCTGATAGAATTCACCAGTGAAGCCATCAGGTCCAGGATTTTTCTTTGTTGGGTGACTTTTAATTACTGATTCAATCTCCTTACTAGTTATAGGTCTATTCAGATTTTTAAAATTTCTATGTGATTTAGTCTTGGTGATTTTCTGTTTCTAGGAATTTATCCATGTCATCTAGGTGATTCAGTTTGTTGGTGTACCGTTGATCATAGTTGTCTCTCACAGTCCTTTTGATTTCTGTATAATCAGTAGTAATGTCCCCACTTTCATTTCTGATTTCAGTAATTTGAGTCTTCGCTCTTTTTCTCTTAGTCCATCTAGCTAAAGGTTTGTTAATTTTGATCTTTTCTAAGACCCAACTTTTGGTTTCACTGATTTTCTCTATTGTTTTTCTATTCTCTATTTCATTTATCTCTGCTCTTAATCTTTATTATTTCCTTCCTTCTGCTGGCTTTGGACTTAGCTGTTCTTCATTTACTTGTTCCTTAAGTTATAAAGTTAGGTTGGTGATTGAGGTCTTTCTTGTTTTTTAATGTAAGTATTTATAGCTATAAATTTCCCCCCTAGCACTGCTTTCACTGCATCCCATAAGTTTTGGTATGTCATGCTTTTGGTTTCATTTGTCTCTAAGCATTTTATTTCCCTTGTGATTTCTTCTTTGAACAATAGGTTGTTTAAAAATGTGTTTAATTTCCACAAATTTGTGAGTTTTCCAGTTTTCCTTTTGTTATTAATTTTTAACTTCATCCTGTTATGGTAGAAGATACTTTTATGATATGTATCTTTTAAAATCTTTTGAGACTTAATTAGTGGCCTAATATATGGTCTATCCTGGAAAATGTCCCACGTGCACTTGAGAAGAGTGTGTATTCTGTTGTTGTTGGGTAGAGTGTTCTTCATATGTCTGTTAGATATAGCTGATTTATTGTGTTGTGTGAGTCCTCTATTTCCTCAATTCTGTTTTACCTATTATTTTGATAAGGTATTGAAGTCTCCAACTATTATTATAGAACTGTCTATGTCTCCCTTCCATTTTGTCAGGGTTTTTTTTATTTTTTATTTTTTGCGGTATGCGGGCCTCTCACTGTTGTGGCCTCTCCCGTTGCGGAGCACAGGCTCTGGACGCGCAGGCTCAGTGGCCATGGCTCACGGGCCCAGCTGCTCCGCGGCATGTGGGATCTTCCTGGACCAGGGCACGAACCCGCATCCCCTGCATCGGCAGGCAGACTCTCAACCACTGCGCCACCAGGGAAGCCCAATTTTGTCAGTTTTTGTTTCACATATTTTGATGGTCTGTCATTAGGTGTGTAAATGTTTATAATTGTTATGTTTTCTTGCTGTATTGAACTTTTCATTAACATATAATGTCCTTCTTTGTCTTTTTTAACCTTTTTTTATTTAAAGACTCTTTAATCTGATATTAGAATAGCCACTCCTGCTCTGTTTTGATTACTATGCATGAAATATCGTGTTCTATCCAGTCACTTTCAACCAGTTTGTGTCTTTGGATCTCAAGTGACTCTCTTGTAGACAGCATATAATTGGATCTTGCGTTTTTATCCGTTCTGCCAATCTCTGTCATTTGATTGGAGAGTTTAATCCATTTACATTTAAAGAAACTACTGATAAGGAGGGACTTCTTTCATTGCGCTATTTATTTTCTATATGACTTATAGTTTTTTTTGTCCCTCATTTCCTGTGTTACTGTTTTTTTGTGTGTGTTTAGTTATTTTTTGGTAGTGAAATGTTTAAATTCCTTTCTCATTTGCTTTTGTGTAATATTCTATAGCTATTTTCTTTGTGGTTGCCATGGGGATTACATTTAAAATCCTAAAGTTATAACATTAATTTGAATTTATACCAGTTTAACTTCAGTAGCATACGAAAGCTGCTCCTTTACAGCTACATTCCCACCAGTATCAGTTGCTTTGTCGTAAGATTACATTTTTATATGTTGTGTGCCCCCAAACATAAAACAATAATTCCTTTTAGTGCATTTGTTTCCTAAATTATGTAGAAAACAAGATCTGAAGTTACAAACCAAAGTTACAGTAATACTAGCTTTTTCACTAATAATGTTTTTTTCTTTAAATGTATTATAGTTGACCCTTGAACAATGCAGAGGTTAATCCACATATAACTTATAGTCGGCCCTTTGTATCTCTGGTTCCTTTGTATGCATGGATTCATCCAACCATGGACTGTGCAGTATTACAGTTTTACTGTTTTTTTTTTTTTTTGCGGTACGCGGGCTTCTCACAGTTGTGGCCTCTCCCGTTGCGGAGCACTGGCTCCGGACGCGCAGGCTCAGCAGCCATGGCTCACGGGCCCAGCCGCTCCGCGGCATGTGGGGTCTTCCCAGACTGGGGCACGAACCCGTGTCCCCTGTATCGGCAGGCGGACTCTCAACCACTGCGCCACCAGGGAAGCCCTACAGTTTTACTATTGAAAAATATCTTTGTATAGGTGGACCGGTTCAGATTAAACCTGTGTTGTTCAGGGTCAGTTGTAGTCTCTTAAATCATGTAGAAAACAAAAAGTACAGTTATAAACCATTGTTATTATAATACTAGATTTTATAATTGCCACTGTTTTTACCTTTATTGAGATCTTTATTTCTTCATATGCCTTTGAGTTACTGTCTAGTATACTTTTATTTCACCTTGTAGGAGTTCCTTGAACATTTCTTGCAGGGCAGGTCTTGTGGTCACAGAGCCCCTCATCTTTTATGTGGAAATATCTTAATTTCCCCCTCACTTTTGAAGGACAGTTTTGCCAAATACAGGACTTATGTTTGATAGGTTTGTTTTGTTTTGTTTTTTAGCACTTTGAATATATTGAACCACTGCCTTTTGGCCTCCAAAGTTTCTGTATGAGAAATCTGCTGTTAATCTTATTTTTTAAAATTAATTAATTAATTAAATTTTGTCTGTGTTGGGTCTTTGTCGCTGTGTGTGGGTTTTCCCTAGTTGCGGCAAGCAGGGATTACTCTTTGTTGCAGTGCTGGGGCTTCTCATTGCTGTGACTTCTCTTGTTGCGGAGCATGGGCTCTAGGCGCACAGGCTTCAGTAGTTGCAGCACACAGGCTCAGTAGTTGTGGCTTGTGGGCTCTAGAGCACAGGCTCAGTAGCTGTGGTGCATGGGCTTAGTTGCTCCGCGGCATGTGGGATATTCCTGGACCAGGGCTCAAACCCGTTTTCCCTGCATTGGCAGGCAGATTCTTAACCACTGATCCATCAGGAAAGTCCTGCTGTTAATCTTATTGATGATCCTTTGTATGTGACAGTTTGCTTCTCTCTTGTTGCTTTCAAAATCCTCTTTGTCTTTGTCTTTTGAAAGTTTGATTATAATGTGTCTTGGTGTGGGTCTCTTTGACTTCATCTTTTTTAGAGTATGTTGAGCTTCTTGAATGTTTATATTTATGTTTTTCATCAAATTTAGGACATTTACAGCTGTTATTTCTTCAGATATTCTCTCTGTCCCTTTCTCTCCCTTTTCCTTCTTTTTTAAAAGTAATTAATTAATTAATTATTTTTCGGCTGTGCTGGGTCTTCTTTGCTGCATGTGGGCTTTCTTGTGGTGAGCAGGGGCTCCCCTTTGTTGCAGTGTGCAGGCTTCTCATTGCGGTGGCTTCTCTTGTTGCAGAGCACGGGCTCTAGGCGTGCGGGCTTCAGTAGTTGTGGCACTTGAGCTCAGTAGTTGTGGCTCGCAGGCTTTAGAGCACAGGCTCAGTAGTTGTGGCACACGGGCTTAGTTGCTCCGTGGCATGTGGGATCTTCCCAGACCAGGGCTCGAACCCGTGACCCCTGCATTGGCAGGTGGACTCCCAACCACTCCACCACTAGGGAAGCCCTCTCCCTTTTCCTTCTGAGACTCCTACAAAGCATATGTTGGTACACTTGATGGGGTACCACAGGTCCCTTAGCCTCTGTTCACCGTTCCTTCAGTCTTTTTTCTTTCTGTTCATCAGGCCTGATAATTTCCATTGTTTTATCTTAAATTTCACTGATTCTGTTTTCTGTCTGCTGAAATCTGCTTTGGATCTCTGTAGTGAATTTTTCATCTCAGTTATCATACTTTTCAGCTCCAGACTTCTTTTGTTTCTTTCTTTTAAGGTTTTCTGTGTCTTTATTGATATTTTCATTTTTAATTGATATTTTCATTTATTTTCTTGCCTTTCTCCACATCTTCTGATAGTTCTTTGAGCATCTTTAAGACAGTTGTTTAAAGTCTTTGTCTAGTATATCTGCTAGTATATATATATGTCTTTTTCAGGGACAGTTTCTGTTAGGTTTTTTCCTCTGAATGGGCCATACTTTCTTGTTTCTTTGTGTGCCTTGTGATATTTTTTGTTGAACACTGGACAGTTGATTCTAATAATGGGGTAACTCTGGAAATCAGATTCTTCCCCTTTCCCAGGGTGTGTGTGTTTGTTTTTTTGATTGTTGTAGGCTCTCTCTGGGCCAAGGATCAGCCTGAGGTGTGAGCTTAAGGTCTTTTCAGATGTTTTCTTTCCTAGGCATGCATGGTCACTTTCTCATTTTCCCTGTATATGCAGTTGTTTTTGAATTTCCTAGTCTTTGATGCCTGGCTTCCAAAAGGAGAAAAAGCCAAAAATGAAGTGGGAGAAAAGATGGTGTGGGCTTTTTAAATCCCCTGGCAGTCACTTCAGCCAGAGGGGGTGGGGCTTGCAGCAGTGGGGCTGGGTGGGGGGGATGAGAGGGATGCAGCAACAATGGCTGTCAGTCTCTTTGTCTGCACCTTTGTGATAAGAAGCAGCAATCAGTGATTGTCCTCAGTATTTGGAGGACAGAGTCCTTTCTGCCCACCCTGGCTCCACAAGCTCTGTGTCAGGTGCTGCAAGAACAGTGGCCCAGTTGCCTGCTATTGGGGTGGGTAGGGAATGGGTAGATGCTACTATGCTAGGAGCTGAAATTGACTGAACTTAACCACAGTTGACCAAAACTAACTGTGATTTACCCTGTATGTATACAAAATAAAATAGGTAGGAGGATTCTGGGAAGGCGCCCATCTCTTACAGGTGTGTCCATAAATATACAGGTATTATTTCCCACGTTTATATTCATTTTTTTGTAGAACTCTGCATTTTATAATGATATAAAAAATTAAGACAACTTTCCTCTAAAATACCTGTTTCTTTTTCATATTCTCCTTTACTAGTGCCCCTTTTTTTCGCCTCCCACCTTCTTTACATGAATTTTGCATTTTTTATTGCCTCAGTTCTATAAATTGCCTTCTGAGTTTAGCAGTTGTAGCCATCACATTTCTGACATGTTCTGTGCTGTGGAGCATTGCCTTTTTCAGTGTAATCAGTTGCATAGGGTCTCATTTCCCCTATTAGGTCTCTGCTCTCCAGCTTCCCCTCCTTTGCCAGGGAAATGCCCTGGAACCTCGGTGCGCCCTGAGGCATTTCTGCCTCTTTAGTAGTTCTGTCTCTGCTCTCAGGTGGTGCTCTTTAGTCCCTTTGATATCTGCCTGTCATGCTATGCTCATCACAAGGCATCAGTCTGTTCTTTGGGCCATTTTAGACATAAATTCATATGTTTGTTTTTATTTTCTTAGCCTTTTCCCCTTCCTGTTTCTTCATATAAGTTTCTTCTGTTCTTTACATTTTTCTTTTCTTTCTCTCAGTCCTGATTCTACAAACATTTCTTGTTTCCTGTGCTCTGGTTTCCTGCCTTCCTCACCACTCTTTCATCTTAAGTAGGTTTGACACCATCCAGCTCTTTCAAGTGGGGAGAGCAGAACCCAAAGTTAGCACCCCAAATTCTATCCTTTTCTTTATTGCATGAATAGACAAACCTTTACTGAAAGCCTGTTGTGTGCCAGGGGCTTGAGTAAGTGCTTGCCCACCTGTCACCCCCTTGTCTTATTTAGCCTCACAGCAGCATGGATGTACATAACAGCATCCCTGTTTTACTAAAGGATCCAAAAGGTCAGCCTGTGGAGTTTCTCACTGACAATCTGCAAACTCCCTTCTGTTGGGTTGTGGCGACAGGAAGGAGTACAATCAGGTGGTTTCCTGTCCATGCAGCTGGTGCTTCATGTATATAGATTGTTGACAATGACTTTTAAATTTCAGCTGCTTCCCTCTGCCATCTAGCACATTTCTGGACTGCTGTTACCTTCCATATCAGAGAATGAAAATGAAGGAATACAGTGGTGTGATTGGGTGCCAAGCTCTGGAGTCAGACTACTGGGGTCAAGTTCTTGACTAATTAAAGCATAACTAGGAAGGCCAGCCTGGATGGTTAAAAATTATGTATTTAAAATGTCACATATGCATTAATGTTCATAGTAGCATTCTTCATAATAGCCAAAAAGTGGAAACAACCCAGATTTTTATCAGCTGATGAGTGGATAAACAAAACGTGGTATATCTAGATAGTGGAGTGTTATTCATGCTACATGCTACAACCATGGATGAACCTTGAAAACATTATGCTAAGTTAAAGAAGTCAGACACAAAAGGCAACATACTGTATGAAATTTATATGAAATGTCCAGAATAGGCAAATTCATAGAGACAGAAACTAGACTAGTGGTTGCCATTGATGGGGGGAGGGGGAAATGGAGAGTGACCGTAAATGGTACCAGATTTCTTTGTGGGGTGTGATGAATATGTTCTGGAATTAGATGGTGATGATAGATGTACAATATTTTGAATATACTAAAAACCACTGAGGTGTATACTTTAAAATGGTTAAAATAGTGGAAAAAGAATTTCTAAAGTAGCAAACTGAAAGTTTATCCACATCACATTGGACCGATTTCTCCTGTGTGTCAACGCACCTGTACATTTTGTACATACTTGAACCCACTGTATGTACATTATTAGGGCCATCTGCTGTACAGTTCTAGTTGGTCATGTACGTAGTCTCTGGTCATATCAATTTACCATGATTTGATACAGTTTAAAAAAAATTCTACTTTCTCTGCTATACCAGGCACTTAAGAAGTACACTACGAATATTTGTTGAACTACCTATGCTTGCTATTCCCATTTCATTAGTGTGGACAATTGCAGGTTAGCTGTAATTACCTATTGTTCCAGATTGTTTATGTGCCTTTCAGTAAGAGCTCTACATTTTACATTTGTAAGCTGTGTACATATTTTTTCCTGATAGAAAATAGCTTGCTTGCCTTTTCTGATCACAAAGGTAATATCTGCTAATTATAAGAGGTTGTTCAGGTAATGGTCTTGCCTGGACTATGGCCTTTAGATTTTAGAGGCCTCCAAACAATTCTGTATCTGCAAAGGAGTTTCTTTTTTGAAAACTATTTGCCCTATCGTTCTTTTCATCATGTTCTCTGCATCTGGAGTTTGCTTGGCTTTCATCATTTTCTGCTAAATAGCTTCTTAGTCACCTTCTCTGAGACAGGAGCCTAGGATGCCATTGTCCTCTGGTCCAAAGACCTCATCTCTCTTGTTTGCAAATAAGAAGGAAGAATAAACAGAGTGCTTGCCATTTGTTCTGCTAAGTCAACACCCCCTTGATTCCTAACTTTTTTCTTTCTCTCTTTCTCTTTTTGTGGCCTTGTCATTTTCTGAATTCCAAAGCTGTGTGCTTTTCCGTGACCCATTTAAAACCTTCATCTGTGATATAGCTCTTTTGCGGAAAGGAGGCGGTGGACTTCTAAGACTTCTCCCTTTCCCTTTGTGAGTGGCAGAGATGCTCGCCAGTCTGCCTTCTTGCTTCTCAGTGGTATCTGGTCCCCTTTCCCTGCTGCACTCATGGCTCAGCAACCTTGAGGTGAGACGTGGTAGCAATGACTGGCCATTCTGTCTATGAAGCTAATGTTATTGACCTGTGCCTTGCTTTTCTCTTGGGAGTTATTTTCCAGGAATGAGGATGCTCTCATACTCTCTGAAACCCCCCCTTTTAAAAAAATTTTATTTATTTATTTTTGGCTGCATTGGGTCTTTGTTGCTGCACGTGGGCTTTCTCTAGTTGCAGCGAGTGGGGGCTACTCTTGGTTGCGGTGCACGGGCTTCTCATTGTGGTGGCTTCTCTTGTTTGGGGCGTGGGCTCTAGGTGCGTGGGCTTCAGTCATTGTCGCACGCGGGCTCAGTAGTTGTGGCTCGCGGGCTCTAGAGCACAGGCTCAATAGTTGTGGTGCACGGGCTTAGTTGCTCCGCAGCATGTGGAATCTTCCCGGAGCAGGGCTCGAACCCGTGTCCCCTGCATTGGCAGGCAGATTCTCAACCACTGCGCCACAAGGGAAGTCCTGAAACCCCCTTTTTAGCTAATGGCAAACTTGGGCAGGACAGTTCTTCAGAGTGAGGGGAGAGCCCAGGACCTGGAGTGCAACTAACAGGCCTTCTCAGTTATGGAGAGGCCAATGGCTCTCGGCTTCCTACGGATAGTAAATGACTCATGCCCATATCACCTGCAGCCATGTGGGGATGTGGGCCAGAGACAGGAAATGAAAGGGTAGAGCAGAGGAAGACCAGGCACTTCTCCCTGGAGTTGTAGATGCAAGTCCAGCAGAGCTGATGGCCATTGCTTTTCCTCACTGAGCTGATGACCAAGAGAATATTTTAATCTTAGGATGGGACTGTGATTTTTTGAATGAAAGTATCACTCTCTGTAGCTGCCTCTTCATCCTTCTTGTCATTATTGTTTGTTTAGATTTCAAGCCCCAAACCCCATTCTCTACCCCCACCCCTCTGATTTAAATTAATACTGTCTGAAACCCTCTTTCTTCAGAAAATCTTTTCTGGGATCGTAAATGCTGGGTGGGCTTTATGCAGACAAAGGGACCCCCAACCTCATTCACAAGCACAGAGGACTTGTACTTAGGAAGGTGGTGGGTCTCTTTTTTCCTATTTAACTGAGCTGGGGGTTAGGGATGGGAACCCGTTTGCGAATTACATGGAGGAGGTAGCTTTCTCTTTGTGGGGGTTTGCCAGTCTGGAGCTCTCAGGGAGAGTTCCAAAGTGTGGGCAAAATCAGGTCAGAATTCTTGGGTGATGTTGTATCTGCAGGTTGATTTGTTTCCTCGTTTAGAACTCAATTTATATAAAAGGATACAACAGTAAAATAGTAATGGCAGCTCCGTCCATTCTGCTCTGCTGTGGTCTCTTCTGGAGGGTAGAAGGTGTTACCTTCAGGAAACTGAGGCTCCAGGAGGTGAGCTGATTGCCCAGAGTTGTGCAGGTACGAAGTGGCAGAGCCCAGGTTCAGACTCGTCTCTCTGCCCGACAACCCAGGCCGTGCCCGGTGCCAGGCGCTGCCAGAAGAGCAAAACGCGCCCCGCTGCGGAGTGCTGCGCGTGGTGTGTTTCCCTGTGTCATTGCTGTGCTTGCGTCCTTCGCAAAGCCTGTGGTTTCCTTCTGTTTTTCCTTCGCCGCTAGCCTCTGAGTGATGCCAAGGGCCTGGAAGCAGGGTTCTCTGCTCAGACATCTTGGTTCTCATCTGTTTTACAAGATTATCCTTGGCCTCTGTTCTCTTTTTGCTTTTGTTTCCTTTCTGGAATGCTTCTTTAAGGCTGTAGTAAAGATAAAGATAATCCTGCCCAAGGGCTTGAAGAAATGTAAGGGAGAAGGTTTTTTAGCAAGCAGTTGAGGTTTCCAGCAAGGTTTGTTGCCACACTCCTTGATGCCCTGGGGGTCGTCTTTCTCAGAAGCGGAGGAGACATGTGTATAAATGGACGCAGCTGCGTCGAGCCGTGGACCCAGTGAGGCATCTTGTCCTCGGCCACATTTCTCTGCATTAAGCAAATTAAATGGGAGCCCAGGCCCAGCACCGTTCTCTGAAGAGGTCGGAGTTCTGATCCCAGGTAGAAGGAAGAAAGCCAAACCAGTGAGGCTGCTTGCAGGAGGGTGCGGTGAAGACAGGAGTGGCTCTGAGAGTCTTGGGATCTTGGGGTCGACAGGAAGCCATTGCTTAGAGCTGGCCCTTTGCCCTTTCTGAAGCAGCAAGCAGGTCCCTGGGAGACAGGCCTTCTGGTGACTGCCACTTTATGTACCCGATTTTAGGTCCGTACCATTTCTCCTGTTCCCCTCTACTTGTCCCAGACACATATTCAATCTGGGGCTGACGGCCCTGCTGGTGAGTAGCCTGGCACCTTTCTTCAGGGTGTCTCCTGAGCCAGCTGCGACTCATCTTGTTGGCACGTAGAGTCTGAGAACACATCTCCCTTGCTTTCCCCCTCCTCCCTTCCCCTTCCCTCTATGCCCCAGCTGGGGCCATGCGGTATCCTGGGTCCATGGTAAAATAAGCTTAGTTGCACACGCACCTTCTTTCCGTCTCTGCTACTTTGACTCTTCCAGGTCAAACCAGCCTCAATCCGAATTCACTTACCCGCATATTCATTCAACAAGCCTTTTGTGCCAGGCACTGTGGTAACCTCCATTTTCAAGGCTGTATCTGATATTGTCAAACCAGTATCATATGCAGAAGTTTGGGTCACTGATCTGCCTTTGGCCTGATGCCCGTTTTATAAACCCATTTTCTTCTTGATTAATACAGTACCTCTTCCCCAAAGAGTTGAGGCCTAGATTTTGATTCTGACCTCAATTCAAGGTGGGGAGCCTGGACCAGGCCCCTCACTGACAGGTCTCATTGTTTTCTCAGCGATGGGAGTCAGAACCTCCCTCCCCCTTTGTATCTGTTTGCTATTCCTAGCACAGATCCTCAGGATTGGCCTGTGCACTGCCTCTGGCCTGGATCCCGTTTGGTTGTTGTAGCTACCCTGTCCCCCACTCCCACCCTGCTGCGCTCCTCCCCCCAGGCAATGGCTTCTCGTTCCTTCCCAGCTTGTCCAGCTCCTGGAGGTCTCTGGAGAGTCCCTGACTGCACACAGGAAGCCCCATCCAGGGTTCCGCAAAGATGCTCTTTAAGGGTGTGAGTGAAGGGAGAATTTGAAAATAGAAAAAGGGACTCCATTCACTTATTTTACCTTTGAGACTAACCTGGTGGCTTGAATCAGTCCACTTGGGCCCATGATGCCAGGATTATTGGAGTCTTTCCCAGGGCCTCTTCTGGAACCCTCTGGTTTCTGGGAGTGCTGGAGGCTTGTGGGGCTTGGTCTAGCTCCTCTCTGAACTGCTGTGTTAGGGGTGCTTCTGGATCGGAGATCTTCAGGGAGAAGACCCGAGTGTTGCTGCCCTCTGGTCCTGGGCCTTCTCCACTGGGCGGGGGCTCTGCTTTGGGGCCAGGGTGAGCAGAACATCTGGGGACTTAGGGGGTGGGGAAGCCTTTTGTTCATTCCCTTATTTATTTGTTCTTTTGCCTCTCACCTTCCCACCCATCTCATCTCCCCACCCCAAAAAGAGAATGTCAGAAGTAGAAATATTAGCAGCAGAGTAGACTCGTACAGACTCAGGCCTGGTGGTTTATTTATCTCCCTTCCGCAGGAGCTGCAGGTGGAGACAAGAGTTCTCATTGCCTTCACATGAATTTTCCTTTAGTTCAGAATTACTTAGGAGGAGGAAAGAAGATTTTACTTGCTGTTTTCCTTACCACCTAGAGAGCTCACAAGCTGTAGCAAGGGTAGGGACTTGGGCATTTTGACTCAGGATTTTGCAGAGGATGCTGGGTGCTCCATGCTGGATAGGAACACGTGCTAACTTAGGGGAGAGCTAACAGGATCCCAGTTTCTCCCCTCCCTGTAGCAGGAGGTCCTCATGGACCATCCCAGGCCCTAGGCAGCCCTTCCAAGGACCTCCCCACAGTCCACCCGGAGCTGTGAGTGTCGCTGTCCGGAAGGCTGAGGCCAGGCCTGAGGTGCCTTTTGCCGGCACCTCAGGCCAAAAAATCATCTCTCCCTTGTTATACACGATGCCAACAGTTTTCCAGACCCTTTCCCCTTGTCAGCAACTTTCTTATTTCAGAGCAGTTGACATGCATTTATGTAGGTGTTAGATTACCGGGAAGCTTAGATCCAGCTTAGGCAAAACACAGACATACCAGACAGAACCTGAGAGCAATGTACAAAGCAACAAACACATCAACCACTATAAAATGCGATCATCCCGGGCCTGGCTCCTGTTTTCCTTGGAGCTTAGTTCTGGAATTTCAGACCTGACTTTTTTTTCTTGGCTTATCAATTTTCCATATCCTTGAACTCCTTATCCCAGGTAGGAAAAGGTGAGGGGCCATCTCTGGAAACCTACACCAGTTTGCATAGGCCCTTACAGTAAGCAAAGTACTTTCACATACATTCCTAAGGGGTATCAGAGGTCTCATTTTGCAGATGATTTGCCCGAGGTCACGAACAGCCAGGCCTGGGATCCAGGTATTCTGCCACCAAGTCTTCTGTACATTCTGCAGAGCCATGTTTCTCTCCCTTTAGGGTTTATTTGTTCTCTAAACGTTTACCCAGTGCCTGCTTGGTTCCCTGCTCTGCTAGGTTTGGGATGCCAAGATGAATAAGCCGTGGTCTCAGGCCTGGCAGTGCAGTGAGCTACTTGCTGCCTGTAGCCAGCCACGTCACTTGGGAAGTAAGGCTCCTCTTAACCTTCTTCAGAACACAGACTGCACAAATAAATGTGCTTGGCAACAAGCAGAACAGGTGTTCTGTCCAGAGCCATGAACTGGGCCTGCCCATTGCTGGGGGAAGGCACTGGGCTGGGCCGAATGGTGGGGGCACTCAGGAAGGATGTGGTGAATGAGAACTGGGTGCCTTCCCTGGAAAGTGGAGCCCACGCATGGAAAGCCTGAGGATTGATGGGAGAGTGAGGCAGGAGGTCTGGGCCCCGCGAAAAGCTCCTTCGTTTTTGCCAGTCCCGCCAGCAGTAGAGGGAGTTCTGGCAGACTCTGTTGGTGGCTAAAAGCAACGCTGGTTGGTGTGTTTGTTCAGGGGGTGAGGAGGAGGAGGGACTGAAGCAGAGGCGGGCGGTGGTGGTATAAAAGCATTTAGGGAGAGACTGAGCCAGCATGGGGAGAAAGGGTAGTTAGCACTTAGCTTGAAATGCTAAAAGATTCAAGCAGTAGCTGGTGCTAGGCGAGGACTGAGAAAGGAGAAGGGAGAGTGAACCGAATCTGGGGCCTCCGAGGATTGGAACCAGCCTTTCCCTCTCCCCCCACGCTTGCTCCTCAGGGTCAGGAATTCCACCTGATCGCCCTCTCTGTTCCTTTAGCGTGAGACTTAAGGATATTTGTCATGGAAGTCTCAGAACCTGGCCCAGTGCCTCTCAATGAACTGTTCCCCATGAAGCTCGCTGAGGCCTATTGCCCCTCTCCCAGTAACCCCCACCGAGGGGAGGGCCCCTGGCACAGACCCGCCCCGCCTGGGATGGAGCCCTTGGTCTCCATGGTCACTGGGCTCTGAGTGGTCAGCAGCTAGCCCTCAGCTTCAGGGGCCACTGTGTAGCTGAGAGAGACTTGCATTTGCTTCCCAACCATTTATTGAGTGCTCACCCTGTTCCAGGCCCCATGCTACACACTGGAGACACAGCAGGGAACCAGAAAAACAGCCCTGAACTCCTGTCCTCAGGGGAGGCAGACAGAGAAGGCCAGTTGCCATGTAATTGCAGCCTTGGTGTAAGGAGAGTGCCTTAACCCGAGTGGGCCAGGAGAAGCCTCCCCCGCTGTGCTGTTATCTGCTTCACAGCAGGCGCGGCTGGGTGAGGATCTTGGCAGAACACCGGGGAACTTGGGGCAGGTTTCACGTCTCAAACTCTCAGTGAACTGGAGTAGAGGGTGGGAGGAGCTATGGCAGCCACGCCCCCTCCCTGGCTGGAGCCACGCCTCCTCCTCACCAGCTGGAGTCTCTTCCGGAGCTGTGTCGTCCTGGTGAGTCCCTTCCCACTGACGCACCCTAGGACCCCGTGTGGCAGTGCTCTTAACTAGCCCCTGTGGTGTCACTGGGGTGATGGCAGAAGGGCTTGTTTCAAGTTGAATTAAATGCTTTCTTGCCCGGCAGCGGATTATCAGATTGTGGATTATTTGGTTTTCTCCTCACATCTGTTAGGTGTTTACTTCAGGCCAGGCTCAGCCCTTCCCTCGAAGAACTCCCAGCAAAGTCTTCTTGATGTCTTTTTTTCCTGGCCTCTTACCTGCTGACCTTACTGAGAGGTACTGGGCAGGGGTGAGGTGTGAATTCAGAACGAACCGCCTTAGTACCCACAGGAGCACAGGTGGAAGAAACTGAGTTCGGGGCTGCCCAGGTAGCAGTGACCGGAAAACAAGAAGTACCCGGGCTGTGAGGCCCTGATTTCTTTTTTGAAGGCAGCCCTTGTGGCCCTTCAGGCCATGACTGTGGTTGTGTCTGCAGGGCCAGGGCCACCCTTAGGCCGGGCACGTGTGGCCTCTGCCTGGAACTCTGCACCTGAGGGGCCCACACGTTGGAGTGCCTCCCTCCAGTGCTGTTCCAGCTGGACATTCCGAACCCAGACTGGGACCCACATCAGCCCCTTTGGGGAGCTCTCAACCCTCTACCCTGTGCAGGGACAACCAGATGTCCTGCAGGGTTGTCCCAGGGCCCTGAGTCCAGGCCCTGTTCCAGGAGGGCAGATTCCACTGGTGGCTGCAACAGTCCTTTGTAGGGTTGTGTGAGGTTGGGCGGCCAAAATGGTGCTGACACGCTAATTTTGAGCGACTCAAGTTTTTTATATAGATAAGGGGATTTCCCCGCCCCCCCCCACAAGTGTTTGCCTGGGACCCCACGTATCCTAGGGCAGCCCTGTCCAGGGGCTACCCATTGGGCCTTCCAGCTCTGCTTAGCAGCTCTTGGCCTAGACCAGAGTGTAGGATAAGGGCCTATTGTTTCTCCCTCGGACCTGAATGGCACTCTGTTTTCTGCACTTGGCTCCTGGGCCAGCAGCTTTCTTGCTGCTGCAGTTGTAACAGTCTTGTCTCAAATGAGAAATTCGTTCCCACCCTGACTTCACATTGTTTTACTGGAATCATGGGAGGATAAGGCTTTGAGCCAACATGGGGTCTTGTGTTGGTTGCTGCTGGGTGGGAGCTGATAGCTGAGGTGCAGAGAAGGGGGCCTTTCCTACCAAGAGACCTTAGTCTGGGGGAAGCAAAAGGGGGAAAACCCCTTTGTTCACATTGAACTAAGGGGCGAGTTGGCAGGAATCTAGGCCAGCTCTGACCTGGCAGGAGAGGAATGCGGTAGGAATGCAGAGAATTGGTAGGAAGCCCCCTCTGTGCCCCCTGGGTGAACTGAGACTGGGGGCAACTGGGCAGAGCCAAGGTGAGATATTTTCTGCCCTCTTCCCTTTCTTCCTTGCTTCCTGCCATCCTTCCCCAGCCACATGTGTTCCTCTTTGCCCTGTCTACTGTAGAGCAGAACAATCCCGAGATTGAAGGGGCCTCTTTTGTGTCGAGGTCAAAGGAGTGGAAAGGTGGTGTGGGACAGAGAGCTTGTTTGTAAGACTTTGAAACCGCAGGAAGCCGTCTGCTCAGCTGAAACTCCTGGGCCCTTTAAGGTGGTCAAATATAGGGCACTGAGGTCAGTCCGCTTGCCTTGACTCAGTGCAGGAATCACAGCCCATTCTGCACTCACCTCCACTACCTCCTCTTATGTCACAAAGTGAAGAAGCCTGTTTGCTTTATTTTAAAGTTGTTTTTCCTTCTCTCAGTCCACAGGGAATGGCTTCCTAGACCAGTGGTTCTTCAAGTGGGGTCCCCAGGTCCCTGCAGGTCCTCAAGACCATTTCGAGGGGGTCCCTGAGTCAGATTTTCATACAATACTAGGAAGTTACCTGCCTTTCCCACTGTGTTGACATTTGCACTGATGGTACAAAAGCAATGGTGGGCAAAACGGCTGGCAGCTTTGCAGGAGTCAGGGCAGATCCCTTCACCTCCACACACTTGCAGTTCAAAAGAGCCAGCTTCACTTAAGACTGGCCTTGATGAAACAGTAAAGATGGCTCATTTTATTAACTCTCTATGCTTGTGTGCAGGTCTTTGATATTCTATGATGATGAGATGGGAAGTAAACAAACTGCATTGGTTGGCCCGAGGGAAAGCACTTTGGGGGGTTTTGAGTTACGAGCTGAACTAGCCGTATTTTCAGGAGATGCTGTTTTTACTTGAAAATAACTGGCAGCTGTGGTTATTCAGACTGGGGTATCCGACAGACTTTTTCTCGAAAATGAATGTAGTGAGCCTGTCGCTTCAAAGAAAACAACTAATAGTATTTGTTGCCAGTTTGTTTACCAATAGTATTTGGTAAAATTAGAGCTTTCAGGCCAAAATTAGCATTTTGGAAAGCTTGTATCCATCCTCTTGTGCTCGACAACTTCTCAATACTTAGAGTTTTCTGATGAGATTGATGGTGATATTATATCTGTGACATCTTGGCATTTTATTATATCAGTAAAATGTGTCAGCATCTTGAGGATTAGAATAACTCAGTAAACTGGTATTTTCCAAATGACCAGTGTATGACGTTACAAAATCATGTTGGGAAAAGGCCCACTTGCAATTTAAGAAAGGCCAATGGGGGCTACCCTGGTGGTGCAGTGGTTAAGAATCCGCCTGCCAATGCAGGGGACACGGGTTCGAGCCCTGGTCCGGGAAGATCCCACATGCCATGGAGCAATTAAGCCCGTGTGCCACAACTACTGAAGCCCATGCGCCTAGAGCCCGTGCTCCGCAACAAGAGAAGCCACCACAATGAGAAGCCCACGCACCGCAACGAAAGAGTAGACCCTGCTTGCTGCAAGTAGAGAAAGCCCGCGCACAGCAACAAAGACCTAATGCAGCCAAAAATAAATAAATAAATAAATAAAATTTATTAGGGAAAAAAGAAAGGCCAATGGATTTTTAACGTAACAGTACATTAAAGTCCATAGGGTTTCATATTTCACATTATAATTAACTACCATTTGTCAAGTTTTGGTATAGTATCCAACAGTGATATCCACAATTGTCTGAAAAGGCAATTAAAATATTCCTCCCTTTTGCAACTACATGTCTGGTCGAGTCTAGATTTTCTTCATAGACTCTACTTATTACAATAAATTGAACACAAAAGTGCAGATATGAGAATCCAGTGTCTTCTATTGAGCTGAACATTAAAGAGATTTGCAAAATGTAAAACAAGACCCATTCTTCTCACTAATTTTTTAAAATATAGTTATATTTTATTAAAATATTTATGTTAGCTTATAATGTGTTTGTTATTTTTAAACAAATTAATAAATATCAACAAAGGTACCACATCCTGGAATAACCCAGCACTGAATTTCCTTTGTCTACAGAAACCCTTCCTCCCCTTATTAGAAAACTCTCTGAGATCAAGGAGCATCTAGACTTCTGATTGATGGTTAAAAGGCAAACAGAAAAAACTTTTTTGCATAAGAATGTTAACTTTTCAAGAAGCTTTAACATGCATTACTTTTAAATTTTTATTTTTATAACAGCTTTATTGAGATACATTTCACATTCTTTAAAATTCACCTTTTTAAAGTGTGTAATTCAGTGGTTTTAGTATATCCACAGTGTTATACAACCATCATCACTATCTAATTCTAGAACATTCTTATCACCCCAAAAAGAAACCCTGTTTCCCAGAAGGAAACCTTCCCCTACAGCCTCTGGCAACCATTTTCTGTCTCTATGGGTTTACCTCCTCTACACATTACATAGAAATGGAATCGTATAATAGTGGCCTTTTGTGTCTGGCTTGTTTTAGTTAGAATATTTTCAAGGTTCATCTACTGTGTAGCAAGTAACAATACTTAATTTTTAATGGTTGAATAATATTCCATTGTATGGCTATACAACATTTTGTTTATCCATTCATCAGTTGGACATTTAGGTTGTTTCCAATTTTTGATTATTATGAACAGTGCCACTATGATCATTTAAATGCATGTTTTTGTGTGGACAAATGTCTTCATTTTTCTTGTGTATATATCTAAGAGCTGGATCATTTGAGAACTCTGTATTTAAGTGTTTGAGGAACTTCAAAGAGTTTTCCAAAGTAGTCATTTTATATTCCCACCAGCAGTGTATGAGCGTTCCAGTTTCTCCATATCCTCACCAATACTTATTATTGTCTGTCTTTTTGATTATAGCCACCCTAGTGGGTGTGAAGTAGTATCCTGTTGTGGTTTTTTTTTTTTTTTTTTTTGCGATACGCGGGCCTCTCACTGTTGTGGCCTCTCCCGTTGTGGAGCACAGGCTCCAGACGCGCAGGCTCAGCAGCCATGGCTCATGGGCCCAGCCGCTCCATGGCATGTGGGATCTTCCCGGACCAGGGCAGGAACCTGTGTCCCCTGCATCGGCAGGTGGACTCTCAACCACTGCGCCACCAGGGAAGCCCCCTGTTGTGGTTTTGATTTGCATTTTCTGTAAGACTAATGATGTTGAGCATCTTTTCTTATGTTTATTGCCCATTCATATGTCTTCTTCAGAGAAATGTGTATTCAAATCTGTTGCCCATTTTTAGTTGTGTTGTTTGTGTTTTTGTCATTGAGTTGTAAGAGTTCTTTATATATTCTGGATATTAGACCCTTATCAGGTTATATGATTTATAAAACTTTTCTCCCATTCTGTGGTTTGTCTTTTCATTTTCTTGCTGGGGTCCTTGAAAGCACGAAAGTTTTTTTATTTTGATGAAGCCAATTTACCTATGTTCTTTTTGATTGCTTGTGCTTTTGCTGTCATAGCTAAGAAACTATTGCCTAATCCAAGGCCACAAGGATTTATATTTTATTCTAAGATTTTTATAGTTTCAGGCCTTAAATTTAAGTCTTTGATCCATTTTGTGTGAGATTCTGTAGATGATGTGAGGTTAGGGTCCAACATCATTCTTTTGCATGTATATATCTGGTTGTTCCAGCACCGTTTGTTGAATTGTCTTGGTACCCTGTTGAAGATCGATCGATTGGCTGTAAATGTGAGAGTTTTCTGGGCCCTCAATCTCTTCCACTGATCTATATGTCTATCCATATCCCAGTACCACACCATTTTGATTACTGTAGCCTTGTAGTAAGTTTTGAAATTGGCAAGTGTGAGTCCTCCAACTGTGATCTTCTTTTTCAGTATTTTTTTGGCTGTTCTGGTTCCTTTGCATTCCCATGCAAAGAATCATCTTGTCAATTTCTAATAAAGTAAGCTGTGATTTCTTGATAGAGATTGCATGCATTGAATCTGTAGATCAGTTTGGGGAGTATTGCCATTTTAACAATATTAAGTCCCTGATCTGTGAAAATGAGGTGTTTTTGTTTAGGTCTTTACATTCTTTCAATGATATTTTGTAGTTTTCAGCAAACCAGTCCGCACTTTTGTTAAATCTGTTCCTTGGTGTTTTATTCTTTTTGGTGCTTGTCTTACTGTATCTTGATTTAACTTTATCTTTTACCCCTCCTCCCCACTCTCTCCTCTCAACCACACTGAGTCTCCATAGGGCCTGGCACTTCAGTAGCACAGTGCACTACAGTAAAGGTTTTATGGTTTTACTGATTTTTTACCCACACCACCTTTGTGAAGAAGGCATGGCCATTACTGCCCCTGGCGTAACAGTTGAAGAAACCGAAGCCCAGAATGCAAGGTGAGTCCCAGCACAGCACTGGCCAATGGTCGCAGAGGCAGGGCCCGGGGCTTAGTGACTCACAGCTCCTTCTGGTCATCATCCTCCCTGAGACTGACACGCTATTCTTGGCCCCCAAGCTTGTTTCTGTGTTGCTACCTCTCTTATCTTGAGCCCCTGGGCATGATGGGAAGAGAGATGGATGAAGGCTGATATCACAAGGACTGACCATTAGGCTCACTCTTCTGGGCATCACCAATGTGCCAGACTCTCTAGGTATTTCAAAAACACATGACCTCTTGAAGCCCTCAGAGCAACTCTACAAGATGACTCAGATCTTTCTGCATTTTATAGATCAGGAAACTAAGGTTCGAAGGGTCATGAATATTGCCAAGTCAAAGAGCGAATTACGTGCTGGAGCTGCAGTTCAGCACAGTTCCCAGATCTCAAGCTGTGGCGCTGGACCAGGGGAATCGTGGTGCTGGGAGGTGTGAACTGTGTGGAGGAGGAAGGGAATGGGGGTTTCTTGGAAATTGTGAGGCTCCCTAACACTAGGGTTGGGTTGGGTCAATCTAGAAGCATTTGTTCATTAGTCTGGAGCTGATGTCTCCAAGTAGTGGGCTTGTTGCGTCTTTCTGAGGGTGATGAAGTGCCAGCAGAGGCCTGGAAAAGCTCTGTGACCCTATACCCTGTGGCGTCATCCTTTGGTGATTAATTCTGGTGGTGGAAGCTCATTTGCCACGTGTAGGTCTTGCCTCCACCATCCACATGGTGAATTCTTTTTATTTATTTATTTATTTATTTATTTATTTATTTATTGACTGTGTTGGGTCTTGGTTTCTGTGCGAGGGCTTTCTCTAGTTGCGGCGAGCAGGGGCCACTCACCGTCACGGCCTCTCTTGTGGCGGAGCACAGGCTCCAGACGCGCAGGCTCAGTATTTGTGGCTCACAGGCCCAGTTGCTCCGCGGCATGTGGGATCTTCCCAGACCAGAGCTCGAACCCGTGTCCCCTGCATTGGCAGGCAGATTCTCAACCACTGTGCCACCAGGGAATCCCCTACACATGGTGAATTCTTAAAGTGCAGGGGTCACATCACCTTCTATCTTTGTTTCTCCATAGCACCTAGCATTGTTTCTGTTACCCGGTGGGCATTCCTTATAAGCTTTTTGAATAAATGGAAGACATTCTGCTTGCTTTGCTCCTAGAAGTTACAGACTCTCAATGCCTCTGTGGCTGGATTTGAGGTGATAGAGAAGAATGGGGGACCAAGGCCATTAGAGGGGTCCAGCTGCTCTGGTAGTGCGAGACAAGAGGCTTGAGACGGATGCAAGATCTGCCTCTTGTTGACCATGTCCCCATCCCCAGAGCTGAGTGCAGACCGCTGTCGTTCCTACTTGGAGTCCCTGATGGGATGTCTGGTCTGTCTGTCACACGTAGGGTCAACAGTGTTGTTTCCACATCTGAGCAACCCATGAAACCAGAATAACTTGGCCCTCACTTTACCTGCGACAGACCCTTACTCCTTCCCCCAACTTTTGTTTCCTAAGATGAAGAAAACAACCACGAAGAAGTAGTGATTGGTGGCCTTGGTGGTATTTCACAGCTGCGTAGAAAGCTAGTTGCTGCAATTTCCAATGCCGGATGTTCTGCTTAGACTGAAAACAGCTGTACAGATGGTTACGTCCCTCTGTGATGCAGTGAGGGGTAGGGAGCTTGCCTTTCTCCCCAGCCTTGTTGTGGCAACTGGTGTCCCAGTCACACCAAGCCACACATGGCTTGTGAACACGCAAAGCCAGGTGGCCTTCCCGTCACAATGCTCCCTCTTGCTGGAACACTTCCTCTTCCTCTTTCCCTGCCAGGCCACCTGTCAGTCTCCTCCTCAACCTCCAGTCTCCTCTCTAGATGTCATTCCCGCTGCTGTTGAATAGAAAGTGGCTATTCATAGTAACCAGATCCATTGAGCCCTCACAAACCACCGTGCAAGGTATATGTTGTTAATCCCCAAAAACATTTTGCTATTCCTGGATGGAGCCTCTCGTTGGAGTGTCATTCTGGCCTCATCTCCCGGGATCTCCAGCTGCCGGTCTTTGCAGGGTTTATTAGTGGTTTGCACCCTTCCTTGGTGGGCTTGGGGGGAAGCACGAGGCTGCTTGTTGTCAGCTCTGGAGAACGATGAAGAGGTGGAAACACAGGTAGCTGTGCGGGTCGGGATCTGGATCCAAGAGCAAGTTTCCTCCCCTACTGGGTTTTCACTTAGCTCGTGGGCTCCAGGAGGCTCCTGTGATTTGGACCTTCACCTGACTTAGGGACCAGGTGCACCCACATTTCATTAGCAGGCTCTCTGGGCGCCAGCTGCCACGTCAGGTCGTCGCACGGAGCCAGGGAAGGCCCTCTCTGACTAATTAACCTCGGGTTCTGGACACTAAACAAAGTTAGAACAGCGAGTTATTGACTCTGCTGCCTCCAAGAGCTTGTCAGAGCTGAGGCTGGTTGTTTTTGTTTTGGTGGTATTGGGTGGTACCCAGTGGGTGGGAACGCTACTCCTGTTCTCTTTTTTTTTTTAAGATTTATTTTTATTTATTTATTTTATTTATTTTGGCTGTGCCGGGTCTTAGTTGCGGCACGCAGGATCTTTGTTGCAGGATGCAGGATTTTTTAGTTGCGGCATGCATGCGGGATCTAGTTCCCTGATCAGGAATTGAACCTAGGGCCCCTGCGTTGGGAGCACAGAGTCTTCCCCACTGGACCACCAGGGAAGTCCCTCTACTCCTGTTCTTGACTGGAGTGGTCTTTGGGAGAGCACTGCACTAAATGAATTGGTCTGGGTGGGCTTAATAATGTGGGCACGCATTTAGAAACCTTGCTAGGGCTTCCCTGGTGGCACAGTGGTTAAGAATCCGCCTGCCAATGCAGGGGACACGGATTTGAACCCTGGTCCTGGAAGATCCCACATGCCGCGGAGCAACTAAGCCTGTGCGCCACAACTGCTGAGCCTGCGCTCTAGAGCCCGTGAGCCACAACTACTGAAGCCCGTGTGCCACAACTGCTGAAGCCTGCGCGCCTAGAGCCCGTGCTCCGCAACAAGAGAAGCCACCGCAGTGAGAGGCCCACGCACTGCAACAAAGAGTAGCCCCCGCTCGCCACAACTAGAGAAAGCCCATGCGCAGCAACGAAGATCCAACGCAGCCAAAAATAAATAAAATTAATTGATTTTTAAAAAATAGAAAAAACCTTGCTAACGAGGTCATACCAGGCCAACAACCCACAAGAGCCACTGGGTAACATGTGCCCTTGTGAGGAATCCAGTCTCCTGGCCCCATGATGTTACCAGTTCCCAGGGGCACAACCTGAGGCATCCCGAGGTCTCAGGAGGGGGAGAAAGACATTAGACACCTCATTTTTTTCTTCTCCTGTTGGATCCTCTGCTCCTTTTCTTAGGCCAGAAGCTCTCTCTCCTCCCTGGCTCTCCCATCCCTGGCCCCGGTCCTCCTCCCCTTGTAAAACCCAAATACCACTGCCCTTTAATCCTTCAGCCAGAACACATGGGCAGCAGCTTTTCACTGCCTCCTCCCAGCTCACCCCTGACCTGATTTTGTTTTTTTGCCTTTTCTCAAACAGTCTGTTCAAGGTCTACTCCTGAGTTGGAGGTTGGCTCACAAGCAGCCTCTCTCTCGCCGAAGCTGTAGGGGAGGGGGCAATTCTGGAAAGTCATTGACAGAGGCTTAACCCAGAACGTCATTTATAAACAGGCAGCAGGCAGAGGGCCCAGATTTCGGTGTTCCGGCACCAAGGACAGCATGGCCTCCCTGGGGCTCTGCAGACCAGCTGCCGCGGTAAGAGGACCGCCTTTCAGAGTCCCCTAGGCATACTGTCCTGGGTGGGGTGTGCACGCACTGTGGCCTCGTTTCTCTCCTCTCTGGAACTTGGCAGCCTTCTTGTACCTGGGAAAGGAGAGGGCACAGGGATTCTGGGAACGGTCCTTAGAGACAGGAAACCAGGAGTGGCCTGGATCATTGCTCATGGGCCTTTGGGGACACTGGTCAGGGATGGGCAGGACCGAGGAGCCCGAGGTAGGCAAACCCTACCTGACAGTGAAAATGGGTTCTGCCCAAGACCTGGGGACAGAGGAAGATGGGCCGTGAGTCCCAGAGCTGTGGGCCAGAGTGCCTTTGTGTGGTGGTGACATTTAGGGGAAAGGTCACGTGGCTCCTTTGACTGGGGTCCCTTGTTGAGATGGTGAAGCGCCAGCGGTCGGGAAGGGTCTGCTCTGAGCACAGCACCAGGCCCAGGGTGCACACGTGCTATACCGCACATCCTTGGCCAACTCAGGCCTTGATGAAATGCTCCGTAGCCGCAGAACAGGAAGGCCTGGCTTTCCTTTAGGAATCTGGGAAAGATCAGCTCTCCTCAAGATGTGAGTTTGTGATTATATCCTAGACAGCAGTGAATGGAAAGTGGATAGGCACCCCCTTCTGGGAGGCCAGATTTCTGGCATTTGAGCAGACTCGCCGCTCAGGCCTCAGCGGGGAGGACTTATCCCATTTGCTTAGAAGAAAACCTTTCCCTCAGTTTACAGGGAGGAGAAACAGATAAGGGCCCCAAATGGCTTCTGGTTCTTATCTTCAACTGCAAACAGGCCGGAGTGTCCTCCAGGTCATGGGATAAAGACTCAAGGGAAAGGGAGAAACTGGCTGTGTGTGTCTGTGTGTCTGTGTGTTTGTGTGTGTCTGTGTGTTTCAAGGAACAGGTGAGAGGGAGGGACATACAATTCCCTCTGCTTTGTCCCAAACTTGCCAAGAGCAGAAGTTGATAAGGAATATGCCTTTTCTCCCTGGTGGCCTGTGGAGGGATGTGGTTCCTTTGACTTTATTCACAGGTAACTCTAAGGGACACCTGCCATGAGGAGGAAGTCTGAGACAAGGAGGCAATCAGTACTTACTAATCAGGATGGATCTGGAATGATCTTGTTTGTGTATTTGGTCTCCTTCTGACTGGAATGAAATGTCAGTTTCCCCGTGGGCAGGGACCTCTTCTCTCTCTTTCAAGTGCCTAAGGGCACCTGGCTTGTGTTACAAAGGCTCAGTCAATATCAAATGATTGAATGAATGGAGTGCCTTTTCTTTGCTTCTCATTTCACTAAACCTCTCCAACTTCATTTTCTGTTGATTCCATACCAGACTTTTCACTTGATCAGCACCTACTTGGTGACGCCTGACCCTGGCCCTAAACTAGTCAGGCCAGACCGTGCTGGCAGGGAGAGGAGGCCCATGCCAGACCCTCTCTCCGTCCACCTGCCCGCCGAGCAGGTGCCGTCACCCCGTGTGCCAGGCGCTGTGACCTGCCGGGGCCTCTTGAGTGGATCCTTCCTCTGAGCCCAGATCAAGTCCCCACCCCCATGACACCTTACCCAGCTCTCCTCAGCTGCTTCACCCTTCCCCCGCCTCCTTTGCGTATGCTAGGTGTTTAATATTCCTTATATTTCAAGTGAACTAGTCTTGTCTCCTCGCCAGATAGACAGTTTCTTGAAGGCACGGGCCGTGTTTTATATTATCCTCTGTCCTTCAAGTCTGTGTTACAGGCAGTAGGTGCTCAGTAAACACCTGACGGCTCTGATTGTGTGAAATCTAATCACAGTCTTTGAGGATGCTTTGCAGTTTACAGTTTATGAAACCGAAGGAGCAGTCTGCAGTTTCACGTACAACAGGTCACTCGTCAGCCCTCCATGTTGGACGGATAAGCCTGCTTTATAGGTGAACTAACAGGTCTGAACTGTTTTTCACTCATAACACTTCTGACATCGAATATGTGGGTTTTTTCCTCACACCAACCGATTCTCTTGTTCTCTGCAGACATCAACTAGGTATCCTCCAATTCAATTCAGTTCTGACACTACTGAAAGTTAGCGCAGACCCCACAAGTGAAGGGCTGAGTCCCACAAGACGGCCCTGGCTTCAGACACCAATGACAACACCTGGCCTCCTGTGAATCAGATTCCCCTGACCCCTCCTCAGGTTCGAGAATTTTCTAGAACTGCTCACAGAACTCAGAAAAGTACTTACTATTACCAGTTTCTTTTAAAGGATACCATGAGCAGCCAGATGAAGAGGTGAATAGGGCAAGGTCTGGAAGCGTCCAGAGTGCAGGAGCTTCTGTCCCCAGGGGTTGGGGTGCACCACCTCTTGGCACAAGGGTGGATTTACCAACCTGGAAGTTCTCTGAACCCCATCGTTTAGAGTTTTCACTGAGGTTCCATTACACAGGTATGATAGGCCTTTGGTGATTAACTCAATCTCCAGTTCCTCCCCTCCAAGTAACGGGGTAGGGCTGAAAGTTCCAACCTTCTAATCACAGGGTTGATGCCTCTGGCAACCAGCCCCCATCCTGATGCTATCTAGGGACACACCAGGAGTCACCTCATTAGCATAAACCCAGGTGTGATTGAAAGGGGCTAATTATGAATGAGAAAGGTGGCTCCTGTCTCCCCTTCCACTCAGGAAATTCCAAGCATTTTAAGAGCTCTGTGCCAGGAACCAGGGACAAAACCCAGATTATATATTTCTTATAGATCACAGTATCACACAGGTGCAGAGAGGTCGATTGATCCCCAGACTCAAATGACCAGATGGTGGCAAAGCTGCAAGTTGAACCTGAGTTTTTTGACTGTCAGACCTTGCCCTTCCTATGGGACCACGTGGTGTAGGGGGCATATGGGGGTGTGTGGTCCCCACCTTCGCTTCTTCAAAGCTGCCCCTGCCCTCCATGAAGGGAGGTTCCTGCCTGACTTCACTTGTCACCCCTGCACTCCCCACCCCCTCCCACACCCTGGCTGTTTTTCCCTTTATCCTTCCAAAGCTCCAGCTCCTGGGATGCTGGTGCAGTGAGTGGAAATGGAAAATGGGCTGCATGAAGGAACACTGAGGTGGCAGGGAGCTCAGGAGGTGGTGCTGGGGCCTGGGGGGCAGCAGATGGGGCTGGAAAGCCCATTTTCCTTATCTAGAAAGTAAAGATGAGGGACTTCCCTGGTGGCGCAGTGGTTAAGAATCCGCCTGGTGGGCTTCCCTGGTGGCGCAGTGGTTGAGAGTCCACCTGCCGATGCAGGGGACACGGGTTCGTGCCCCGGTCCGGGAAGATCCCACATGCCGCGGAGCGGCTGGGCTCGTGAGCCATGGCCGCTGAACCTGCGCGTCCGGAGCCTGTGCTCCGCAACGGGAGAGGCCACAACAGTGAGAGGCCCGTGTACCGCAAAAAAATTAAAAAAAAAAAAGAATCCGCCTGGCAATGTAGGGGACATGGGTTCAAGCCCTGGTCCGGGAAGATCCCACATGCCGCGGAGCAACTAAGCCCGTGCGCCACAACTACTGAAGCCTGTACTCTAGAGCCCGCGAGACACAGCTACTGAAGCCTGTGCGCCTAGAGCCCGTGCTCCGCAACAGGAGAAGCCACCGCAATGAGAAGCCCGCGCACCACAACGAAGAGTAGCCCCCACTCACGGCAACTAGAGAAAGCCTGTGCGCAGCAATGAAGACCCAGCACAGCCGAAAAAAAAAAAAAAAAGTTAAAAAATGAAAAAAAGTAGATGATGCTGTCTGTGCCAGTAGTCAAGGTTCCTGTTAGTAGCAAATGAGAGCATCTATTAAAGTACTTTATAAACTGCAATGCCATAAGAATATTGCTGTTCAATATAATTATAGTATGCAAGTTGCAGCTCAATAAAGTTTCAAATGGGATAATACCCACCTCATAAGTGTGAGGGTGACCTGGCTGGTGCCTCGCCCAGGGCCTGGCACTTAACAGACGCTTGTAGCTATTATTCATTATTATTGTTTTTGTACTTATTGTAAGACATGACGTCTTCCCTCAGAGAGGGGTGGGTGGCACTGAGAGGGCCTTCTGAGGTAGGGACCTGTAGGTTGGGACTGAGAAGATAGAAAAAGCAGTCTGTCACCTGGGGCTTTCGTAATTCATTTACTACCTCAGGTCCCGAAACCCTGTTTTTCCATAAAGTCTGAACTTCTTAGCTGGGATGCTCCTTCCTTCCTGTAGAATTTTCAGCAGTCTAACTTCTCAACATTGAGGAGAAACTACTACCTTCAAGCGAACACGCCCACTACTGCTGGCAAGCAGAAAGTGAGTCTTGGCACTTCAGAACCTGCTCAGTAGCAAAAGAGCCTGCGGTTGTAGTTGCCAGAGCTCCTGGCAGCCACCCATCTCTTCTCCCCGCCCAGGGCATGCGCTGCAGGGTAAAGGCCAGTGTGGGTCTGTGCACCCTGGCTATCACTGCAAAACTTCAAAACAACCCAGGGGAGGTGCCTGCTCCACTCAGCTGTGTGCTCTGTCGGACTTCCACCAGCGATGGGCACAGGACCAGTGAGGTCCAGTTAGCCTGTGCGGGAGAGGCTGTGCTGGGGGGACGAGGCGTGGGTGTGATGCTGACCCGGCTGGTGGGGGAGGTGGCAGGCCCTCACACAGTGATTGCAGGCCCGGGAACAGCCAGGGCAAGCGTGATGGTTGGGGAGGAACGGTTGGGGGTTGGCAGGCAGGGCAGAGCGAGGGTGGTAATGAGTAAGCTAGATAGGATGGTAGATCTTCAATCTATCCACAGCAGGCTCCTGGGGAGCTGGGCCGTGACTGAGGCACAGCTTGGGACAGTGGGCAGAACGGAATGTGATTGCCGTGGCCAAGCTACGTATCCTGAGTTTCTGTTTCCTTACTTACAAAGCTGGGGCCTTACAAAAAACCTTACAAGGTTTTTTGATGGTTAAATGAGATAATGTGAAGCACTTAATGCGATGGCTGGCACTCGGTGGCAAGCCCATGCAAGCGATATCCGTGGTTCTGATGCTTTGCCAGGTGGCCCTGGTCATTAGGATAAAACCAGCAGTAGTGGATGCCTAGGACTCTGTCTCTGGGAAGCCTCTGGCCAGCTTTTGTGCTCAAATTCCAAAGCAGGGTGAAAGGTCAGATCAAGGGGCAACAAAGGAACGGTTTCCTGGGGAATCAGGAATAGGGAGAGAAAGCAGCAGCAGCCCTAGTCAAGGTCGTGTCCTGTCTGGGTTGCTGTTTACTTTCCTTCTTCCAGGAATGGAAGCTCTTTGCCACTGATTTCCGTCACCATCTCCTCGGCTTGTGGACTCTGTGAGGTGGTGATCAGTTTACCAGAGAACCAAGTTTTCACGCTGAGTGAAGTTCCACAGTGCCTTCCTCTGTAGGGTTGTTCGGGGTGTGGGTGTTGAGCAGAATAGCAGTAAAGGCTGGCCAGGAATGGTCGACGGTCATGCATTGATTCTGAGAAATTGAATTAATTGGCCAAGGCAAGTCACATACCCAACAAGGGAGGTTGAGGCATCCAGGGACGAGCAACGGTGGGAAGTCATTACTTACCTCTAGGCCTGAACGGGTCAGGAGAGGAAATAGTGTTTCCTCCAGACTTCAGGGCGGGTTGACAGTGTGGAGGCAAGGATGCCCAGCAGGGACTCTCATAGAGGCCGGACATATCCTGAGTCAGGACTGTGACATCAAGGCCAGCAGAGAGTAGGGAAGAGCATACTCCACGTTCTCTCTTCTCCCAGCCTCCTCTCTCCTGCCCGGTGCCTCCCATTGGCTGAACCTGCAGGACACCAGCCAGCGAGGGAGTCTAGGTACCTCCATCCACAGGCCTCAGCTTCGCTGGGTGCAGGGCAGAGAAGGGAGATGCAGAGAAGTGAGCGGAGAGCAACCAACCAGGAAACCTCTCCCAAAGGCTAGTTCCTGGTGGAAACATCGACTCAACAGGTGTGACGGACTCCTGGTGGCACAGTGGTTGAGAATCTGCCTGCCAATGCAGGGGACACGGGTTTGAGCCCTGGTCCAGGAAGATCCCACATGCCGCGGAGCAACTAAGCCCGTGTGCCACAACTACCGAGCCTGCATTCTGGAGCCCACAAGCCACAACTACTGAGCCCGCATGCTGCAACTAGTGAAGCCTCTGTGGCCTAGAGCCTGTGCTCCGCAACAAGAAAAGCCACTGCACCGAGTAGCTCGCACACCGCAGCAAAGAGTAGCCCCTGCTCACCGCAACTAGAGAAAGCCGCGCACAGCAACGAAGACCCAGCACAGCCAAAAATAAAATACAAACAAATAGGGCTTCCCTGGTGGCGCAGTGGTTGAGAGTCCGCCTGCCAATGCAGGGGACACGGGTTCGTGCCCCGGTCTGGG
>NW_020173674.1:5768758-5785380 GCF_003031525.2 Neophocaena asiaeorientalis asiaeorientalis
AAAAAAAAAAAAAAAAAGTTGAAAAAAATGAAAGAAAACCTAAATAAATAAATGGACTCCCTATGTTGGATGAGAAGGCTTAATGTTGTTAAGATATAGGCTTAATATCCTTAAATTGATCTACAGATTCAATGCAGTGTCTTTTACAATTCCAGCTGCCTTTATTTGCAGATGACAATACGAGCCTAAAATTCACATGGAAATGCAAGGGAGCGAGACTGCCAAAAGGATCTTGAAAAAGAACGCAGAGGACTCACACTTCCCAATCTCGAAACTTATCCCAAAGCTACAGTAATCAAGACAGAGTGGTACTGACATAAGGACAGACATACAGATCAATGGAATAGAATTGAGAGCCCAGAAATAAACCCTCACATTTATAGTCAGTTGAGTTCTAACAAGGGTACCAAGATAACTTAATGGGAAAAGAATAGTCTTTTCAACAAATGGTGCTGAAACAACTGGACATCCACTTGCAAAAGAATGAAGTTGGACCCCAGCCTCATACCACATATAAAACTCAAAGTGGATCAAAGACCTAAACGTAAGAGCTAATAACTATAAGACTTTCAGAAGAAAACATAGTCATAAATCTTTGTGATATTGGGTTAGGCAGTGGTGTCTTAGATACGACAGCAAAAGCACAAGCAATAAAATTTTTAAAATAGATAAATTGGGCTTCATCAATATTAAAAACTTCTGTGCAGCAAAGGACACTATCAAGAAAGTAAAAAGGTGGTTCAAAGAATGGGAGAAATTTTTTTGCAAATCATATATCTGATAGGCCCTTGTATCTAGAATAGATTTTTTAAAACTCAACAATAAAAATACAAATAATCCAAAGGCAAAGGATATGTATAGACATTCCTCCAAAGAATATATCCACATGGCCAGTAAGCACATGAAAATATGTTCAACATCATGAGCCATCAGAGAAACGTAAAACAAAACTGCAATGAGATATCACTTCATACCCACTAGGATGGCTAATCAAAAAGGCAGATAATAACAAGTGCTGGTGAGGATGTGGAGGAATTGGAGACTTATTAGCTGCTGGTGGAATATAAAATGGAGCAACAGCTGTGGAAAACAGTCTGGCTGTTCCTCAAGTGGTTAAACATAGAGTTACTATATGATCCAGCAGTGTATACCCAAGAGAAATGAAAACACATGTGCCCCCAAAACTTTTACACAAGTGTTCACAGCAGCATTATTCATAAGAGCCAAAAGGCAGGAACAACCCAAATGTCCATCAGATGGGTTAATAAAATGTGGAATATCTGTACAATGAGATACTCTTTGGCAATTAAATGGAGTCCTGTTACCTGTTACAACATGGATGAACCTTGAAAACATTATGCTACGTGAAAGAAGCCAGACACAGAGGAGCATATAATTTAGTATTCCTGTGTCAGTTAGAAGCAAGGCCCAGGGCCTCAGTTGTCACTCATGTTGTCTTCCTGTGTCATAGGTTCAGCCAGAGACCATTTCCACCATGGGTCCCATCCGTAGGAATGCTGGCTCTGCTTTCCTTCAGGTCCCCTTGTGGGGAAGGGTGCCTGTGGAGTGGTCATGTGTAGTCCACGCCTCACCTGGTGCCCCTCTGAGTGCCACACTCCGGGGACGCCCTCTGCCTTCCTGTTCTTGCAGCTCCTGCTGCCTTTCTGGCCTGTTCTCTCCCTTTTTTTTTGGGTGGGGCTCATCCACAGTAGCTTCCTGAGAAGCAGTGCCAGGAGGTCAGTTGTGGCAGCCGTGTTCTTTGTATTTTTTTTCCTTCTTGTCTTTATTTGAAGAGAGCTCAAAATACTAACAGTATCATTTTATTACAGTCATGACTTCACAGTCACAAGACTGAAAGTTTCAGATTTTACCAAGAGTGAAATGGCTTTATACATGAACTTCGGTTTAACCCCAGAATAGCAGCTACCCAGGTTTCCCACAGAACTTGACCATAATAATGTATAAGTCCCATTCTCATACGCATCCTCATTCACATAGACTGCTCTTAAATTGAGTTCGATTCCAAATTGATTAAAATTGATTAATTGAAATCAATTAAAATTGATTTGTGCTTTATCTTTATTTCATCTTCACACATAATGGATAGTTCAGCTGGATAGAGAGTTTCAGGCTAGAAAACATTTTCCTTTTGAAGTTTTTTTTTTTTTTTTTTTTTTTTTTTTTGGGGGTTTGCGGCCCTCTCCCTGTTGGGGCCTCTCCCGTCGCGGAGCACAGGCTCCGGATCGCAGGCTCAGCGGCCATGGCTCACGGGCCCAGCCGCTCCGCGGCACGTGGGATCTTCCCGGATCGGGGCACGAACCCGTGTCCCCTGCGTCGGCAGGCGGACTCTCAACCACTGCGCCACCAGGGAAGCCCATCCTTTTGAAGTTTTAAAGAAATGCTTTGTTCTTTTCTAGCTTCCCAAGTTGCTGTTGAGAAATCCAAAACCGTGCTGATTTCAGATTATTTGTGCCCCCTTTCCCCCACTTTCTGCAAGCTTACAGGGTCTGAAATTTCACGACATGCCTGGTGTGAGTCTGCATTTGTCCATCTTGTCAGCTCAGTGCATCCTTCCATGTGGAAACGTGGCCTCTGTCCTAGGGGTTTCTTGAATTATTTTGTTTCTTCCCCTGTGTTTTAGCTGTTCTCTCTTTCTGAGACTCCTGTTTAATTTTTGGATCTCTTGAACTGGCCTCAAATTCTCTTCCCTTTCTTTGTTTAAAATAAATTTATTTATTTTTGGCTGCGTTGAGTCTTTGTTGCTGCGTGCCAGCTTTCTCTGGTTGTGGCGAGCAGGGACTACTCTTCGTTGTGGTGCACAGGCTTCTCATTGCGGTGGCTTCTCTTGTTGTGGAGCACGGGCTCTAGGCATGAGGGCTCAGTAGCTGTGACTCACAGGCTCTAGAGCACAGGCTCAGTAGTTGTGGCGCATGGGCTTAGTTGCTCTGCAGCATGTGGGATCTTCCCAGATCAGGGCCTGAACCCGTGTCCCCTGCATTGGCAGGCAATTCTTAACCACTGCGCCACCAGGGAAGCCCTCTCTTGCCTTTCTTGCCCACTTTCCGTTTCTTTGTCTTTTTGTTTCAGTTTCTAGGAGATTTCCTTTACCTAATCTTCCAACCCTTCTATTGATTTTTTTGTTTGTTTTTCCCATTATATTTTAATTTCCAAGAGCTTTTCTTGCTCTCTGAATGGGTCTTTAAAAATATGTGCAGAACATCCTGCAGTTCCACCTATGTAATCTTTTCTTGTTTCTCTGAGGATATTAATGCCATGTTTGTTTAAGTTTTCTTCTCCTTGCATTGGCTGTTTCCTCCAAGTTGCTTTTTTCTGCTACTTTCCTTTGGTCTCTCTTTGAAGGAATCTGTCCTCGGCTGCCCAGTGATCTTTGGTTGCCGGTTCACAATGACTAGTAGGGGCTAAAAGCTGCCTGGGAGTCCAGTTTCTGAGGTGCACAGTGGTGATGAGGCATGCTATTTGTTGGGGAACCTCAGTGTCAATATCCTGAGGCCTCCCCTCTTGGGCTGGGTCAGGTCTCAGAGGAGGGGAAAGGTGTTCTAGGAGCTGAGTGGGCAAGGGGACAGGATGCATAGGCTCACTTAACTTTCCTCTCCTGTTTTTGGCAAGGTACCCAGGCCCTCAGCTGTGCCTTGCACCCCCCAGTGCAGACCCTGAGCTTCGTCCTCTCCAGAGAGCAAACCTCTGTTCTTCAGGAGAGGGTGGGAGAGGGGTGGTCTCCAGCAGCATGAGGTGGGGGGCGGATCTAGGGATCTAACTGCTTCTCAAAAGCTTTCACGCAGCTTCCATTGTATGTATCAGCCCATTCATCCCATCCCAGGGGACCCGGAGCCACAGTTCCCTAGCTTTTCTTGGTGGTGGAAACTGGTGGATGATCAGCCTTCCCCACTGCCAGATAGGGCCACAAGGACAGTTAACCCAAGCTGCTTCCAGTTATGTTGCTGTGGTCTCCCTTCCTGGTCTCTCTGTCCTTGGGGATTTATAGCTTAAAAAACAAAAACCTCTTACTAAAGTTTTGGTGGGATTTCAGGAGGGAGAAAAATTAGACACATAACCCAGACATGAGTGGGCTTTGCACAGGGAAAAGGGCATCCAAGTGGGGAGCATCTTGGTGGAAGGAGTGCTCTGAGGAAGACGGGAACGTGCTTGGATTTTTTGGGAACAAGGAGGAGGCAGTTTGGCAGGAGTTACAGGACCCAGGAGGCTGAGGAGTGATGGGAAATGAGGCTCGACAGGCAGGTTGGACTAATGATGTGAGGCGAGATTCTTACCTGTAGGCAGTAAGGGTCGTGGAGGGTTTTAAAAAGAGAGTGAAAGAATGCCTGCACCGGGGATGCTGTCCTCAGTATATAGCCTGGATCAGTAGCTAAAGCCAACCAATGGTAATGGTTGGTCATGGTTAGGAGGCTTTTACAGCAGTTCAGGTAGGAAGAAGGGGGTGATCTAGGCTGGGTTAGTGGAAATGAAAGCAAGGAGGACGTGAGCAATTTCAGAGGAAGAACTGATGGGCCTTCTTGACTAGATGGTGGGAGAGGGAGAGGGAAGGGCAAAGATGACCCCCAAACTGAAGCCCTAGTTCCCTGGGGATGGAAGACAAGAGGTGTTTGGTTGGGTTTTGGGGAGTGTGTGTCATCTGGGATGGGGGAGGGAGGGGGTAAGTTCTGTTACAGAATAGACATTTGACATGTATATGCAACAGCTATTATTTTAAATCCTCACATTTCAACCTGCAAATGCCTCTGTTGGTTACGAAAGAGTGAAGGGGGTGGGGTGGGGAGAGAGAAAAGGTGTCAAGGGTATATGAGTAAGGAAATCAGTCCCTTAAAAAGCAAAGACTAATTTTCACGTTGTTAAATGAGATTATCAAAGGAATCTTTATTTTGGTATCCTCACAGGTTTATTAGAATGGCTTCTGAACTGCCTTGAGCATAGAGAGTTTCTGATTCATTTCTTCCTTAGCTCATCCTCATGTTTTGACTGAATTAAATGCTCTGTACAAGAGGCTTCTACAAAAGACACAGAGTCCTCTTTTTTTTAAATTAAATTTTATTTTATATTGGAGTATAATTGTTTTACAATGTTGTGTTAGTTTCAGGTGTACAGCAAAGTGATTCATTTATACATATACATATATTTATTCTTTTCCCATGTAGGTTATTACAGAATGTTGAGTAGAGTTCCCTGTATTATACAGTAGGTCCTTGTTGATTATCTAATATGTATATAGTAATGTGTATATGTTAATTCCAAACTCCTAATTTATCCCTCCACATCCCCCACCTTTCCCCTTTGGTAACTATAAGTTTGTTTTCTAAGTCTGTGAGTCTGTTCCTCTTTTGTAAATAAGATCATTTGTGTCATATTTTCAGATTCCGCATATAAGTTATATCATATGATATTTGTCTTTGTCTGACTTACTTCACTTAGTATGATAATCTCTATCAGAGATTATAATAGTAATGCCATGTGGCTGCAAATGGCACTATTTCATTCTTTTTTATGGCTGAGTAATATTCCATTGTATATATGTACCACAGCTTCTTTATCTATTCCTCTGTCAATGGACATTTAGGTTGCTTCCATGTCTTGGCTATTGTGAATAGTGCTGCTATGAACATTGGATGCATATATCTTTTCAAATTATGTTTTTCTCCAGATATATGCCCAAGAATGGGATTGCTGGATCATATGGTAGTTCTATTTTTAGTTTTTAAAGGAACCTCCATACTGTTCTCCAGAGTGGTTGTACCAATGTACATTCCCACCAGCAATGCAAGAGGGTTCCCTTTTCTCCACACCCTCTCCAGCATTTATTGTTTGTAGACTTTGATGATGGCCATTTTGACTGGTGTGAGGTGATACCTCATTATGGTTTTGATTTGCATTTCTCTAATAATTAGCAATGTTGAGCATATTTTCATGTGCTTTTTGGCCATCTGTATGTCTTCTTTGGAGGAATGTCTATTTAGATCTTCTGCCCATTTTTTGATTGGGTTGTTTATTTTTTGATATTGAGCTGCATGAACTGTTTGTATATTTTGGAGATTAATCCCTTGTTGGTTGCTTCATTTGCAAATATTTTCTCCCATTCTGTGGGTTGTCTTTTCGTTTTGTTTATGGTTTCCTTTGCTGTGCAAAATCTTTTAAGTTTAATTAGGCTCCATTTGTTTATTTTTGTTTTTATTTCTATTACTCTAGGAGGTGGATCCGAAAAGATACTGCTGTGATTTATGTCAGAGTGTTCTGCCTTTGTTTTCCTCTAAGAGTTTTATAGTGTCCAGTCTTACATTTATGTCTCTAATCCATTTTGATTTATTTTTGTGTATGGTGTTAGAGAATGTTCTAATTCATTCTTTTACATGTAGCTGTCCAGTTTTCCCAGCACCACTTATTGAAGAGGCTGTCTTTTCTCCATTGTATATTCTTGCCTCCTTTGTCACAGATTAATTGACCGTAGGTGCATGGATTTATTTCTGGGCTTTCTATTCTGTTCCATTGATCTGTATTTCTGTTTTTGTGCCAGCACCATACTGTTTTGATTGCTGTAGCTTTGTAGTATAGTCAAGTCAGGGAGCCTGATTCCTCCAGCTCTGTTTTTCTTTCTCAGGATTGCTTTGGCTATTTGGGGTCTTTTGTGTTTCCATACAAATTTTAAAATTGTTTGTTCTAATTCTGTGAGGAAATGCCATTCATGATTTGATAGGGATTGCACTGAATCTGTAGATTGCCTTGGGTAGTATAATCATTTTGACAATATTGATTCTACCAATCTAAGAACATGGTATATCTTTCCATCTGTTTGTGTCATCTTCGATTTCTTTCATCAGCATCTTATACTTTTCCGAGTACAGGTCTTTTGCTTCCCTAAGTAGGTTTATTTTATTTTTATTTTATTATTATTATTTTTTTTTTTTGCGGTACGTGGGCCTCTCACTGTTGTGGCCTCTCCCATTGTGGAGCACAGGCTCCGGACGCACAGGCTCAGCGGCCATGGCTCACGGGCCTAGCCGCTCCACAGCATGTGGGATCTTCCCGGACCAGGGCACAAACCCGTGTCCCCTGCATCGGCAGGCAGACTCTCAACCACTGTGCCACCAGGGAAGCCCTATTTTATTCTTTTTGATGTGATGATAAATGGGATTGTTTCCTTAATTTCTCTTTCTGATCTTTCATTGTTAGTGTGTAGAAATGCAAGAGATTTCTGTGTATTAATTTTGTATCCTCTAGCTTTACCAAATTCATTGATGAGCTCCAGTAGTCTTCTGGTAGCATCTTTAGGATTCTCTATGTATAGTATCATGTCATCTGCAAACAGTGACAGTTTTACTTCTTCTTTTCCAATTTGGATTCCTTTTATTCCTTTTTCTCCTCTGATTGCTGTGGCTAGGACTTCCAAACTATGTGGAAAAGAAGTGGCAAGAGTGGACATCCTTGTCTTGTTCCTGATCTTAGAGCAGATGCTTTCAGCTTTTCACCATTGAGTATGATGTTAGCTGTGGGTTTGTCATATATGGTCTTTATTATGTTGAGATAAGTTCCCTCTGTGCCCACTTTCTGAAGAGTGTTTATCATAAATAGATGTTGAATTTTGTCAAAAGCTTTTTCTGCATCTATTGAGGTGATCATATGGGTTTTTAAAAAATATTTTTAAAATTTATTTATTCATTTATTTTTTTGGCTGCATTGGGTCTTCATTGCTGCGTGCGGACTTTCTTTAGTTGTGGAGAGCAGGGGCTACTCTTTGTTGCGGTGCACGGGCTTCTCATTGCAGTGGCTTCTCTTGTTGTGGAGCACGGGCTCTTGGCACATGGGCTCAGTAACTGTGGCTCATGGGCTCTAGAGCGCAGGCTCGGTAGTTGTGGCGCACAAGCTTATTTGCTCTGTAGCATGTGGGATCTTCCCGGACAAGGGCTCGAACCCTTGTCCCCTGCATTGGCAGGCGGATTCTTAAGCACTGTGCCACCAGGGAGGCCCCAGCATGTGGTCTTTATTCCTCAGTTTGTTAATGTGGTGTATCATACTGATTGATTTGCAGATATTGAGAAATCCTTGCATCCCTGGGGTAAATCCCACTTGATCATGGTGTATGATCTTTTTAGTGTATTCGGTTTGCTAGTATTTTGTTGAGGATTTTTGGGTCTGTGTTCATCAGTGATGAACATGGCATGTACTTTTCTTTTTTGTGTGGTATCTTTGTCTGGTTTTGGTATCAGGGTGATGGTGGCCTCATAGAATGAGTTTGGGAGTGTTCCTTCCTCTGCAGTTTTTTGGAAGTTTCAGAAGGATAGGTTTTAACTCTTCTCTAAATGTTGGATAGAATTCACCTGTGAAGCCATCTGGTCCTGGACTTTTGTTTGTTGGAAGTTTTTAAATCACAGTTTCAATTTCAGTACTTGTGATTGGTCTGTTCATATTTTCTCTTTCTTCCTGGTTCAGTCTTGGAAGATTGTACCTTTCTAAGAATTTGACCATTTCTTCTAGGTTGTCCATTTTATTGGCATATAGTTGCTTGTAGTATTCTATTATGATCCTTTGTATTTCTGTGGTGTCAGTTGTAACTTCTTCATTTCTAATTTTATTGATTTAGGCCCTCTCCCTTTTTTTCTTCCTGAGTCTGGCTAAAGGTTTATCCATTTTGCTTATCTTTTCAAAGAACCAGCTTTTAGTTTCATTGATCTTTTCTACTGATTTCTTCATCTCTATTTCATTTATTTCTGCTCTGATCTTTATGATTTCTTTCCTTCTACTAACTTTGGGTTTTGTTTGTTCCTCTTTCTCTAGTTGCTTTAGGTGTAAGTTTAGGTTGTTTGAGATTTTTCTTGTTTCCTGAGGTAAGATTGTATTGCTATAAACCTCCCACAGAGGCCTTTTTATTTGGGGTCTATAGCCAAACGGGCAAGTGGAGAGGGGGTACCACTCACCCAGCCCACCCTTACTGCCTGTCTCCAGGTCACAGTGGGATGCTTAGCCCATCTAGGTGTTCTTCTCATCTGTGGCTCCCGGGGAGGTGAGGAAAGGGCCCTGGTTGTAGCATTTGCGGATTTCTGTGGTGTACAGATGCCCACTGTGATCAGTTTCAGGCTGTTACTCAATGTCACTGAGCACTGAGTTGGAAAGGGGCAGAGTCAGGGAGCCGGTGGGAGCGATCAAGCTGTGCCTGGTGCGGGTGGCTCCTGACAGATCCTCCCCCAAAGGATGTGTGTGGGCGGGAGGACCCCATTTCTTAGGCCATCTGACTTGCTCTGACTAAGGAGGCTGTGAGGGTCAAGTTGTGCTTCAAAGCATCATCTCCGCAAGCAAGCCCCAGCCCGACTGGGCTGGCCTCTGGTTCTCTCCTCATGGCCCTGGCCCTGCCCGCCTCTGCCCATCAGAAAGCTGACGTTTATAGTAAAGGCCCGTTATGTGCCAGACACTCTTCTGAGCACGTTACGTGCATGAACTCGTTTGATCTTTGTAACAAGCCTGTGCACGTTACTGTTATTACCCCTGATTGTACAGATGAAGAAATTCAGGCCTGGAGATTAAACAGCTTGCCCAGAGCTAGTGGGCTTGGTGGAGCCCTGACTGGAACCCAGGCCGTTCGACCCCTGGGGTCTTACCACTGTGTTTTCCCTGCCCTGTGACGTCAACATCTGGGAATTCTCTTTACGTGTTTTTTTTTTTCTCCTTAAGATCCAGTCAGGGCCTCGGCACTGTTGGTGCATTGGGGCTGCCAGATACAATACTAGTTTATTAAAATGGCTAGTTGAATTCAAATTTCAGATAAACCAATAATTTAGTGGCGTAAGTATGCTCCAGATATTGCACAGGTTATACTTGCACATTTTTAAAACGCAGTCTAGCTGCAATTCAGATTCTAACTGGACACTTTGCATTTTAATTGGTTGAATCTGGCGGCCCTTGGCTCAGCGACTTTATCTTGGTTGAGAAAAGAGTCGGGCGCCCGGGAGGAGATTGAAGTAATCAGTCTTGCTACTCACATTTCTCTGGCCAGATTGTGCTGAGGGCTACCAATCTCTGGTTCATGGTACTTTTTTTGTCTGTTTAATTTATTTTTTGGCCGTACCGCGTGGCATGCGGGATCCTAGTTCCCTGACCAGGGATCAAACCCACGCCCCCAGCAGTGGAAGCACCGAGTCTTAACCACTGCGCCACCAGGGAAGTCCGTCATGGTACATTTTAAAGTAAAACATACTTAATATCTAAATTACAAACATGTCTAACTTTTGCTTTTCTCCTCTAAAGAAAGAATATTAACACAACCTGTTGTAGGAACATGCCAAGATACAGGTAGATCACAGCAGAAACTTAAGAAATCTCATACAATCAGTCTAATATTTTGCTATTGCAGAAGACTCATTTGACCTAAACCAACTCATTCAGAAAACTGTCTAAAATTTTTTTAAACCCCCTCACAGGGAAACGCCATTGCCTTTTCTAATCTGTATCTTTTGCTGATCTGACCGGCCAGATATTTTTCATAAAGCTTAGTCTCATCCTGCTTCTTGGAGCGGCTGTGGCTAACCAGGAGTTTGGGTGTGAACAGGAAGCACGGCCGTCTACAGGTCTGCCTTCCCTGGGCTGCTGCTTCTCCGGCTGTGCCTCTCTGAACGTGATGTCTTGCCCTGTCAGCCCAGGGAGCCGGAGCACAAAAGCCACTGGTCATCTTAGCCCTTGGCAGGGTCAGTGTATTGGGTGATGCCTGGGTCCCAGCCGGTGCTGGGGTATTTTACACTGGCACTAGAGCTTTGCTCTCAGAGGAGGGAGGCGCTCTTCATCCAGTACAAAGCCAGTCTTTCACCTGAGCTGAGCCGCTTTCCAGGGATGCTTCATCTCTGTAACTCCTAGCAGCCTACCCTCCTGTTTCCAAACAGCATTCGGCTCTATTTTCTGACCTCCTCCTGTGGAAGGTTTAGCTCGCTTTTACCCCCCAGCCCAGACATACCCACTTTCCCTGCTCTCCTCCTTCCCGCATGGTTACGTAACCATTTAAAAGTACATTTTCAGTTTTTACATTATTAAAATCAAGTAAATATTCACAGTTGAGAACACCAAGTGTATACGTGATAACGTTTTCCTGTATAACTTCTCGGTTTCCTGGAGTTACTCTTTACCTCATTCCTTCATCCCCAGACGAACTATGAAATTTGCCATCTCCTCCCCATTTTTTCAGAGACATCAGGTCATCCAGCCTTTTTGTTTGTTTATTTAGACCCCCGATTGCCCCCTTGGAGCCCCGTCTCTGGAAGCTTCCCGGCCCGTGCTGTTGTCTGGAGAAGCAGTTCTCACCATCCCCTGAGAACTCCCCGGGCTTCCTTCTGTGCTGGCTCCCAGGCTTCTCGGTCTTGGTTTAGTTACTCCCTTGTTTTTTTGGTGCTCATCTCCCAAGAGTTTCCTGGGAAAATGCACGTGAGGGTGGTAAACTTTCCTAGGCCAAGCAGGTCTGAAAATACCTTTATTTTGCCCTCACACTTGATTGATAGTCTAACCGGGTAGAAAATTATGGGTTGGAGAGCGTTTCCCTCAGAAGTGGCTCAGCGTTACTGTGGCCTCCTTCTTCTCTTCAGGAGTGTAGTTGGCTGAGTGACGGCCCCCAAAGATGTCTAGGTCCTCATCCCTGGCACCTGTAAGTGTCACATTATCAGGGAAAAGGGTCTTTGCAGATATGACAAAGTGAAGGATCTTGACATGGGGAGGTGACCCTGGATTATCCGGGGGCCCTAAATGCCATCGCAGGTGTCCTCAGAAGGGAGATGCAGGAGGTTAGACACACACTGCGGTTCTAGAAGGCCAAGTGATGACAGAGGCAGAGACTGGAGTGATGTGGCCATAAGCAGAGGCATTCTGGCAGCACCGGAAGCTGGAGGAGGCAAGGAAAGACACTCCCCTGCAGCCTCCGGAGTGGATATGACCCTGCCTGCACCTCAATTTGGGCCCAGTGAAGCCGATGCTGAACTCTGGCCTCCAGAACTAAAAGAGAATACATTTTGGTCGTTTTAAGCCACCCACTCTGTGATACAGGAAGTTAACAGGATCCCCCTGATCTTACTTCCAGGCAGGACTTTGGGCATCGTGCTGGGGCTCGAAGGGTCCTCACAGCCACAAGTGCACGAGGTGCAGGAGGTGATGCTGGATGACTCTGCCCTGCTCCCCCCCGGGGGGCTGGGGGTGGGCTCCCCGGACTCAGCCTCTTATTTTCTTACCTTTTCTCCTATTTGCCATATGTCAGTCTTTTTGTTATGCTTTCTGGGTGATGTCCTCCACTGTCTTCTAATTCTTCTATTTATTATGTTTAAAAATGTCTGCAATGCTATTTTTAATTCCCTAGAGCTCTTTCTCATTGCCTTTTTAAAATAGCTGCCACCTCGCAGTGCTATAGCTTCTCTTACTTCTCTGAGATTAATTATAGTGGTTTTTTTCTAAGTATCTGTTCTCTCTATTACTTTCTCCTCAGAGTCCCATGTTTTTATTCCCAGTTTGTTTTGGTGAATTTTTTTGGCTCTGCCCTCAAACATCTGGTGATTTTGGCTGTCCCTTCATACTGAAGCCGATTGGAAAGCCTGGGCACGGTGGGGCTTATGGACCAGTTGTCCTCACCTTGAGAGGAGGCTGCAGGCCACCCCTTTCTTTGGGTGCCGACTACATGTCTGTAGCCACGGGACGTCCGTCCTGGGCGGGTGGTTTCCTAGAGAGGAGCCCTCAGGGTGCTCCCTAGCCATCAGCCTGGGAACCACTTCGTGGTAGCCGAGGGCTTTGCCATCTCCCCTGCTGTCTGCAGCGCCGTCTGGTGCCCTGTCTGCCGCCTCTCCCCTGGCTGGGCCTCGTGGCCACAGTGGAGCCTTTCCAGGAACCCAACCTCTCGTCTTCTGAAAGGCGCCAGTGCCTGGCGGTCAGGAGCGGGGCCCTGGATGCCCATAACCGGTCCACCTGGCTCTGACACTTCCTAGCAGCGTGCTCTTGGGCACATGACTCCATCTGTCCTGCCTGCGCCTCAGTTTCCATGGCTCTAGACCTGGGAACGCAGGTGAACCGTCGCAGGGGTCGCTGCGAGGATTCAGCCAGTGACTGCGCTGGACTCAGCAGGGCTGAGGCGGTTTGCTGTTCCTGTGGTTCTGCTGGGGTGTGGTGCAGAGATGGGTCTGGGGCTCTTACTCCCTTAGACTGTAACCAGCCTTCAGTTTGCAGCCCCACTGTCCAGCCGACCCGCTAAGTTCTGAACTTCCCGGGAGCTAAAACTTGAATTTGCTCACTCTGTGGATTCCTCTGCGTGCTCTCCACCCCCCACCCCCAGTCATTGCCACTTGTCCACATGCTGTGCATCGTTCAGTTTTAGGGGCCTCTCTCATCTGCTGCCCTTGGCTTTCCCATTTGTCCTTGGGGGTTTGTGCTCTTTTTAAAAAGATCCTTTTACCGATGTTTTAGTGGGATTTCAGAAGGGTAGAAATGAACCCGTGTTCGATCCATACGTTTCACCAGACCTAGTTCTTACCATAAAATGTGAAGCAAATATGTCAACATAGTGACATCAGTTTATTCTGAGTTTCTGGGTCTTATATATATTGTTAGCTGTATTGTCTGTATTTTTCAAATGTTTCAATAAAGAAAAGAAAAAGAAAGAAAGAAAGGGAGGAAGGAATGAAGGGAGGGAGGGAACCTCGATCCTAGTACCCTCTAGGATCGTCTAGGATCCTCAAGTGCTCATCCTGCATTTCTCCTCTTCTTACTTGAACATTAAGTTAAGACGTCCTTGTCTAGACATTGGGGAGTTTACAGCAGAAACCTCCTCACCTCCCACTAACTCACTTTTACCTCTACCCCCTCTGAGCCACCGCTGAGGCCACCAGTGAGCCCTCTGCTGTCAAATCCCATGTCTGTTTCTTTCACTCCTTATCAGAGCTCTGCTGCCTTAGACATGGCATTCCTCAGAGCCCTGGCCCTCACCGTGCGCCCACGGCCCTGGCTGGTCCCTGGGTGTCCCTCGGCTCATCCTGGCCCATGGGTGTTTCTGGCCGCCCCATCCATCCCTCCTGCCCTCATGTCCCCCGCAGGATGTGGCTCCCAGACCTCCCTTTCCTGCTCAGAGTTCTCCTTCAACGTCAGACTCACATCCAGCAGCCTGTTTGGACTCCCCAGCTGGATAGCTTGCAGTTAATTCAAGTTCATCAGGGTCAAAATTGAACTTGCCGGCCGCTACCTACATCCGCTTCTGTGTTCCTTAACTTGGCATTGCCACTGTTCACCCCTTCCCTTAAAACAGGAGCCAAGAGCCACCCTTACCTGTGGCCTCTTTACCCCTCGTCGAACAGGTGCTGGAGGAGTACTTCCGGCATGTTTCTTGCCTACATTAGAACATCTTCCTTGTTTTTCTTCCACCTCTAGTCTTTCCTCCTCAAATTCGTCTTCCTCAGAACAGTCAGAGTGGCCCCTCTCAACTGCAAAGCCCTCTTCCCCTGCCTGGTTTCCTGGGTCACATCCCCTGACATTGAGGGTAAGTCTGCGCCCCTTGCTGCGCATGCAGGCTCGTGACCTGGAGTCTAGGTGTCTGCGCTTGGTCTCCTGGGCATCCTCACTCCCTGCCTCTGGCCTCAGTGGACATTTGCCAGGCTGTTTGGTCCTTCGTCTTTGCTCCCCCTGTCCCCACGCCTGAACCACCTCCCTCCTTCCTCCTTGTCCTTTGATTCGTCCCTGGTGTGTTTCTTCAGGAGGTCTTCCTGCTGGCTCTGCCCTCTCTCCGTGCAGCCATGTGTTGGCATCGGCACAGTTCACGGGCCTGTTTTTGCTGCCACCCACTCGGCCTTTCCTGGCCCAGAGAGGGCGCTGATCATAGTCCTAAATAGCTCCGTGCTCTGAAGGCCCCCGCTTGGCCTGCTTCAGGATGAGCGGGTGAGAGAAGGGGGGGGGGTTATTTTTTATTTTTAAAAACAATTTTTGGCCGCGCCGTGTGGCTTGCGGGATCTTAGTTCCCTGACCAGGGATTGAAGCCGTGCCCCCTGCAGTGGAAGTGTGGAGTCCTAACCACTGGACCACCAGAGAATTCTCAAGGGAGCATTTTTAACACCCTGTACTCCCCAGCCCCTGGTTTTAGGGTCTCTATAGGTTCTGGTCATTTATGGGGAACGTGGGTCTGTTAGTTTCCTAGGGCTGCCATAGCAAAGAACCCAAAACAGGATGGCTTATGGCAGAGATTTATTGTCTCACAGCCTGGAGATCAGAAGTCCAAAGTCAAGGTGTCGGCAGGGCCACGGTCCCTCTGACAGTTCTGGGGGGGATCCTTCCTTATCTCTTCCAGCTTCCGGTGTTTCCAGCAATCCTTGGCGTTCTCTCCAGGCACATGGCTGTCTTCTCCCTTTGTGTCTCCACATGGTCTTCCATCTGCGTGTGTCTGTCTCTATGTTCAAATTTCATCTTTTTATAAGGACACCAAACATATTGGATTTGGGCCCACCCTAGTGACCTCATTTTCACTGATTACCTCTGTAAAGACCTAATTTTGGGGAATTCCCTGGTGGTCTAGTGGTTAGGACCTGCACTTCCACTGCAGGGGACACGGGTTCGATCCCTGATCAGGGAACTAAGATTCTGAATACTATGCAGAGCGGCCCAAAAAGAAAAAAGAAAAAAAAGGACCTTATTTCCAACTAAAGTCACATTCTGAGGTCTTAGGGGTTGGCACTCCCACGTATCTCTTTGGGGAACAAAATTCAGCCCATACACTGGTGTCCACTTTCCTACCACCTTGAAACTGGGGTGACCTGAGTGAGCGAGTGGGGACGAGGTCCTATGTGACTCGCCAGCTGGGGTGGGTGTGCCATGAAGGTGTCAGGGAGCTTTCTGGACCACCTGCATGTCTGCTGTGTTTTGGTGTCCATCTCCCTGCAAAGCATCGTCCCGCCATGGTTAGAATTGAGTCTTTAGTGCCTGTCACCCTCTCAGCCCTGAAATGCTGTCCTGGTTCCCACCCTCGGGCTGGGAGGTATACTTTGCTGACCTTGCCCCTTTGACCTTCCTTGTCAACACTTTGGGCTCTTATCTGTGTGTAAGGGACACTCATGTGTCCCTTTAGCTTGTGTGTGCTGCTCCCAGGAGGGGCCATGCCTTATGCATTGTCTAGCTGCTCCGCAGTATTTCTGGGCTCACAGTACTCTGCAAGCTCATGTGGCCTGGAGCAGTCATTCATTCATTCACTCATTCATTCCCCAGACATTTAACGTCGGTGTCAGGCACTGGGCAGAGTGCTAGGGAGACACTGGGGGACAAAACAGACTGAGAATCCTGTCGCCAAGTCCTCACAGCGTCTGGTGAGACGGGTCAGCAAATCGTTATAACATTAAGTGCTCCTTTTTTTTTTTTAATTTCATTTTTTTAGAATAAACTTCTTTATTTTTTATTTATTTATTTTCGGCTGCGTTTGGTCGTCGTTGCAGCGTGCAGCCTCAGTAGTTGCGGCACACGGGCTCAGTAGTTGTGGCACACGGGCTTAGTTGCTCCGCGGCACGTGGGATCTTCCCGGACCAGGGCTCGAACCCGTGTCCCCTCCATTGGCGGGGAGATTCTTAAGCACTGCGCCACCAGGGGAGCGCTAAGGGCTCCTTGAGGACACAGAC
>NW_020173674.1:5785448-5801976 GCF_003031525.2 Neophocaena asiaeorientalis asiaeorientalis
CTTGAGGACACAGACGCAGACACGGCCTCACCGAGAGCCCCCACAAGCAGGAGGACAGGGGTTGTGGCAGGGACAGTGACAGAGCTGCAGTGAAGACAGATGGCCGCCCGAGGAAGGGTGTCTGAACAGCCTGGGGTGGTGGAGGAGTCCAGGAAGACCTTCCTGAGTGGGATCTAAAGGATGTGGAGAAATTCGCGCGAGTGGCGAAATTCCGGCTGTGAGCCTGGCCCGGCGTTCAGGTCCCCAGGCAGGCGTGCACAGGTTGGCAGTAGCACTCCTTTTGCACCAGGGGGCAGTGTTTGCCTTGAAAGTCTCCCTGCCCTCAAATGAGGCTGGGACAGGGCAGCCGCTGCTGTGCCCACCGGGCCCCCTCCTCACCCTGTGCTTCCTGCCACTCCCTTGCGGGCCTTGATCAGTCCTCATGCGCCTCTCTCTCTGAGCCTCCCCCGTTTCCCAGTCCACAAATCCCCTCGGCCAACGCGGGGCCCGTTGTCCCAGGTGCCGCTGTTACCCCCTCTCCCCTCTGCCTGCCGCCTAAATCGAGGGTTGCCAGGGGCGACGCAGAGCCCCGCCGCTCAGGGTGGGAGGTGGGCTGTGCTGCCCCAGGCCCCGCGCTGTTTCCGCTCCGAGTCTCGTCCTGCCTTTGATGTTCTTGCGCCCCTTTCTTCTTCATCTGTCACCTTCGTTGTTTCTCCTGTCCTCCCTTCAGCTCCCCCTGCTCAGAAATCTCGGCCTTGGTCTGTCCTCTCTTGGGCGCTTTGATATCAGCCGCTGCAGCCCTGAAAGTCTGGCGGAGTCCTTCCCTTTCATCTGTCCCCGTTGGCCTCCAGCCGCGGGCCACCATCCGACACGTTTAGGACAGCGCGGAGCTGCCTGGAAGGAAGGCTCCCCGAGAGCAGCCCCATCCATCAGAGGCTCGCTTCTGCCACAGTGTGGAGTCCTCCACCAAGAACTCTTTCTTTCTGGTTCTGACCTGCTTTTGCTTGCAGCCAGCCGCTGAGGCCGGCTGGGGGCAGGGTGGTAAAGCCTGGTAGGGGTGCTAGTGCTGGGGGTGGGTAGTAGGAAGTAATTGTGTAGGAGCCTCACTAGTTAACTTGGAGATTCCTGGGGCCTGTTTCTGACCCGCTCTCCCTTCTTCTCACCCCACCTGGCTGCTCCAACACACGTCTGAGATGGATGTGCTCAGGTACTTGGGGACTGGGGGCGGGCAATTCAGTCTGTGGGCTTCCAAAACTAACACATCAGCCAGCCACCCGCAAAGCAGGGCCACAGCTTTACTTTCCTCTGTGCCTCCTGCCCACAGTTGCCCTCTGAGTCTGCAGGAGCTGCTGTGTGAAGAACAGGGATATTTAGGGTGGAAGCAATACAGATCCCCAAAGGAACATTCCAGGGCCCGATGCTTGGCTACAACAGCTATTCAGGTGGCCGCCTACCCTGATCCCAGCAAGCCTGCTCTGGCTGAGAGCACGTACGCCCTTGAGCCCAGTGGCTTTATTGTCTGGACCAAAATTTGGATGGTGATGGCTTGACAGCGGAATTCTGTGCTGCTCTTGGTTGCAAGAGGCAGCCTGGGAAGTGTAGTTTAGGTCTGAAGTAATGGGACCTCTAGTGACATTTTGATGATTATTGGATGAATTGAAACTGCCCTAGCTCATCAGGGACACGTGATTGCTGGCTCTGTTAGCCTGCTCCCTGGTGAGAAGTGCAGAGCCCCACTGGTGGCCCTGCCGAAGTTCAGGCAGTAACGCATTTTTATCAGGAGTGGGGTTTTAGCTTTTGGTTTCCAAGTGCCTGTCACGCTGTGCTTCTGATGAAAACCATAATTTATTCCTTTAGTTAGGTGAGGACACCCTAATGGGTCAGCACTCTTGCTCTAGAAGGAGACATACAAAGGGCTCAGAACTGCCCCTGCTGGCTGACCTTGAGTGTGACTTAATCCCACTATGCCTGGTTCCTTCTGTCAAAGGCAGTGATAAGCAGCTGTGAGGCTGACCTGAGTTAGTACGTGTGGAGCCCAATGCCTGGGAAAGAGTAGGGACTCTGCTAGGTGTGCTGTTCCCCGCTGTGTCCCCACCTGCTGGCACTGGCCTGGCACAGAGGTGGAGCTTGGCGAGTGTTGGATGTTGTAGAAGCCGCAGGGGCAGGTCAGGTCACCGGGCCTGGCAGACGATGTCACTACCTCCCCTGCCTCGTGCCCCAGGTTGTTGTCAGCACCCTCTTGACTGAATCGTCACCACTCCCTTCTGGAAGGAAAGAACACTGAGCTTATCCATTCAGTGTTGGGGGGAGGTTTGAAGCTGGAAGAGAAGTCGAGACTGCCTGTGGAGTCACGCTGAGAGGCAGCGGGGGAGAAACAGGTGTTCCCAACACTCCCCGCCTCCCTGTGCCTCATTCTTGCTGGCGTTGTTTACACGTCCCAAGTGAGAGTCAAAGCCGTCTTCCTCCCCGTCTCTAATGCACACCCCAGGGCCAAGGAAAGGGATCTGTCAGCTGGCATTTGCAAAAATAGCAAACGGGCCTCTCTGGGCCTGTCGGCTCACTGGAGAGGAAACCGGATAAGGGATCTTTGGGCGGTGGCGGCTGCTTTTCTCTTGCTCATCACTCCCCCATCTCTGAGGTCAGAAAAGGAGATTTTTGCTCATGTGTGCCACTGGCACTGAGCAAGGCAAAGTGGCGTCCCCGAGGCAGGTGACCGGAGGCTGGCTGTGCCCTGGCTCCTCCAAGGGGCCTCTCCCCCCGGGGGAACCCAGCCAGTGGGGGAGTCCCATCCATCCGCAGAGCAGCCGCCCTCTCTGAAGGCTTGTGGCTCCCCTGGGCAAGGTCAGCTGATGCAACAGAACACGAGGGCTTCCCAGGGCGTCGGGTTTGGTTAACGAAGGCCTCGGCGTTTTAAAAGAAGATTTTCAGCCAAACTGCCAACGACCTTGAGAACTTCTGGGTTCCCATCCCGCAACCGAAAGCTCAAAAGCAAGGCACAGTGTGGCAGCAATGGTGGGAGCCTGGGCCTTGCCCACACCGCCCTCCTGTGACCGGTGCCGTCACCTGTGCTCTGCTCTGCAGTGAGGGGACGAGAATGCTGCCTGCAACGGTGCTTGAGGGAAGGCCAGTGCTCTGCGAAAGTGGCGCTGTGAAGAGGGGCTGGCACTCAGGTCACTGCAAGATGCCAGAGTTTGGTCTCAGGGCGGGGGTCCCATTGAATGCCAGAGGCAGCCCCTCTGGGAGGGCTGCAGAAGGGAGTTTGGTCTCCTGAGGCCTGGCCACGCTCAGACCTCAGGCGCTGAGCTTCTGCTGCTGGGCCTCACCGGGTGCCTGGCTGCCTGCCTCCGCCACCCCGAGCGGGAATCCGCCCACTCAGCGCCTCCTTCGGCCCACCCCGGACCCTCAGACTCGACACAGCCAGAGTGAGTGCATCACACACTCGACCCACGAAGGGCCTGCTTCCTGGAAGGGAGGCCTCTGTGAGGTGGCTCACCTCTGTCCTGCAGGTTTTCTCCCAGCTGAAGTTGATTCTGGAAAGGCCTTAGGAGGCACCAGGCAGCCGAACCCCCTGGGTTTCAGGTCTGGGAGGGGAGTGGGACTTGACAAGGGAAAAGGCTGGGTGCTGGGTTAACCAAGTTCTGAGGTGTCCTGGGAACGCAGCAGGATTTTTATTCACCTTTGTGTCCTCAAGACCCAAGCGTGGCTTTGCGGGGTCAGGGGGTGGGGGTCTCTTGTGACTAAGCTGGGAACTGAGCTACAGGGCTGTGTCTAGGCTCTGAGGGGCAGTGTGACCTGTGCCCTCGGGCATCCACGAGGGCCCCGTCTGACCAGCCTCCCCAGACCCCACTCTGCCTGTTGGCTGACGTTTCTGTGCCTTTCACCTGCAGGGGCAGCAGGAAGTCCGCTGTCCCGCTCCCGGCTGGTGTCCTGCCTCAGGACACCCCCTTCGGGCTTCCCTGGTGGCGCAGTGGTTAAGAATCCGCCTGCCAATGCAGGGGACACGGGTTCAAGCCCTGGTCCGGGAAGATCCCACATGCCACGGAGCAACTAAGTGCATGAGCCACAACTACTGAGCCTGTGTGCCACAACTACTGAAGCCTGCACGCCTAGATCCCGTGCTCCACAACAGGAGAAACCACCGCAGTGAGAAGCCCACGCACCGCAACGAAGAGTAGCCCTTGCTCGCCGCAAGTAGAGAAGGCCCGCGCGCAGCAAGGAAGACCCAACACAGCCTAATTAATTAATTAATTTTTTAAAAAAGAACACCTCCTTCATGCTCTTTCCCTATCCCTGGGGATCGGGGAGCAGGCTTTGGGCTGTGAAGCTCCTGCTGCCTGCGTGACCCAGCCTCCATGCCTCCCCTGCTCCGGGGCGCCCCTTCCCCCAGTTTCAGCCTTGGCAGCCGTCCCTGCCTCCAGCAGACTGGGGCGGGAGAACTTTGTACCCTGGGCCACTGACTCAGGCCGAGCAGATGGCGTGGCCTCCCTGGGAAGAAGCAGCCCTGGGTGCCTGGCTGGTGTGGGGTGAGTGCCCCAGGGCTCCCTTGTGGCGCGCAGGTCTTCCCACCCGAGAATGCGGTCCGCTCTCTGTGGGCGCACGTTCCGGCCCTTGTCCAGCGAGAGCCACTGGACGGGTGGCCGCATCACTGGTTTGGGCGGGAATGAGAGCCCTGCGGGTGTGGGCACCAGAGCCGAGGGTTCCTTCTCGTGCCCTGCACTCATCAGGGAGGAAAGGCCAGTGGGAAGATGGCGATGGCGGCCACGTTCATCGCCCAGGCATGGCGCTCAGGGCCCCTGCTCAGTGATCCACAGGACGACCTGCCGAGGTTGGGGTGGTGTTAGCCACTTCCACAGAGGCGGGAATGAGGCCTCAGGTGCCCAGACCCAGGCCTGCTGACTCCAGGTTCACGCTGGGCTGCCAGCCGGTGCGTGTGGCTGCCCTCTGCCCACGTTTTCCACTGCTCTGACTTCAGCGAAGGACCGTGACCTTTCCCCTTCTATAAACATCTGCCTGCTCACTCCCGCACCCCAGGGTCTGCTCAGGACAGGGGGCTCCGGAGCGTTCAGAGACCCCCCACCTCCACCACCCACTGCCCAGACCCTGGTTTCTTGGTTTGTAAAGTGGGACGCCAGGGAAACCCTTGCTGTCTAGAGCACGTGTGAGGGTCAAATGCAGAAATGTGTGTGGGTCTCTAAGGCCGGATAATTCAGACTCCCTTGTTTGCTGACTGAGCTAGGGAGGCACTTGGCACCCAGCCCGGGGGCATAACCTCCAGGGATCTCTTTCTTTATCTGGAAAAGGGATTGGGGCATGTGTGGTTGGGGACAGGACAGAAATGTCTGTTTATCCGCAGGACAATGCGTAGTGCCTAAGGCGTCCTCAGGAGTAAACCCACCCAAGTGGGAGAAAAGAGCGTGCCTCCCTGGAAATAGTTGAAACGTCCCTGGAGGATGGAGAATCTCCGTGCCAGTGGTGCCAGCTATAAGGCTGCTCACCTGTAGATAAGTGAGGAAGATCCCGCCCGCAGCCCTGAGCAGAGCAGGCGTCTGGTGCCCAGGACGAGGGCGAGGTTTGCATCCCACACCTGCTCCCCGGGGTGCGCGCCATGGACCGCCAGGGCCTGCTTGCTTCTGGCTCCTCCGCTGGGCAAGCGCTTCCCTCCTAGCGGGTGGGTGTCTGAATCCGGAAGCCAGTGCAGAGGATTAGGTGCTGCCAGTAGACCTGCGAGGGGGAGATAACAGGATAGCATCTGAAGTTCATGGGCTTTCAGAAAGGTGTGGGAGTCAAATGTTTCCACTCTGAGGCCCAGCTGGTACTTGGCACCCACTGTGAGCGGGTCCCGGGGGCTCCCTTGGGTCGCTCCTCCATCGGCGCCAGCTGGAGCATGGCTTCTTTCAGACCCACAGACAGGCTGCAGAAGCAGTGCGGGGAGTTCTCTCACACCCCTTACCCCAGTTTCCCAAACACCGTTGACCACATTTGCTTCATATCTCATGTTTTTCCCTGAGCCATTTGAGTGTAAGTTGCAGATATGATGCCCTTAAACTCCTAAACACTTTAAGTGTTTTTTCCCTAAGAATGAGGATATTGTCTAAAGTTACCACAATACAACAATTAACATTGACACAATACTCGTTTGTAACGTACAGACCTCATTTCAATTTTGTCAGTTGTCCCCCTAATGTCCTTTACTGCAGCTGAAATCCAAGATCCAATCCAGGAGCACGTGTGCATTTCATTGTTCTGGCTCTTTAGTCTCCTTTAACCTGGAAGTTCTTTAGTCTTTGTCCCTCATGACCTTTGACACGTGTGAAGAGTACAGGCCAGTGGTTTGGTGGAACGTCCCTCAGTCTGGGTTTGCCTGGTGTTGGCTCCCGATTAGACTCAGGCTGGGCATCTGTGGCAGGAACACCCGCAGGTCCTTCTTGGCCGCCCGTCAGGAGGCATGTGATGGCTGTTTCCTGCTGGTGATGTTAACCTGCATGACGCGTACGGGGGTGTCTGCCAGGTTCGTCCACTTTGTATTAATAAGTAAGGACTGTGTGCTCCATTTTAGAAGATGAGCCAGAGCCCAGCGAGGCTGCTGCCCCACCCTTGACATTCGCACTGCTGGTGGGACCCCGGGCGCCCACTGCCCGCCCTCGCCTCTGCCCCTTTAGGCTCTCAACTCCCGAGAGCTTCTGCCCTAGCCCCACGGTGCTTCCTGGCTTTCCTCCTCATCCAGACTCAACGTTGGTGCACCCGCCACTCCTCTCTCTTTTTCTTTTTTGCGGTACGCGGGCCTCTCACTGTTGTGGCCTCTCCCGTTGCGGAGCACAGGCTCCGGATGCGCAGGCTCAGCGGCCATGGCTCATGGGCCCAGCCGCTCCGTGGCATGTGGGATCTTCCCGGACCGGGGCACGAACCTGTGTCCCCAGCATCAGCAGGCGGACTCCCAACCACTGCGCCACCAGGGAAGCCCTCCTCTCTTGACTGTTCTGTCCCCAGCAGATCTACCCCAGGCCCAGGGCTTCCAACCCCACCCTTTTGCTGAAGCGCCCAGGCTTCCTGCCTGGCTCTGACCTCTTTGGCAGCCTGTCCCCACCCCCAGTCTGGTCTCTCCTGAGGTGGGGGAGGCACTTCCACTCGCCCATCCTGGGCTTCTTCCTTCCCTTCATCTTCCACAGTGGGTCTCAGCAAATCTAGCCTGTTGTATCCCAGATACCTCCCCACCCCCTGTCCCCCCCAGTCAGAGGTGCTGTCTCTGTCTCAGCCCCTGCACAGCCCCACACGTGCACCCTTTTTCCGTCCTCGCTGCTCCCAACCCAGGCATCTTTTCCAAACACGCAGCAGGTCGTGCCCTCCACCACCGTGTTGGGTGAGAGGCGGACGTACCCAGAGGCCTCGGCAGCCTGGCCCGTCTCACCTTCAGCCGTGGGGTCCCTGCCCCCAGCTGTCAGACCGGATCTTTCTTGGACACACCCAGCTTCTTCTTCCCTCGGGTCCTTGGCCATGGCTGTTACTGTGCTTGGGGTGCGTTCCCTGCAGATCAGATCTGTGTGTGGCTGCGGCTTCCTGCATTTAGGTCCCCACGTCTGTGCCCTCCTCGGAGAGGCCCACTTAATATCCAGCCCCCTGCCCGGTAATTCACAAAATGTTACCTGTTTTCTTGCCCTTGGGGCACTAGTCATGATCTGAAAGGACCTTATTTCTGTCTGTTTTTTTCCTTTTCTCTTCTCCTTCCCTGGGTCTACCTCCTGTGAGAGCAGAGGCCTTCCTGCCTTGTTCTCGACGCCCTCGCCTGGTGCTGTGCCTGGCGGGGTTGATGCTCTGTGGGCCGCCCTCTCTCCCCTGGTCTGAGGGCTTCCCTCTTCTCTTTCTTCTCTTTATTTCCTTATTTCTTTTCTTCTCTTGTCTTTCTATTTGGTCTTTATTTCCCTTTATCCATCTTGTTGGCCATAATATGACGCTGAGGTTTTTATATATAAAAATAAATATATATTTATGCTTCTTACTTAAACAAAAAGGTTGAGTCAAGCATTTAAACTTTACTGAGAAATAGTTCACGTGGTTAGCTGGATAAAGGCACCGGAGCAAGGGTAAAGGACCGAATGCCAGTTCGGGCTCTGCTGTAACAGCTGTGTGACTTTGAACACACTTTTTAAAGCTCGCCTGGGCCTTGGTTTTCTTCATTTGTAAAATGAGGCGGGTGGTTGACCTCTGAAGATGTTCTACATTCTGGGATGTAAACTGACCTCAATTTATTTTTGTTGTGATAAAATATTACTGATATAACAGAATTTGCCATCTTAACTATTTTTAAGCGTGTAGTTAGTTCACGGGTATTACGTACCTTCACACCGTTGTGCAACCATCACTGCTGGCCATTTCCAGCACTTTTTCGTCTTGCAAAACTGAGACTCTGTCCCCTTTAAAAAATCCCCACCCCCACCCACCACTGTCTGTCTCTGTGAATTTGACTCCTCTAGGGACCGCATCTGAGCAGAGTCATGCTGTATTTGTCTTTTTGTGACTGGCCCATTTCACTGGCCCTCAGCTGGGTTCCATGACTAATTTACTTAGTAGCCCTTGCAGCAAGGAAGGTTTCTGCAGTTTGAAGAAATCCGCATTTTAACCAAGTAGAGGCTGTGCTTCCCTGGAGTACACTGATACGGGTCTGCTCCCGGGGAGGTCCACTGCCACCCTCCCTGCCCAGCCAGACGGAACCCTGAGGGAGGGACGCAGGGGTCAGTGTGGGGCACGAAGGTTCTAAAGTCTGGGGCTGCCTGGACAGCTGTGCCCGGCAGAGGGGACACTGACATTACACACTGTGGTCATGCAGGGCTGCTGGCTCGTCTCTGAAATTGCTTTAAAAGCTTGAAGTGCGGTGCTTTAGAAATTATAGTGAGTATTAGAGTATGCGGGTAAACTTGGGGTGCCATCTGGGTGTGAATTTGCTCCCTTCCCTATAGTTACTCAGCCCCGCAGGGAGGAATCGAGGCAGCAGTGGTGCTGGCTTTCATGCAGGGCTGCTGGGAGGCTGGCACGGGACCCCCGCTCTTCCTGGGGACCCTCTGAGCTGAGGTTTCTCTAACCTGGCCATGACTTCCCTCCCTAGATGCTGAAGTTTCAAACTATCCGTGGGGGCCTGAGGCTCCTAGGTATCCGCCGAACCTCCGCTGCCCCCGCTGCCTCGCCCAGTGTCCGGCGCCTGGAGTACAAGCCCATCAAGAAGGTCATGGTGGCCAACAGAGGTGAGCACAGCGGGAGCCAGTGTCCAGCCCCTGCCCCAGCTCCCTGCCCCTTTTGCTGCATCTCTTCGGACCCGGGGATCTAAGTTCCCATCCTGTTGCCCACCCCCGGCCCCAGGCGAGATCGCCATCCGCGTGTTCCGGGCCTGCACGGAGCTGGGCATCCGCACCGTGGCTGTCTACTCAGAGCAGGACACTGGCCAGATGCACCGACAGAAAGCTGACGAAGCCTACCTCATCGGCCGCGGCCTCGCCCCGGTGCAGGCCTATCTGCACATCCCAGACATCATCAAGGTGGCCAAGGTGAGCAGGGCTGGGCTGGGATGGGGGCCTCCTGAGGGCCAGGCCTGGGTCCTGTGTCTGCCCCCCGCAAAACTTGACGCTGCTGGCAGTGAGTCCCTGTGAAGGGATGAATGAGTGAGTGAGTGAGGGAATGAGTGAGTGAGTGAGGGAATGAGTGAGTGAGTGAGGGAATGAGTGAGTGAGTGAGGGAATGAGTGAGTGAGTGAGGGAATGAGTGAGTGAGGGAATGAATGGAGCAAGTGAGGGGGAGCAGGCGCGAGGGCTGCAGGGTTTGGGCGGGCCCGTGTGAAGGGCTTTGAGGTGAGCTTCACTCTTCTGACGCCACCAACCCCCCGCCAGGAAAACAACGTGGATGCCGTGCACCCTGGCTACGGGTTTCTGTCAGAGCGAGCAGACTTTGCCCAGGCCTGCCAGGATGCCGGGGTTCGGTTCATTGGGCCGAGCCCTGAGGTGGTCCGCAAGATGGGAGATAAGGTGGAGGCCCGAGCCATTGCCATCGCTGCAGGTGAGGACGGGGGCCACGCAGCTCCTGAGGGGGGCTGTCTGGGGTGGGGGACGCTGCTGGCGGGCTTCAGCCTGACCTGCCTGTCTCCCAACAGGTGTCCCTGTGGTCCCCGGCACAGATGCCCCCATCACTTCCCTGCACGAGGCTCACCATTTCTCCAACACCTACGGCTTCCCCATTATCTTCAAGGCCGCCTATGGGGGCGGGGGGCGCGGCATGAGGGTTGTGCAGAGCTACGAGGTGAGCAGACACCGAGGGCTGGGAGACCACCTGCAGAGGGACTGGGGTGCTGGGGGCGGGCGGGGCCATGCACGGCAGAGCTTGGGACTCACTGTCTCCTTGGCCCTCGCCTGCCCTCGCAGGAGCTGGAGGAGAACTACACCCGGGCCTACTCGGAGGCTCTGGCCGCCTTCGGGAACGGGGCGCTCTTCGTGGAGAAGTTCATTGAGAAGCCGCGCCACATCGAGGTGCAGATCCTGGGTGAGTGGGGCGTGTTCCCGGGGCCACAGCGCAAGGCAGCTGCCAAGGACCCGCTCCTTCTGGCTTGGGAAAGCTGCAGGGGCTCTCCCTCAGGAAGACCCTCCCCAGGAAGGTGGGCTGTGGGGCCATGCTGGTCGGGCCCAAGGCCTCCGTTGTGCCCGTTTCTGTCCTGGCTGAGCCACCGCTGGGAGCCGTGCCGAGCGGCCACAGTGGTTGCGCGGGGATCTCCAGCAGCTCAGGGGTGTCTGGGTCCCAGGAGGAGCTGAGCGCAGTCTACCTCCACCCCAGGGGACCAGTACGGGAACATCCTGCACCTGTACGAGCGAGACTGCTCCATCCAGCGGCGGCACCAGAAGGTGGTCGAGATCGCCCCTGCTGCCCACCTGGACCCCCAGCTTCGGAGCCGGCTCACCAGTGACTCTGTCAAACTTGCAAAGCAGGTGAAGGGCAGGAGCTCTCGGGGACAGAGTTTGAAAGCCAAGGGCACGGGCTCCTCCCCATGTGGAGACAAGGAGCCCATTCCTGCAGGCTTGCTTTGAGCTCCTGCTGGCATAAGCCTCACGGTCGGCGGTCACTGGGGTCCAGATGTGGCCAGCTGCTGCAGAGCAGGGAGGCCCAGGGTGACCAGCTCCAGGACGGGGGCAGGAGGACTGAGGGCTGATGCGGGGCCCTCGGGATCCTTGCTTTGCGGCCACAGAGGCGCTGGGCCCAGAGGCCAAGCCTGGAGACCAGAAAGGCTGAGAGGAGGAGGGAAAGAGCCACCGGCCCCTCCTTAGTGCCCTCTGCACAGATTGAGTTTCTGCGCAGCACCAGCGAACCCCTGGAACAAAGGGAGTGAGAGTCAGTGGGATCTGTTCAGATTAAGGGACAGTATTCAAGCATCTCTTCCTTCCTCACTTACTGTTTTTTTTTGGCTGCGCTGGGTCTTCGTTGCTGCGTGTGGGCTTTCTCTAGTTGTGGCGAGCGGGGGCTACTCTTTGTTGCGGTGCCTGGGGTTCTCATTGTGGTGGCTTCTCTTGTTGCAGAGCACGGGCTCTAGGCGTGCAGGCTTCAGTAGTTGTGGCTCACGGGCTCTAGAGCACAGGCTCAGTAGTTGTGGCACACGGGCTTAGTTGCTCCGTGGCATGTGGGATCTTCCCGGACCAGGGCTCGAACCCGTGTCCCCTGCATTGGTAGGCGAATTCTTAACCATTGGGCCACCAGGGAAGCCCCTCGCTTACTCTTAACTGTCCCCTACATCACATCTATTGCAACCCATTTGCTCCCCAGGTCCTCCTCCGCCTGTCTCTGCTCTGCAGGGATATGGAGGGACTACCCCCAGGCCGGCCCAGGAAAGTGCCTGCCACACGTGACCAGGCTGCAGCAGGGACCCTGCTCTCTGTTCCGCTGGGGCCCTCCTGACCCCACCCCCACTCAGAGGCCAGGCATCCTACCCCTGCCTCTGCCTCCCCATCCCAGAGGCCCAAGTGGACATTTCTTCAGATCTGCTCTCCCCGGCTGCTCTCCCCCGCTGGGCCCGCTCTCCTTCCAGACCCTAGCTCCCTCAGGCTCTCAGGCAGCCCGCACCCACAGACCATGGACGCTTCTGTAACCTTCCCCAAATGGAAAGCCAGCCACGGCTAACATGCAGCATTGATTAGGGTCTAATTATAGTTGAGATTTTGGTTCCTTTATAAGAGGACTATTCTTGCCTTGAGTTTGGTCTTATTTATTGGCTTATGCTGTGTCTCCTTCCAGAACAGATTTGAGGGAGCTGAGTGAAGTCTAGTTTGTGGTTTTGGTAGGACCAGAAGTGAAGCTAGAATTAGGCTTGTATTTTGAGTTAGAGCCTTATCTGTTGGTTCCTCTCAAATGGCATCTCTTTGGGTAGTGGCCAGAAGTGATGTTGGAGTAAAGTAGAGGGGAACTTTCTGAAGACCCTCTAAGAATAAGAAGGGTCCAGGAGAGGCCGGGGTATGCGCAGGTGGGCCTGTGTCCAAAAGCTGAGGAGCTGCTGGGTAGAGGGCACCGTCTGGGCCAGACAGGAGCTTCTGCTCGTGTCTCACCCGGACAAGCTGTGTGCGGCCCTCAGAGGTTCCTGCGGAGGCCTGGGGTAAGATGTCCAGGCCGGGGCCCATTGTGGGTTTTGGGCTCTCGCCTCGCGGGGGCAGGGCTGGTGGGCTGCCTGCCATCGGTTGGGGCAGGGTTTGCCGCAGTCTGTTTTATTATGGAACCAGCCCAGTGGGTGAGCCTGCATCCCCATCGGGCTCCCACCACTGCGCCCCTGCTGATGAGGGCACCCCACAGGTGGGCTACGAGAACGCGGGCACGGTGGAATTCCTGGTGGACAAGTACGGCAAGCACTACTTCATCGAGGTCAACTCGCGCCTGCAGGTGGAGCACACCGTCACCGAGGAGATCACCGAGTGAGCACAGGGGTCGACCCAGTGACGCAGGGGCAGCCTCCGTGACCAGCCCGCGGCTGCAAACGGCGGGGAGCAGTACTGGGAAGGGGCGTCTCCCCCATCTTGTGTGAAATCCACATCAGGTGGTTCCTAGGGAGTGGGCAGCGGGAGCTCAGCTCATGTCCACTGGTAGAGAATATTTAGGGATCCAGGTACTTACTTTTTATGAAAATTATTATTATAAAAGCATTACATGGTTATTGTAAGAATTAGTACAAAGGAGCAAATAAAAATGACTCAGAACCCCACCCCTCAGAAACGGGATGCTGAGGAGGTTCCCGGCAGGCTGTGATGTGTGCTGCACATCATGACCTCACTGGAAGAAGGTGCCAATCAACCCCATTTTTCAGATGACGAAACTGAGGCTCAGAGAGGTTAAGAGAGTTGCTCAAGGTCACACAGCTGGTCGTCTCCAGCCCTGTGCTGTGTCTCCTATGCCCACACTAAATCTTTTGGTTTCTTTCCATCTTTATTTACTACATAAGTAGTTTGACACAACTGAGATGTTTTGTACAGAACTTTTATTCTACATTTAAAATTTAATATTTGTCTAAGGCATTCCCATTCTTTCCAAATACTTTAAGTGGTTGCACACTATTCCGTTTTCTGGGTATTTTAGGACTTATCTACATATTGCTCTATTTTTAGACAATCCGGTTGTTTGGCTTTTCTAGTTATTAAGGGTGTGTCAGTTCACATCTCTGGGCCTACATCTTTGCCCACCTCTCTGAAGAGTTCTGAGGATAGACACCTTTAGTAGGATTGATTACCTGAGCAATGGATAAGCAACATCTCACCTAAAGAGCCTTCGAGACCCCTTGTTCCAGTTTGTTCTCCCACAAGCATTGCGTAGAGACATTCCAAAAAAACCTGCCCATTTTATAAACAATTAATATGGCCTTTCATGGTTTCAAAATACATACACTGAGCCTTTCAAGTGTTACACCCTAGCTTTGGGTCAGTCCATCTCACCATGGAACCTTTCAGACAGTTCCTTCCCCGACCCCTGACCCCACCTGAGACAGGACGCTGCCGGGGCGCCTGCCTTTGCCTGGCAGGTGCACGGAAGGCCTCAGAGTCCTTGCTCTCTCGAGGTAAAGGCTGAGTGAGGCACATGCCCCGGCCTCACCCTCTGGCCCCGTGAGACTTTCCCCATTGCGTTGCTGTAAAATTGTTGTCAATCTTGAGCCTGTTCGGAGCCTGTTCTGCTAAGGATGGGAGTCTTTGCTTGCTCGAGAGCAGAGGTTTTATGTCAGACAGACACAGACTGGGGTGCAGCTTCCTCCCAAGTCACTAGCTGCGTAGAGCTTGGGTGGGCTGCAGCCTCTCTGGCCCTCGGGCTCCTCCTCTGATGGGAATGACAGTGACTCCCAGAGCATTACTGTGGAGGTGAAGCTTGGAAAGAGCACAGCCATAGTCTGCGGTGTATAGACACGGCGATGCGCGGTAATCATCCTCACTACTGTGGAGTGGTTTAGCAGGAAATACGAAACACTGAGGAAGATCCGCCAGGGTAGTAGTTCCCAGGCTGTCCTTATCATAAGCCTCGGTGACAATAAGTTTAAAACCTTGAGTTTTTTAACAGCTGTTCCACTTCGATTTGTTGCTGTCCTTAGGAGCATGGCAGTCAGCGAGGGTGTGCTTAGAAAACCAGGCACATTTGGAGAGCTTTGTACTGTGAGATCTTCTCTGAAGGGTCTTTCTCTGGGGACAGGCCCAGCTGCAACATAGGTCCTGGGAGGGTGGCATCCCGACCACGATGGCACCCACCAGTGTGGACCCTCCAGTAGCTGCGGCCCCATCTCAGCAAGCCTGGCCTTCACTATAATCCTGTCGTCTTGCAAACTGGCCCCCAGCCCCACCCAGCACACACCCTGTACCATATACCACTCTTAAGAATGAGGGTCTGAGCCTTCAGATACAGGCTTGGCCAAGGGAGGGTTTGGGGGAGGCAGGAGGACAGAGAGACCCCAGGGAAGGAGTAGGGCAGAGCGTGGGGAGGAGTAGTTTGGGAGGGGGTGCAAGATCAGGTAGATGCTAATATTTCAGCCACCCCTCTGGCTGCCGCGTTCTCCTCATTCAGACCCTGCGGGTTCCCAGCCCGGTCTGGTTGGGAGGAGGCTGCCGAAGGGTCAGCCGGCAGGGGCGGCGGGGCCGGGGCTGCCCTGCCCATCCCCTGCCTCACGCTCTCCCCCTCCTCTGCCTCTCCCCCATCCTGCAGTGTGGACCTGGTCCACGCCCAGATCCATGTGGCCGAGGGCCGGAGCCTGCCTGACCTGGGCCTGCGGCAAGAGAACATCCGCATCAACGGCTGTGCCATCCAGTGCCGGGTCACCACTGAGGACCCCTCGCGCAGCTTCCAGCCGGACACCGGCCGCATTGAGGTAGGGCCGCCTTCCCACTGAGCCCGCCACCAGTCTTGGCCTGCTTGCAGACGCTTCTCCAGGGGGCACGAGGGAGCCTGTGGTCCTGGCAGTGAAGGAGGCCTCTGGCTTGAGCTGACAGGAAGCTGGCTGAGAGTACGTGGGAGCCAGGCACTGTCCAGGACTAAAGGGGAGAGCACTCCCGGGGAGAGACGGCCATGTGTACAGTCCGGAAAGGCCAGCGGTGGGGATCATGTGGAACAGGGAGCAGACCAGCTGGGTGCCAAGTGCAGGGTCCCTGGGAACAAAGTGTCGCAAGAACCCAAAGCTTCACTGCCCACCGAGCAGCGCTGCTGGCTTCTGTCCTGCCTTCAGTCTGAGGGAGACCCTGGGTGCAGCAAGGGATTGGGGCCCGTTATGTCTCAGTGGAGGGGACGGGCTGGGCCAAGGGACCCATCAGGGATGAATGAGGGAGTCGGGGAGATGGAGGGGGCCAGGGAGGAGACCCAGAGGCAGGCTCTGCCTGTCAGGGGCTGAGAGAGGGCCTGGGCAGGCTCCCCTGCCCCTCCCCTGGGCACTCCTCTCTCCCCTCCCCTCCCCGCCCCTCCCACCCCAGCCTCTGGGCCCGCTGCAGGCAGGCGCCCTCTGGGCTGCTGGGACTCCTGTTCCCTGGTCCTGTCTCATGCCACCAGCTAAGTATACCTCCAGTCCTGCACGTCAGCAGTGCTGTCACAGGCTCTGCTGGTTTACTGCTCCCCATCTGGCCCGAGCCTCTGAGGAAGCAGGATGCGTGCGGGAGTCCAGGGAGGAGGGCGAGGGTGATTTTGAGGCAGACCCTGAGTTCCTGAGACAAGTGATGTGGGGTGGCCGGGGAGGGAAGGGGAGCTATCTGGATTCTGAAAGCCGCATAGAGCTGCTCGGCTTGAGGCAGAGCTGCCGCCGGAATTCCGTTTCTGGAAGGGTCCAAGTCCATAGGTGGGGGCCAGCCCCAAGGCCAGAGTGCTGTGCACTGAGCGGCCCCGACTTCCCTGCCCTCGGCCGGGAAGGGGCAGCTCGGAGACACAGTGCTGCCTTGCTGCACCTCCACCTCTGGGGCCTGGCTCCTCCGAGCCTAGTTTACCGCAGAATGTTTTTAGCTGACAGTTCCTGCTCACAGCTGTGTGTTCACCCTTAAATATTTTATTGAGTTCCTTTTTATTGAACACGGGCCTGTGTCCCTTAGAC
>NW_020173674.1:5802123-5808627 GCF_003031525.2 Neophocaena asiaeorientalis asiaeorientalis
CGCACCTGGGTCCCCTGCCCCGGGTGCAGGCTCTCCCTCCCCCTCCACAGATGTTCACGCCCCAAGCCCCTGGCCCCGTGCCGTGGCCCCCCTCCCCGCATCTGACCGTTTGGAGCCCCCGTGCATCCCCATGAGCCGCCTCTCTGACCCTCACTCTCTGCTTCCCTTCCTGGGCCCGTGGGCTCCTGTGTGTCTCCCTGCATCTGGCCTGGCTCCCTGTTCCTAGTATTAATCATCCACTCACTGGCTCCTCCCATTTGGAAGGAAGGGAAGGTGGGGGGACACGGAGGCCTTCCCTGTCACTGCATATGTTATACGCTCCCTGGCCCCCTGGCCTGCCTCCGCTTGCCTTGCTCTCATCCTGCAGCATCCTTGTCACCTGCCTGTGTGTTTCCTCATTTGTTTGTCTGCCCCCTTGGCCCAGCAGGCTGGGAGCACCCTGCGAGCAGGGGACTCTGTTTTAGCTGCTCTGTCCCCACTACCTGGCACGAGGCGGGCACACATGCTGTGGAATGAATGAGTGAACTAATGAATGAACCTGAAAAGCAAGAGGGCTGGTCAGGCGGGCGGGGTGGCAGGTTGGTGGGATCTGGCCGGCTTGCCCTGGTCCCTCCGTGCCCTGCAGGCTCCGCATTAGCCCTGAGTGCTAGGCGCCAAGCCCTGGGGCTGGCAGGGCACGCCCTCCCCATCCCTTGTCCTGCCCCCTTTCTCCTCTTGGGGAGGAGGGAGCAGTGACTGTGGCCCTTCCTCCACACGGTGGGGTGCCCCTGGGTTTGCTGGCAGAAAGCAAGAACTTCACAAGCCAGAGTTGGGGTTCACCTGTGCATGGCCCTCAGCACCCTGCCGGCCCATGCTGGCCTCTCCCCGCAGGTGTTCCGGAGCGGGGAGGGAATGGGCATCCGCCTGGACAACGCCTCTGCCTTCCAAGGCGCTGTCATCTCCCCCCACTACGACTCCCTGCTGGTCAAAGTCATCGCCCACGGCAAGGACCACCCCACGGCCGCCACAAAGATGAGCAGAGCCCTTGCCGAGTTCAGAGTCCGAGGTGTGAAGGTGAGAGTCTGCAGGCCCGAGATGCCCATTGGCCTCTCGGTCAGGCCCTGTCAGTTGTGTATAGCTGGAGATGGAATCACAGCCACATACTGTCTTGTCCCTGAGGCCAGCGCTGCTTGAGTAGCTGCGGGCACTCCCTGGGCAGACGCTGCCGTCAGACACTCTGCAAGGCAGGAGGGGCAGAAGGACGGGGCTCTGCCCCTCGGAGATCACACTGCCCAGTCCCCTGTGGAGGGTGGTGGCCTGGCAGACCCACTCCTCCTCCCCTGAGAGTCCTGGGGGATGCTCTCCCCGTGCTGAGGACACCATCCCCTGCCCACTGCGCACGGGGAGCTGGGTGGCTGACGGCCCCTCCGCACCGCCCTCTCATCGGCTGCTCCAGCCCTGCTGCGTCCAGGCTCGGCGCTGGGTCTGGGGCGCATGGGCAGCACTGTCCCCTCTCAGCCCCACGTCATTCCCCTCACCTGTTGACATGCTCCACGGTGTCTGGCAGGTGCTCCGAGGGTGCAGAAGCGTTTTGAAAAAGCACGTGGGAGGGAGTAGCCTGTGGGGCTCGGCCCACCTCCCAGGGTCCGTGTTATGGGGCCTCTGCACTTCTGTGAGGAGCCTCAGGGCTCCCGGTCGGGGGGCCATTTCCTGCACAAGTGGCAGAGACGTGTCGTGACGTGTGCTCCACGCGCTTCTTCTGCGGGGGCTTGGTCTCCTACCACGGTGTCCCAGGGCTGCTTCCGGTGGGGGGTGGCCAGTGTGCAGGGGGCCCGGCCACCCCACCCCTCGCCTGCCTGCTTCTGTTGCTGTGTTGTCCTGTTGGTGACCCCGGCTGGCCCCCCCGTGGTTGTGCCCGTGGGCCATAGGACCCTCCACCTGTCCTGTGGGCTGGAGGGCTCCTGAGCGCCCACTGCCTTAGAGCTGGCAGGTGGAGAAGGGAGACCAGGGCCATGGGGGCCTTGAAGGGGCCGAGGAAGGTGGGAGGCTGACAGCAGGCTGGGGCACCAGCGTCCTGCCCAAATGTGCACCTGGACCAGGCCACTGGCCCTGCCAACCCTGCGCCGCAGCCCTGCAGGCCACCTGCCCTCCCCCGCCTTCCCCTGTGCCTTCTCCACCCTCTCTCCGCGGCCCCTTGCAGGGCTCACGCTCTCCTGCTCTTCTCTGTTGAAGACCTTGTTTCATTTTATTTAAGCCAGGATCTCTTGGGCCACATCCAGGTATGTGTTCCGGGGCTGGGCGGGCAGGCACGTGTGTGTCGATGCCATGCACACATACAAGTGTGTGAGCTCGGCCTGCCACGTGTACACACGCACCTTATCGCGCCAACTCTCACTGGGCTGCCATCAGAGCCACAGTGGGCCCCCTTAGGCAGAAAGGGCCACACACCCCTCAGCACAGGTGCAGCACAGCAGGCCTGGGGTGCCACGCCCACCCTCCGCAGCGGGACCCGGGCACCTGCATGTCCTCGAAGCACTGGGTGCACGGGCTGCGCCACACGTGCCCAGAAGAGTGTTTGGAGCACTGACTCCTCCCAGCTGATGCCCAGGAGCAGTGGTTGTTTGAAGGCTGGAGGAGGCCTGTCTGGGCCAGAGGCTGGTGGGGACCTGGGCCTGGAGGAGGCAGGGCAGGGCACGCCGCCCCGTGACTGTGGCTCCTTGAGGTGGGGACTAGAGCAGGGGCCGTGTGGGCGTGGTCCCCCTTGGTGTTTGCCCCTGGGTGTCCAGCAAGAGCAAAGCCACGAGGGGCGTCAGTGGAGCAGTTGAGAGCCAAGATCTTGCTCAGGGCTTGCATCCCTGACAGGAACCTTCTGGGGGGCCCCAGACTGAGAGCAGGGCAATGGGATTCCAAGTCCCTTTCCAATCCCTTTGGAGTGACATTTTATACATCCAGAAGGTGCCCTGGCTGATGGTGAATAAGGTTGTCACCCACGGGAGCCTATGGGGACTTCCTTGCTGAGTTGCTAAGAACGTTACCAGCCAGGTCCCTTTGCCCAGAAGGGCTGCACCGCCTCCCACCTGCCCCCTTGCTGCCCAGTGCGCTGTAACGCCCATGCCAGGCGAGGGCGAGACATCCTGCCCATGTGCTGTCAGGAAGGGGCATTCCCTGCGCGCAGACGTGGGCGAAGAGCACAGAGGCGCTGGGCCCCACAGCACTCCAGGACCCGAGGGCACCCCAGGCTGGCTGGGCCTCCACGGGGCTGGTAGCCCCAGCACTGACCCCGTCTTGTTTGTGCCTCCACTGGCCCGGAGTCCCCCCTCTCTTTTCAGGAAACCTAGCAGGGCAAGACCAGAGACTAGCGGTGAGGTGACCCCAGTAATTTTATTATAAAGAAAAACAAGACTTGCACTTGGTGGCTGTAGCCCCCGCCTCGGAGGCCGTGAGCACCTGTCACAGGGACCTGTCCCATTTTGCCCGACTGGAGGCCAGAACCAGGGAGAGCGCCCCCTGTCCTTCCCAAGGGACCCAGGGTAAAACAAGGAGGGACTCCCAGGCAGCACTGACCCACTGGGCCAGGAGGCTGCCCACCCCACACCTCTGCCGCCCACCCCGGGCTGGCTCCCTTGCCATCACACCACACTCTCTTCCAGCCGCTCAGCGCTGCCCCCCATGCCCCGGCACCCGGCCCCAAGCAGCCCCCCGTGCACAGAGTGGCTCCGTCGGGCCCAGGCTCCTCCGAGGCGCCTGGCGTACCCGTAGCACCCGCCCGTGTCTCCCAGGTCCAGGGAGCAGCTGCGCTGGGGGCGAGGCGGGGGGCTCCGTGGTGGGTGCATCTTGGGTGTGGGGCTGGGGCCCCCGTTGGTCTGGGACTGGACGTGGCTGAGCTTGAGGGGGAGGCGGCCATTCCCGGCCCCCCGGCCCCGAACCAGCAAGGCCACAGTGAAGACCAGTAAGGCAGCCACCAGCACCCCCCCGACAGCCACAGTCAGGGTCCCACCCAGCACGTGGGCCTGCAGGGCATGGCACAGGGGCATGGCTGGCAGCGTGGAAAAGTGGGCACAGCCCAGCAGCCTAGTGGCTGTGAGGTCGGAAGGCCCAGCGGCGGGTGACAGGGCCAGCAGACAGAGGTCATAGTCGGCACCCGGGACCAGGTGTTTCAGCAGGAAGTGGTGGCTGGAGGCTGGGACGATCCTGTGGGCAAGGGCAGGCAGTCAGAGTGCAGGCAAGGGGGCCCAGGCCCCAGCCCACCCCCACCCGCCTCACCACGCGCCCCCAGGCCCCAGCTCTGAACTCCTCCTTCCCCAGGACCACACGGGCCTGTGTGTTCACTGAAGGCAGCAGAGAAAACAAGACAGGCGTGTGTGACCCTGGAGCCGGTTGTCAGGGGCCGGAGAGGTGTGCACGTTGACACCCGGGCCCAGGGCTGGCCTCGAGGCGGTGGAGAATCACACGCCAGACGCACAAACACCACGCGTGTGCAGGCCAAGCCCACGAGCATAAATGCAGACGGCCGCCAATACCCGAGGCCTCCCCCTCCCCTCCCCCTGCAGCCTGCACTCGGCCCAGGCAGCTCAGAAGCTGAGGAGGGGTGTGTGGAAGCCCCGAGGAGGCAGAAGGAGCAGGAGAGGTAGCCAAGCCCGAGGGATGGGGCAGAGTTCAGAGGAGGGCGGCTGGGGTGGCGCTGGGGGCACGGACTGCGAAGCCCCTCCTCACCGGTACACGAGGGTGTCATCCTCGCTGCTGTTGTATTGGATTTGGAACATCCACACGGGGTCCGCCGGCCGCCCTGGCCCCCAGCTCACTAGCCCCGAGGTGGCGGTCACCTCCGTCACCTGCACGGCTGGCTCAGACTCCAGCGTCCCCTCGCCCTCGGCAGCAGTGCGGGCTGAGGCGGCGATGTCCGAGGGCCCCGGGCGGGCCCCCTCGGTACTGCCGTTCCCTCCGTGGGGTAAGGCCAGCACTCGTAGTTCTACCCGCGCTGTGGCCTCGCCAGCAGGGTTGGTGGCAATGCAGGTGTAGCCCCCCGCGTCCACGGAACCCGTCACCCCAATCTCCAGGGTCCCGTTGGGAAAAGCCCGAGCTCGGGAGGAGTTGCCGACCAGCCGGTCGTCAGGGCCGACCCAGTGCATGGTGGGCGCAGGGTCGCCGAGGGCCCGGCACCGCAGTGTGGCCCGCTGGCCCTCCAGCACCCAGAGGCGCTGCGTGTGGCGGGCAATGAGGGGCGGCTCACAGGAGAACTCGCCCTCAGGCACTGCCCAGAAGTAGCGACCGGCCAGGCTGGGCGGGGAGGCGCAGGTCTCCAGGTCGTCCGGCCGGGCGAGCCGCCGCAGCCACAGCAGTTCGCAGTTGCAGTGCAGGGGGTTCCCACTGAAGCTCAGCACCAGCGGGGCAGGCGAGGCCTCAGCGTTGCGCCCCCGGGAGAAGAGCGGGTCGGGCGCCAGCGTGGCCAAGCGGTTGGAGGTGAGGTCGAGGCGGGAGAGCTGGCCGAGTTGGGCAAAGGCGCCTGGGGGCAATGCGTCGATGAGGTTGTGGTCCAGGTTGAGGGTGTGCAGGGCAGGCATGGCGCCGATGCCAGCCCAGGGCACCTGCCGCAGGTTGTTGTAGGACAGGTCCAGGTCCTCCAAGCTGTCCAGGAAGTCGTCGAAGGCCCCCGGCGCAATGCGGCCCAGCTGGTTGCCGCTGAGAATGAGGTGCTGCAGGTTGACGGGGCCCCGCAGGCTGCCAGTGCCCAGCTCCACCAGCCTGTTGCCATCCAGGTGCAGGGAGCGCAGGCTCTCCAGGTCCCCGAAGGCGCGGGCCCCGATGCGGGTGATGGCGTTGCGGGACAGCGTCAGGTCCACCAGCCCCGTCATGTTGCGGAAGTCTGGCGGCCCTAAGGCCTGGATGAAATTGTCAGCCAGCCGCAGCTCCACTGTGCGCCGGTCCACGTTGGGTGGCACGAACAGCAGGCCTCGGTGGGCACAGAGGGTGCTGAGCGACTCAGACAGGTTCTGGCAGACGCAGGGCAGTGGGCAGGCGGCCGCTCCACTGGCCAGCAGCAGCAGCAGGAGCGGCGGGGCCATGGTGAGCACCCTGTAGGGAAGGGTCACAGCCCAGGCACAGGTGGGTCTGGCACAGGTGCCCACTTGCCCCAAGACCCAGTCTCAGGGGCCAGCTTCGAGAGCCTGGCCTGGCGGTGGGGTCAGGGTCAGAGGCCCAAGGGGTCCCCCAAGGCTGAGAGAGGGCTGGAGCCTGCAGGGCCAGGGCCCCCAGAGTAAAGGTCACATTCCCCAAGCAGTTAGGGGGAGTCCGGGCTCTGGGTACAAGGTGAGGTTTGAGGCAGGAAGCGGAGGTTGCCATGAGAGCAGGGAGGGTCCCGGAACTTCCTTTCCCCGGTGTCCCCTGGAATCTCCGGCATCCCTTCGGCGCCATCCCCTCCCCCGCCTGCTAAGGTGCCCCTCCCCAACCCCTCCCGTGGCCCCTTGCCCCTCCCTGGCCAACCCCCAGTCTGTCCCCCGCGGCCCCCTCACCTGGTGTCCGCAGCTC
>NW_020173674.1:5808820-5816498 GCF_003031525.2 Neophocaena asiaeorientalis asiaeorientalis
GAGAACGGACGTGGAGGGGCTCGCGGGGATCCACCGGGGCCCAGGCCGGCTCCCGAGGTCACCCGGATACGCGGCCACTGCAGGGCCCACGGGTGGCTCCTGGTTACGCCCGAGGCCCGGGCCGGCTTGGACCCGCCGCGCAGCCCCCCGGCGCCGCCGCAGTGCACTCACCCTGGCACAGGCGCGCGCGCCCCCGGCCACCCTGGCGCCCCTGCATCCTGCACCGCACTGGCGCCTGCTGCCGCTGCGCGAACCGTCACTCTGCAGACAGCCAGACAAAGCGCCAGCCCGCGGGCCCCTTCACCATCTCCCAGAGACGAGTCTTCGTCACATGTCGCTGGGCACCCTCCCGAACACACCCACGCATGTCCACACACCCACACGTCCCCGCACCCACAGGCAGGGCCGGGTGCAAACCCGCACTGTTGCTGGGACCCTTGCATTCACAGACACACGCTGAAGGTCATAACCGTTCTGCATTGCCAAGTCACGTGGAGGGTCCCCAACAGACACGGGCGTTGCGGGGGGAGGGGAGGGTTTGGGGCGTCGCCTCCCCCTCCCCCCAGGAAGGGCTCCCGCGGGGTGGGGCCGAGAGGGCTCGGCCTTGGGTCTGGCGCCGTGCTCCGCCCCCGCTGCCGGCCCCTCCCTCTTTCCCGGGCTCCCCGCCCTGCCTGGTGCGCTCTGCTCCAGAGCCAACCGGTCTCCGCCTCCGACCCAATTGGTGTGCGCGGCGCGGTTCCCAGCAGGCCGACGGTGGCACGCAGTTTCAAGCTGTGCGTCAGTGGTCCTGGCTGTGCCGACAGCCCCTCCGTCCAGCTTCTGCCCCTACCGGGCCATTTCCCTGGAAGAGTGGCCCGGGACAAGCTCGGCTTAGACGGATCACCTGAGAAGGGGCTCCCGGGGTGTGTGTGTTAGTGGCGGGCGGGGTGGGGGGGCGTGAGTTCCCTGCTTTCTACCTCCGAGATCCGGGGCTTGGGTGGGAACGCTGAGGGCTGAGAACCAGGTCGGGCACTCTGGTCTTTCGTCGTGGCTGCCCAGATGGGAAACAAGGCAAGTCACCACCTCCCCCAAGTATTTCCTGGTCCTCAGGCTACTTAGATCCTTTCCCTTACCTCAGGGAAACAGACGGAACTCGAATCCTGCCTGGTACACCAGGTAACCTTGGACACGTTTTTTAACCACTGAGACAATTTTCTTATCTATGCCAAAGAGTATTAATTTTATGTGCTTCATAGGGCTGAGAGGAGAAGAAATGAAGCAGCCTGTGAGGGGCTGAGCCACCTGGCCGCTGGAAGCCATTCTTACCGTTGCCACTCCCCCGGCCTCGGCTGTTGCATTTGTAAAATGAAGGCACTGGATCCTAGCCCAGGTCAACTCTTGCTCAGTGGCATTAGATAGCCCCTTGTTCCTCTTCTCCCCATCAAAAATGTTTTCATTCACTCTAAACGTACGTGCTTACTGGCATCCATTGTGTTCCACTCTGTGCAGGGAGTTGGGGTACATGAGGAACCAGATGGGCCTGGTTGCTATCCCCATGGAGTACAGATGGGATGACAGAGGCTCCGAAAATTACAAAGGGGGAGGGGTCTACAAAAGGGGCATGCAGGGTGGGACAGGGGAGGCCTCTTAGGATCCTTCCCACCCCTAGGTGGCTCTAGGTTCTTTAGATGGTTTAACTGGTTTCTTCATCTCAAATGGCATGCCTTGGCGCAGGTGAAATGTCCCCATCTCTTTAAGAGGAGCATTGACTAGTCTCGGGGGCAGACAGGCAGACTGGTCACACTAGACAGGCACGAGGCAATGTCGGCTGGGCCCCACTCTGCAGTGGCCGCCAGTGGGATGCTGGCTGGGGAGGCACCCTTCCCATTCCGGGCCTCCAGGTGATAGGAGCCCTGGGGGAACAGGTAGGATCTCACAGTAGCAGCAGGGCCCAGCAGCTCATGCTGGGCCTGGAGTTCCTACTGAAGGTGCCAACAGAGATCACGAATGGGTGACACACGGAGCTGCCTTCTCTGAAGTAACAGCCAGGCTGTAGCCGTATGGTCATAGGCACACATACACTAGAATCCCTTCCACTTGCAGTCATGGGGCATCTCTCACAGCGCTGGCTCCCAGGCCCCCATGTGGCCTCTGGGTTGGACTTTACCATGCCCTAGCATCATTCTGTCACCCAGCTGTTTAACGAGCAGACTTGGGGGCCCTTGTGCACAAAGCACATGGACACCGGTCCCTCAGACAGCACCCGTGCTCCCAGGCGTGTGAGGGATACAGACAAGCAAAAGATGATGAGGCTGAGGGAGGAACTTTCCAACAGCTGATCCCATGGAGTCCTAGAAAGGGAGCATCTGGCTCCACTGTGAGGGTGGGGGATGAGGACAAAGGTGGTCTTCGAGTTCAGACTTCCAGGAAGAGCTTACCAGGCAGGTGTGGAGGTGTGAGAGCACAAGGCAAGATTGGTGTGGCTAGAGGTGGCCATGATGAGGAAGCCCGGCAGAGGGCATGGCCTGAGGACAGGGGTCACAGAGTCCTGTGGTAGTCGTCTGGCTTGACCAGTGGCACAGGAGTGGGGGGTGAGGGTGATTTTAGTGGAGGTTCTGGTAACTGGGTAGATGGTGAGACACCCAGCAGAAGGCAGAGGACTGGGTGAGAGAAGCTGATTTTGGACCTGATGAGCTTGTGTGAGGGACACACAAGGACAGATGCCCAGGAGGCATTTCCACTTTGGGTCTGGAGCTGGAGGCCCAGGACGAGGCCACCCAGAGAGAGAGTGCTGTGTGGGAAGAGGCCCAGTGACAGCCCTGAGAACTCCATCCTGCAGGGGTGGGAGGAGCCCCCAGTGGGGACCAGGGAGAAGGAGGGGAGCAAGATGTCTTGGAAGCCCAGGGAGAGAACATCCCGGTGGGAGCTGTTAGCAGGAGAAGGCTGGGAAGGTGCCCCCTTAACTGGAAGGAGGGGCCATAGGGAGACCATCAGGGCATGGCCATGTGCTGTGTGTGGCGGGGAGGGTGCTGGAGGCGGGAGCCTCTTTGAAGAGGTGCAGCTAGCAGGGCCAGAAGGGGGCTGCTTTATGCCGCACCGCTGTGGGGAAGGCCGAATCCATCTTTTAGGCTGTGGGGTGGGAGGAGGTGCTTATTTCCAGATCCCTGAGGAAGGAGGAGGTGGGGCTCAGCACATGCTCCATGGCAAGCAAGGAGGGCAGGACGGGCTCAGGCCCCTCACGGCTTAGGGGACTCTGCCAGAACGGGGGTGGGTCTGGTGAGGAGATGGGGGAACGCCACTCCGCAGGGAGGCTTCAGCCTTAGCTTGGTGCCCTGGGGAACTTGGGCAGCTGTGCTAGCCTAGGGTGGCGCTTTTGGCCTCTCCTGTCCCTGTCTGTGCTGCACAGTGATACCCTCCCACCCGCCTCTGTCCTGCAGACCAACATCCCCTTCCTGCAGAATGTGCTCAACAACCAGCAGTTCCTGGCAGGCACCGTGGACACCCAGTTCATCGATGAGAACCCGGAGCTATTCCAGCTGCGGCCTGCACAGAACCGGGCCCAGAAGCTGCTGCACTACCTTGGTCCGGCCCCGAGACTGCCCTTCTCTCCCCTCCCAGATGCCTTGCTTCTGGCTCCCTGCCCAGAGAGCTTCCTAGCAGCCCCTGCCTCTGTCCTCAGTCTGGTCCTGCACCTTCTTCCTTTGCTTCACCCTCCCACCCCGCCCACCTTCCTTGCTCCTGATCTTAGAGGCCCCCTTCCCATCCATGTGGCCGTCACTAGGTCCCCACTGCCTGGACCCAGGAGGCCCTGGCTTTGGAGAGGACAGGGGCCAGCTGGAAGACCAGGGATCCTGGAGGAATCCCCCCATCCCCGAGCCCAGCAACTCTCTGCCCTCAACTCAGGCTCTGCCCAGCCTGCCCTGACCCACTGCCCACTCTCTCCCCAGGACACGTCATGGTGAACGGCCCAACCACCCCGATCCCCGTCAAGGCCAGCCCCAGCCCCACGGACCCTATTGTCCCTGTGGTGCCCATAGGTAGGTGAGATTCATTCTGCTACCTCATAGGGGAGACAAAGAGGAGGCTGCCCCCTGCAGGATGGGTGCTAACGCCCCAGTCTGCCCTAGGCCTGCCCCCAGCTGGTTTCAGAGACATCCTGCTGCGGGAGGGTCCCGAGGGCTTTGCTCGAGCGGTGAGGAACCACCAGGGGCTGCTGCTGATGGACACAACCTTCAGGGACGCCCACCAGTCACTGCTGGCCACGCGTGTGCGAACCCACGATCTCAAAAAGATCTCCCCCTATGTTGCCCACAACTTCAGCAAACTCTTCAGCATAGAGAACTGGGGAGGTAGGCTGGAGGAGGGATGGGATGGGATGTGGGACAGTGCATGGCAGGAATGTGGTATCCACAGTACAGGCAGGCCACTCGGGCTCTCCAGGAATAGCTAGAGATGTTAACACTGAGGGAACGAGTGAGAACGGAACAAGGCACGACATTCATGTGTTTAGCAAATAGTGACTGGTGCCCGTTCTAGCCAGTCCTGGTGCTGGGCATGAGATCGCAGAGCTGAGACCCAGGCAGCTCAGGGTCAGGGAGGAGATGCCTGCCTGTTAATTATAGCACAGTGAGTATGGGGTGAGGGCTGTGAAAGCGGATGCAGAGGACACAGTAAACCTGAGCTGTCCCAAGAGATCAGCAAAGGAAAAAGTCTGCAGGAATTGTGGCTGGGACGCGAGGGATGCTGAAGATGAGCAGGGCCTGGTGGTAGGGCCAGAGGCTCAGGCTGCAGCTGCAGGGCGTGGTGGGGTCCCCAGGACGTTTCGGGGTTGACCTGGGCTTCTTGGTCCCTGTGCAGGAGCCACATTTGATGTTGCGATGCGCTTCCTGTACGAGTGCCCTTGGCGGCGGCTGCAGGAGCTCCGGGAGCTCGTCCCTAATATCCCGTTCCAGATGCTGCTGCGGGGGGCCAATGCCGTGGGCTACACCAACTACCCCGACAATGTGGTTTTCAAGTGAGCCTGGGGTGGGGTGGGCAGACACTGCACGATGTGGCCCAGCAGGTGCCAGGCCACAATGCAATGGCCTGCACTCCCCACAGCGGGCTTGAAACCAAGTCTCTCGGTAGCTGTACCCAGCAAGGGCTGCAAGTTACAGTCAGAGAACTGGGAGGGCTTCCAGTGGAGGCCCCAGGAGGGCAGGTGACTTGTCCCAGGCCATGTGGTATAGAGCTGGGGCTGAAACCCAGGCCTCACTGTCTCCCTCAGCCTGCCATTCCTTTGCAAAGCAGAATCCCCAGCAGACTCTTCGGACTTGGGCAGACTGAGCTGCACTGCATGTGACTAGCACAGGACAGCTCCGGTCCTTGCCGGATGCTGCTGGGGTGACCCTGCCCAGCCCAGGCTGCCCTGGAGAGGCCTTGTCCACACTATGGACATACTGTGGTGCCCCCTGGCTCTGTGGGTGCCACGCCCCCTGCCAGACCCGACCCTCAGATATTATTCCCCAGGGGCTGCAAGTGGGCCAGGAGGCAGAAAAGGATGTGCTGTAGGGAGTGGGATGGCGCTAACCCCTGAGCTCTCCTACCCACTCAGGTTCTGTGAGGTAGCCAAGGAGAATGGCATGGACGTCTTCCGGGTCTTTGACTCCCTCAACTACCTGCCCAACCTGCTGCTGGGCATGGAGGCGGCGGGCAGTGCCGGTGGTGTGGTGGAGGCCGCGATCTCCTACACGGGTGACGTGGCCGACCCCAGCCGAACCAAATACTCCCTGCAGTACTACATGGGCTTGGCTGAAGAGCTGGTGCGAGCTGGCACCCACATCCTGTGCATCAAGGTGCCGGGGCCCAGCCCACCCCCCGGAGTCTCCCCACCATGTCCCTCATCCCCCCATGTCACGCCCCCTCCTCACCGTCTTTCTTTCTCCTCCCCTCTTCTCTTAGGACATGGCAGGGCTGCTGAAGCCAACGGCCTGCACCATGCTGGTCACCTCCCTCCGAGACCGCTTCCCTGACCTCCCATTGCACATCCACACCCACGACACGTCAGGGGCGGGCGTGGCAGCCATGCTGGCCTGTGCCCACGCTGGCGCTGATGTGGTAGACGTGGCAGCTGACTCCATGTCTGGAATGACTTCACAGCCCAGCATGGGGGCCCTGGTGGCCTGTACCCGAGGGACTCCCCTGGACACAGGTAGGAACAGCCGCAGCCCAAGGCCATTCCCCTCTCAGAGCTGCAGCCCTCACCAGTCCCAGCAGAGTTGGGCATATCCTAGAATCCAGATGCTCCGGCCTGGCTTGGTCTTGCCTTCCATCAGCCACGTCTGCGATGTGGCCTGACCTGGCCCTGGGGTCCTGGGAGGAGCATCTGGAAGCTCAGCACATTTCCAAGCCCTCTCCGCCTCTGGCCTCCCTGCAGGGGTGCCCCTGGACCGTGTGTTTGACTACAGTGAGTACTGGGAGGGGGCCCGGGGACTGTATGCGGCCTTTGACTGCACGGCCACCATGAAGTCTGGCAACTCTGATGTGTATGAGAATGAGATCCCAGGGGGCCAGTACACCAACCTGCACTTCCAAGCGTATAGCATGGGGCTCGGCTCCAAGTTCAAGGAGGTCAAGAAGGCCTATGTGGAGGCCAACCAGATGCTGGGCGACCTCATCAAGGTGAGCCAGGCCCAGTGCTCTTACCCCTGCCTCTGGGCCTCTATACAGTGCCTGGCACCCTAACCCAGGGGTCCCCTCTCCTCAGGTAACCCCCTCCTCCAAGATCGTGGGGGACCTGGCCCAGTTTATGGTGCAGAATGGGCTGAGCCGGGCAGAGGCCGAAGCTCAGGCAGAAGAGCTGTCCTTCCCCCGCTCAGTGGTGGAGTTCCTGCAAGGGTACATTGGCATCCCCCACGGGGGGTTCCCTGAACCCCTTCGCTCCAAGGTAAGGAAGGCCCAGCACAACATGGTGGGGCGGAGGGGAGTCCAGGAATCAGGCCTGACCCTCTGCTTTGCACCCCAGGTGCTAAAGGACCTGCCAAGGGTGGAGGGACGGCCTGGAGCCTCCCTCCCTCCCCTGGATCTACAGGCACTGGAGAAGGAGCTGATGGAACGGCATGGGGAGGAGGCGACCCCGGAGGATGTACTCTCAGCGGCCATGTACCCCGACGTCTTTGCCCACTTCAAGGACTTCACTGCTACCTTTGGCCCCCTGGACAGCCTCAACACCCGCCTCTTCCTGCAGGGACCCAAAATTGCAGAGGAGTTTGAGGTCAGTGGCTCTGGCACCCATCTGCACTCCACCCCAGCACTCCTGCTATCCCTAAGGACCCCAGCACATCTAGAGTGCCAGGCTTTGGCTTGGCCGTCACTGGGCCTCGTGAGCTATGGGTTCACAAAGTGCCCTTAAGAGACCAGGGAGCTAGGCCTTTACAAGGGAGGAGCTGAGACCCAGGGAGGGGGTACTTGCCTGGGATTGGGTCAGGGGGCTGCCCTCCCCGCACCTGCCCCCATCCCAGCTCTGAGCCTCCACACCCTCCCTGCAGGTGGAGCTGGAGCGAGGCAAGACGCTGCACATCAAAGCCCTGGCCATAAGTGACCTGAACCGGGCCGGCCAGAGGCAGGTCTTCTTCGAGCTCAATGGACAGCTGCGATCCATTCTGGTCAAGGATGCTCAGGCCATGAAGGTACAGCGCCCCCCCCCCCCCCCCCCCCCCCC
>NW_020173674.1:5816582-5874991 GCF_003031525.2 Neophocaena asiaeorientalis asiaeorientalis
CCGCCCCCGCAACAGGGCCAGCCAGGTGGTGGGGATGGGCAGGGCCTGGTGTCTCACGTCCTCTCCCCTGTCTGCAGGAGATGCACTTCCACCCCAAGGCCCTGAAGGATGTGAAGGGCCAGATTGGGGCACCCATGCCTGGGAAGGTGATAGACATCAAGGTGGCAGCAGGGGACAAGGTGACCAAGGGCCAGCCTCTGTGTGTGCTCAGTGCCATGAAGATGGAGACTGTAGTGACTTCGCCCGTGGAGGGCACTGTCCGCAAGGTCCACGTGACTACAGACATGACACTGGAGGGTGATGACCTCATCCTGGAGATTGAGTGATCTTGCCCCGGACTGGCAGCCTGGCCATCCCCACCCCAAGCCTTCAAGGTGCTGCGCTGCCAGGGCAGGCCCAGGCCAGCCAGTGCCTGAGGGCAGGAAGGCCGGGCCCTGGAGCTCCTGTCCTCAGTTGTTTGTGGCAGGAGAGACACTGCCTGTGGTGGCCCATGCCTTTCCTCCTGCCCTCTGTCCTTTCCCTGCCAGTGGACAGTCGCTCACATATTCATCCCTTGCCAAATAAGGGTCCCCCCCTTGCTGGAGACTACAGGTGGGGGTGCAGGCAGGCCTGAGACCTAGGGAAGCAGACTTAGGGGCCCTGCCTCCTGCAGGGGAAACCTAAGTCCCAGGTCTGAGAACTTCGCTCAATAAAACTGGCTTTCCCCTTCCCTCCATTCTGGGTCCTGTGCAGCCCACCCCACCCTAGTGCCACACGGCAGAGGGGCAGGGCTGCCTCTTGGACTCCCCCATGGGTAGGGGGGCAATCAGTTGTATCTTCCTCCTAGGAGGGTAGGTGAGGACGACAACAGTGGCCCTGGTTTTACGTCGCTACTAAGTGCCTATTGTATACACACCCCAAATAGGATTAGCTAGTTGTCACTGAGAGCTTGGGTTGGGGAAGGGGTTGTTCCAAGCACTTAACACCTATTAACTCAACACCTATTAACACTTTCACCCACTTTATAGACACAGAAATGGAGTCATAGGCAGGTTAAATAACTTGTCCAGGACCCGACAGCTAGTTAAGAGGCGGAGAGAGTTCAAACCCAGGCTGCTGGTGGACTTGCTTCTCAACTACACTGCTTTATTTTCTAAGCTGGGACCAACCCACCATCCTATCCAGAACTAGATGCAAACAGACACCACTTTCCAGAGGCAGACGAGACCCTTGGGTGTGGGCACCTCTGGGTGTGGATTTTGGTGGGAGGTTAGAAGCACTGGACTGAGTCCCAGGATCAGATCCTGCATGACCCCCTGACCCCCAAATCAGCCCTCGGGAGAATCCCAATTCTTCCCTGCAGTTCCCTCACCTGTGGGGTGGGACAGCAACCCTGCCCGTGTCACTGCACTGCTGCCCACCGCACAGGGGAGGTAAGGATGGTGAGTAAAGAGAAAGGCAGGGGGGGCCCTGGGCAGTTCCTGAGCAGGAGCGTAAGGAAGAGGAGGGACAGAGCCCAGATCCCCTGACCCTCAGGGGACCAGGCAGGAAGTACATCCCAGCACCCTGCCAGCCTAGTACTCTCAGGGTACTACACCTAACCTTTGGTGTGGTCCTGGGCCGCCTCCTCTCTCGACTCCCAGATCCCAAATGTACCCTCTAAAACCAGCCTGTACTCAATTCCTTGGCTTCCCTGACAGCTGCTACACAGGCTGGGGGAGAGGAAAGCTCTCCAGGGAGGTAGGTATGTGACTGTCACGATGCCCTTTTAGATCCAGTTATAGTTTAGCCACAGCCAACCTGCGGGAGCTGTGGGGAGTGACTGCATAGCGGTTTCCTTTCCTTCGACCACCAGCCTCAGGGAAGGGGACTTGGGACAACCTCCTTGAGTCTGGAATGGGACCTAAAGGGATAACATTAAGAATGTTTAAAAAAAAGCCGGGGGGTGGTGGTGTCCTAGGGGCAGCGGAATGAGACTATAAGAACCATTCCAAAAACACGAGGAAGAGCAGGTAAAATACTACCAAGTTCTAGAAAGAACCCTGAGTTACAGTGTTGCTTGGCAGGGTTGCTTATGCTTGCTGGACCTTTGTTCTGGGTTCCTCCACAGACCAAACGACTGGCACGGTGGCAGAGGTCTGAGGTGGAGAGAGCCAAAAAAGCCTCCCCGGTGACTGAACTTCCAGTTTACACTTATTTCCTCTTGTGTAATGTGAGGCTGGTAGACTTCGGGGAGGTCCTGGTGGAAGGCCCATAGTGGACTCCCCCACCCTCTCAGAGGCTGGAGGCTCCGTCACTGGGGTCAAGGCCCTGGGTTCTACTCTGATCCTGGTAGATAGGCACAGGTCCCAGGATGAGCTGGGCCCACACCTGGTACCTAGTCCCAGGCCCACCTGTGCTAGGACTTGGGGCCTTGCTCAGGAAGGAGAAAGCTGCAGACCCAGGGCAACCACAGGCTCCCATCCTGTCTGGTACTTCAGGGAACTATGCCTACCAGGCTTACCTGCCTAGAGGTTAGTGTTCAAGGTAGCCAGGACCAGGTGGGGGGCATATACCCAAGACCCCAAAGAGACTAATTCCCAAAGGTCCAAGGCCATGTTACCCAAGTTAAATCTCTTTAATATCCCAATACAAAGTCCTGATGCAAAAAGACAATGAGAAAACCCTGGGAAGGTGGGGGGAGGGTTTTTGTAAATTCCATCCCCCGAGCAGCTTTTCAGAGGCAGGGGGGACAGAGCAGCTCAGAGAAGCAACAGTCCAAAGTGAGGAAGGGAGTGCATGGCTCCTGGGACCCGCCCCTTGTCCCCTCACTCCTGGCTGCTCCTCAACCCCCTTTCAGGAGGGGCCACATCCTTTGGATATCTACTCCTTTCTCTTGGTCCCTGGGATTCAACTAGCCCTGGCTTCAATCCCCTACAAAAATTCCTGAGTTCTCGGGGACCCCAGCCAGCTCCCCCCCTGCAGTACCCCTTGATGGGGAGGGGCTGGGAAGCCCATGAGAGTTCATAGGAGTGTATACAGGAGCGTGGGTCAGGAACACAGGGGAGCCTCTGAGTCCCCTGCCCGCTCCAAAAGCACACAAAGGGGAAGGCTGCCGTAGAGCTTAGGGTCCGTGAGGGGCTGGAGCAGAAGCAGGAAGAATCCCACGCCCAGGGCATAGCCTGCCAGCAGGAGCCGCCTCTGCGGATGCTCCAGGGCCGCACATACGGCAGGAAAGCCCATGTAATTGCAGAAGGAGTGGCAGAGAACCGGCCCAATCAGGTGTCCTGGGGAGGGGAGACAGAGTAGCTCATGGAGCAGCCCCACCACCTCCCCGGGCCCTTCCAGGGCTAAGACCCTTCATCCCCTGAAACAGGAGATCACTGCCCTACCCATCCACCCACACACCACAGCCTGTGCTTCCTGCCGGCTCTCAAACCACAGCAGGCCAAGGGCCCAGGCTCAGCCTGTCTCAAGGACTGCGGTAGAAGAAACTTGTCACTCCTAGAACAGACACAGAGTCCCATTCTCCCACCCACTCCTGTGGGCCCTTGAGCCCCAGGGGACCCGAGAGACTGAGGACCAACCTGTGCGAATGAAGAGGAAAGCAGTGTAGGCACCGAAGACAGCTGTGTAGGAGAACTGGAACGCTGGAGACGGGGAGGCCTCGAGTGACCACACCTGCATGCCCTTCCTGCCCCAGCACTGCACACCCATCAGCCAGAGACAACCCCTTCCCCTGGGGGCAGTGGCTGCCTGCCCCAGTACCTAGGCTGTTCTCTACACCCCAACTCCCATGGTCAGCGGCCCCTCCAATACTGTAGCCCTCTGTTCCCCATTCTTCCTCCAGAGTGACTTATCAGGGACACCCTCACACACCCAACCCAGGACTGCCCCAGGCAAGCTCTCTAGGACTCACCTGCAGACAAGAAGATGCTCCCCACACTGCTCTGGCGGAAACGAAGCTGCTCAAAAATGTGGTGAAAATGGGCTGAGGAAGATGAGAACCACATCACATTCCTCCCAGCCTGCCCCATAGGCCCTGCCCTTGCCCCAAACCCCAGTCTTGGTTCCCATGCCAGGAACATTTCAGCAGGACTAGGCTGGACAAACTCACCAACTCCAAAGAAGAGTGGGCAGGTGAACACAGCAGGGCCCAGGCCTGTGCACGGTGCTAACATGGGCAGCATGCAGGCCCGGAACACCAGCTCCTCTGTCAGGGGGGCGATCACTTGGTTCCGCAGCCAGCGCATGTCCGTGAGGCAGCGGGCCCAGGAGCGAGGGGCTAGGGAGGGGATTCAGGGCAAGCAATGAGTGACTAGCTATTGCACAAAATGACCCTAGAGGCCCCAAGGGCCCCTCTGCCACAACCTCCCCCTGGCCAAACTCAGCTTAGGCATAAATACTTGTGAGAACAGGAAAGGGTCAAATTTTCTTATCGGACCTAGTATAAAACAGCGTCTCAAGGGGACCGAAAGGGAAGGCATTAGTAGCTGAGGCAAGGTGTCCTGACTGTAAACTCTGGAAACATCAAAACTTGCCCCAAACCAGCTCTAGTTTGGGAAACCAAAGGTTAAGGGAAGTAACGGACAATGCTTTCCTGTCCACAACAAGTACTGCCTGGGGTCCCTACAGGCCTCACTGGACATCAGAAACTAACTCTTTGAGACCACCGGATATGTGCTCCCACTTTACTGATGAGGAAACAGAACATCTCATGTCTCATGTCCAGGACCCACCATAAGCGCACTGATCCCCTTACCTCATTGTCCTGGACTGCCTGTACCTACTTTTTTCCTTGGCCCTGAGGACTCACCTAGGACAACCTTCAACCTATCTGCCAGGTCACAGGGGCAATCCATAGAGAGCTGCATCAGTGGGCCCAGGAAAAGGATCTGGGGGCAGAAAAACAGGAGCGATCAAAGGAAAGTTTCAAACCATAATCCACTGCCCTTGCCCAGACATGGCTTCATGAGACTTCAAGCTTCCATAGATGCATACCCGAGGGCCCTGAGCCATCTCACAATTCTTGTCTCCCATCAGTCAAAAGCTGGATACAATCAAGATTAGAAAAAAAGGCCACGGAAAGAAGCGTCACGCTAATAACAAAGAGCAGAGAAGGAAAAATAAAGCAAGAGCACTCACCATGGTCAGCAGCAGGGGCAGCAGCGCTGCTGGAAAAATGCCCTCCAGCCTGAATCCCATCAGGGTGAGCAGGGATGTGCCTGGCTGAGCCACAGGAAAGGGGGCATCAGTCTTGCTTCCTCCCCCAGTGAGCCCTGAGACCTCTCGCCCGCTACCCTCTGCCCCGCCTCCTTCGCACCTGGATGCCTGTAAGTTCCCTCCAGAGTAGCACGCAGAGGGGCGAGAGACTTGACACTACCAGGACACTGGTGAAGCGCCGCTTGATTACGGCAGGATGGTCCCTATGAAGGAGGCAGTAAATTCAAGGGGCCCACAACCACCTCCTGACAGCGCGGCCCCGCCCTCTGTTCGCCTAAGCTCCGCCCATAGCCCCGCCTCGTGGAGGCGCGGGTTCTGGCTGCGCGCGCGCGCGCCCGCGCGCGCGCAGCCCCCGCACCTGGGCAGCTCGCTCTTCCAGACGTAGAGGCTGCCCACATAGGAGCAGGCGAGGCTGAGACAAGAGAACACGGACACCCAGCAGCACAAGCCGGGGCCTGGACCGCCCAGAGCCGCCGACTCGGGCTGCCGCTCCGGCCGCGACACCGACAGCAGGCGAAGCCCGTCCCCGCCCAGCGCCGCCATCGCGCCCGGACCCGCGGCGCGCCCCAGTGACGCGGTCCCGCCGCTGCCAGGCCCGCTCCGGCCGGAAGCGTGGCGACGTCACCCGGCGGCGCGGGCTCCAGCCCCGCCCCCGACTCCTCCCCGACACTGAAGCAGAAACTGCGCGCGCAGAGTAGGTTTATTGAACTACAGACAACACGCGGGCCCGGCAGCGGCGGGGGCAGACGTGGAGGCGGCGGGAGGGGGCCCGGTTCAGGACGCAGAGCCGGGACTCAGCCACTCGGACAGATTGGAGATTTCCTGCAGCCACAGCGCGTCCTGCGGGAGGAAAGGGGGCCCGGGGTGAGGACCCCTCGGCAGCGGCCGGGTCCCCGCCCTCCCGCCGCTCCCTCCCCTGCGCGGCCTTAGCCCGGTTACCTCCAGGCCGCTCCTGGGGCCCGTCCTGTTTCTGCTAGGGGTCAGGGGAGCCGCGGTGGGTTCCGCGCGGCCCAAGGCGGCCTCTGACGGGTTCAGGGCCCGAGGGGAGCGGAAAGCCCGCGTCTCCTCCACTCCTTGGCAGAGGCTGCCTCTTTTGAGACTCTTGTTTTCTACTTGCCCGCTGGTCCCTAGGAGAAAACAAGCCCGCTCGTCTTACTCCCATGTCCTGTGCTAGGACGACCCTTGGGGGAAACCTGGGAGAAAGGGAGGAGCTGGAGTCCGGCTCTCTTAGCCCTCCCACCTCAGGACCCTTTCACCTTGGTCCTGACCGGATCAAAACCCGCAGCTCCGGGTCTTCAGGGTCAGGCTGAGGCTGCACAATAGCTTCGGGGTCTCTGTAGCCACTGAGCTGGGCCTGGGAAGAGGCATCTGGGCTTGAACCAAGCCCTCACTTGGGGCTTGCGCCCACTTGGTCACTTCACACAGATTCCTCGTGGAGTCTGCACCATCCAGCTCCTCCCTCCCTGCCAAACTGTGATTCCCCTGCCAGAAAGCCGGCCTCACCTCTCTCCCCCTTTGTTCGGCACGCTGCTTAGGCAGTGCAAACTTAAAGTAAGTTTGGATCTACAGGTTCTTCCTGAGCACGTCCTAGGAATGTAGATCAATGAGCTGTTCCCTGGGTGAAGCTCACAGATGGTAGGAACGATGCAGAAGTGTGTACAAAGCCCAGGGGTAAAACAAAGAAGCTGTTAACCATCTCTGTAAGTGAAAAATGGTTTCCTTGAGGAAATGTCTGAGATGGGTTTTGAAGGATGAAGAGTAATACACCAGACTGACAAGGCAGAGGAAAGGATTAACAGGCTGAAAGGGTTAAGCAAACACCCAAAGGCATTAAACAGTATCCCACACAAAATGCAAAGTGGGGGGGGGGGCGGTCCAAAGAGATGAATCTGAATGGGTTAGTGGGAATCAGAGAAGGCTAAGAAATGAATTTTTATCTGTAGGAAATAGGAAGGCCGTGAAGAGTTTTTAAACACTGGAGATATATTGTTAATTTTGTATTTCAGAAAAATCATCATTCGTCAAAGGTGTGGCTTAGAGTCAGCTTAGAGAAGGGAAGACCTCAAGAGCCCAGAAGAAGTGAAGGCAGCGGGGATGGAGGAGTCAGAAGTATTCATAAGGCCAAATTGACAAGCCTTGGTAGTAGACTGGATATGAAACATTAGAATGGGGGGCATCTCAAACGAATCTCAGGTTTCAGATGTGAAAAACTGGATAGGTTGTGCTAGTAGTCATGACAGAGACTGAAGAAAGAAGAGCTGATTTTGGGTGTGTGTGCAGAGGGCAAGATATCAAGAGAAAGGAAATTGAGGTACCAGTGGGACCGCCATATGTAGCAGCCTACTGAGCAGATATATCTCCCACCTAACACTCAGGAGAGACCTGGAATGGTCATACCAGCTGAGGAGTCTTCTGCCCAGAGGCAGGGGTCAACGCCTGGGATGGAAGAGAGCAGCCAGGGAGGGACTGCAGTATGAGCACTATTTGGGGGTGGCCAGAGGAAGCTAGTCAAAGAGAGAAGAGATGGGGAGAACCTGGTGAGTCATAGTCTCCCAGTGCCAAGCTCTGCAAATAATCCAGGTGTGATAAAGATAAATGCACAGTCATCAATTTGGTAATTAAGAGGCCTTCCCAAACAAGAGACTGCAGTTCAGAGGCCACAGGGAAAGCAAGTGCCCTGGGTTAGGGAGAGAATGAAAGAAAGAGAGGGAAACAGTGTAGCTTGCTTTTTTGAGAACCTTGATTGAGATGTGATGGAGAGAGATGATAGGTGGGAGAAGTTCAAGATCATGGGAGATATCCTTTTGAAGGTGGACCTCCTGAGGGAAAGGAACTCAGAAAAGAAGTTGAAGGTGCACAGATGATAACATGCTACCATGAAAGCAGTAAGGATAATGCCACCCCTTAGCCTGGAGGGGGTGAGTCCCTATGCTGATAAGGTTCTGGCAGTGGAGGGAGTACAAACTGGGTGAGTTTACTGAAAAAAGAGATTAGTAAGTGAAGTAGGAGGCTAAATCAGGAGGACGAGGCTTGGTAGTTTTTTAAAAGAATGGAGTGGCGGGCTTCCCTGGTGGTGCAGTGGTTGAGAGTCCGCACGGAGCCTGTGCTCCACAGCGGGAGAGGCCACAATGGTGAGAGGCCCTCGTACCGCAAAAGGATGGAGTGGCCACTGAGGAGAAGGCCAGGAAGACAATGGAAAGAATTGACAAACTGAAGGCTCCTCAGAGAATGGACCACAGGTGTACAGTGGCATCACACACTTAGTGATTTTCTTCAGTGTAGCTGCCCATGTGGAACATAGGACTGACGGCAACTAGATTTGCAGCTCTGTAAGGCAGAGCAGCTCAAACACTCTTCTAGGGGGCGGTCCACCAGATCATAAACACCTAGATTTTAAGGCTTATGTTGCATTTTAGAGAAAGCATGAGCTTTAGAGGCAGCAGGAGTTCAGATCCTCCTCCTGCTAAGTGCTCTATCCTATCTCTGAACCTGGGTTGTCTCTTGTGAGAGGGGGCCAATGCTACTCACCCCAAAGGGTCACTGTGAGAGTGGTCACTGGAAGAGCCTAGCATCTCCCTGGGTCCACAGAAGGTGCTGAATTAAATGTTAATTTTTTTCTTCTAAGGAAAGTACTTATTCTTTTGTCTTTTCACTACATAAATACTGAATCGTATGTGGTGAATACTGAATTGTGCTATATGATACACTTCCATTCTTCTAAATCTCCAAATCTAAATTATAGATTCTTGGCTTTGTACCAGCCTTTGCTGCAGGGTTCTTTCCGGGAGGAACAGCCCCCACAACATTTAAAATACAGTTTAATTGACAGAATGATTCAGAAACACATCTTAGGCCTAAGCACAGACGCCATGCAGTATGTTGTAGCTGTTACCCTGGAGAGAGGAATTTTACCAACAAAGCACGGTGCTGACGGTGCTGAAAGCAGTCCCCAGATTCCCTCAAGCCCAGGCATTGTTTGGTCCGACAGTGCATCCCCACCAGCCTGGCTCTGTTAGAGATAGACCAGAGCCAGACTGCCTGGGTTTGAATTCTGGCTCTGTCATTTACTAGCTGTGTGACCTCAGGTAAGTTTATTGACATCTCTGGGCCTCTGTTTCCTCATCTGTAGAATGAGGATAATAATAGTACCATAGTACTGTTTTGAGAATTAAGAGCATTAATACACTTTCAAATCTCGGACTAGTGCCTGGCACCTGCACCATACCAGTTCAAGCACCAGTGGCTATGATTATTTTCAGACATACACATCTGCTACTGCAGGCCCTGAAGGCTGTTTTAAGTGTTGGAGGGAGGGGAAAAGACAATATAATCACCGTCACATTACACACACTGACACCTCCCCATACGTTTATCAAGGTTGAGGTGGTGTCTGCATCCAGGAGCAGACTCCGGAGCCCCAAACACAGTAGTAACCAGAACTAAGGACGGCCACAGTAGCAACACTATAATGATGAAAACATGAAGGAACCAACTGAATTCAGGGCCCTGCCCCATCATGTGCAGCTATCTAACTGCACAAACTGTGAGAAATTTCTAGTCCTATCGTAGCAGCTTTCGGAAGGGAATGCCTCCTGCTGCCCCAGAATACCCAGAGTGGTGGTGGGAGCGACAACCAAACCCCAGAACATTGCTGTGGTGTAAGGTGCTATCTGAAGGTTTGAAGTCACATCTTTGACTTCCCAGCTTTGATCCAGGGCTCACCTGAAAAGCTGAAACCTTACCTGCAAGGAGCTCCAGGCTGCTGTTCTCATGTGCATCCTCTGTGCTCTGCTCTGCATTATTTTTCTCTGGGAGCAGCTGCTTAAAAAATTAGAAGTCCTAAGTGAGTTTTGCAGAAGCATGAACAAGCCCCAGTGAGATCACGTGCCTGGTGGCTTTGTTGACCTCACAGGGCTTTCTTTCCTCCTTCACCTGGAACCCCCTATTACTTCCTCCTGGCTCATGTGAACCCCCTGCCCAGCCCCCAACTTTTAAGACTTCCTTCTTCTTTTGGAGGCTTTGCAGTTCACTCCAGCCATTCCGGGCATTTCCTAGCTTTTCTGAACTCTGGTCACTCATGTACTGTCTGCTCCATTCCTTGGGCTCTTTTAAGTATGCATTGCATGCCCCTTTTCATCAATTTATGTATTTATGTCCATTTTCTACATCTTAAATTCCTTGTAAGGTTCATCATGCCTGTATCTCTTTTACAGCTAGCATAGTGCCTTGCACACGGTAAGTGCTCAACAAATGACTGACTGAGGTCAAACATGGGAAGCCACAGGTCACATTTTGTAGTCTTGTGTAGCTTTCAAAGCCCTGCTATTTGGTTCAATTTGGACAGAGAAACAAAGGTCAGAACCCAGTCCTCCCAGCTCCTTGTTTTTCAATACAAGTATATAAAAATAGATATCCTCTTCATCAAAATTAAAAACTTTTGTGCTTCAAGGGACACTTGAAAGTGAAAAGTCAACCCACAAGAATGGGAGAAAATATTTGGAAATCATATCTGATAAGGGACTTGTATCCAGAATAAAGAACTCATAGTTCAACTTTAAAATAACAACCCAAAAAAAAATGGGTTTGACAAAGAATTTGAATAGACATTTCTCCAAAGAAGAGATATAAATGGCCAATAAGCACATGAAAAGATGCTCAACATCATTATTCACTAGGGATATGCAAATCAAAGCCACTATGAGATACCACTTTATACCCACTGGGATGGTAGTAATAATAATAGATAATAACAACTGTGGATGAGGATATGGAAAAATTGGAACCATTACACAGTGCTGGTGGGAAAGTAGAATAATGCAGCCAGTTTGGGAAACAGTTTGAGTTACCACATGACCCAGCAATTCTGCCCCTAGCTATACACCAAAGAGAATGACAAACATATGTCCACACACACAAAAATGTTTACATCAGCATTATTCATAATAGCCAAAAAGTGGAAATAACATGTCTATCAACTGATGGATGGATTAAAAAATGTGGTGTATATCCATACAATGGACTATTACTCAACCATAAAAAGGAATGTACTGTTACCTGTTACAACATGGATGAACCTTGAAAGCATTATGCTAAGTGAAAGAAGCCAGACACAAAAATCCACTTATTGTATGATTCCATTTATATGAAATATCCAGTATAGGCAAATCCACTGAGGAAAAGTAAATTAGTGGTTGCCAGGGGACAGGAGATAGGAGAATTGGGACTGACTGCAAATTAGGTACAAGGTTTTTTCTTTGGCGTGATGGAGATGTTCTGGAATTTACTGGTGATGGCTGCAAACCACAGTGAATATACTTAAAACCACTGAATTGTAAATTTACAGTGGTAAATTTTATGGTATGTGAATTATAACAATAAAAAAATGTATTCTATCATATGTTGTTTAACAAGACAAGTTTCAGTTTCTAAGTAATTTTATATGCTAAGACACATAGAAGAGGTAAAGATGGCCCTAAAGGTGTGAAAAAAGAAACAGTATTAGGAAAATTTCCAAACATCTTTTTTTTTCTTTAAGGAAAAAGCTTATTCTTTTACTTCACTCCAACCTAGAAGTCTCGTGTAATAGACAAACCTTTACCCAAGGAAATACCTACATTCAGATATAAATCTCTGAGTCCTAGGAGAGCCTTCCATTCTCATCAGGTCCCCCAGATGAGAGAGCCCTATCCTCAGGATAGACCTCCTTGAGTTTAACACTCTATGAGACATTTCATTCTGGTCTACCACCTGCGAAACAACACCTTTCCTTAGGAAGCTGCCTCCATGCTACTGCTCCTGCTTATTCTGGGTTTAAGTTTTTAGTCCCTACACTCAAATGTGACAGTAAGTCCAGGATTACTATCTTGTCTTCATGGCCCACTGTCCTCTGTTCCAACATCAAGGCTTAATATCTCCACTCTTGGCACGACCTTTCCATGAATATATTCTATAAAACCCTAAATATTCTCTCATTTCTTTCATTTCTCCATAAACTATATAATAGCCATAGATGGTTTTATTCAATGTTACTCAAGAGGTCAGCTATTCTACTTTACCTGTTTAGAAATGGAAACTGAGGGATTGGTGCAGAGGTAAAAGAATTGGACCTATCATTAATCTTGTAGTTTTTAGCTATAGCCACTGGGTGCCAGTCGTGTGCCACTAACAAGTTACTAATCACTAAATGGCCATTATCCGAGGGAAACGGTAATGATCTTGAGTAGGGAAGTATGGGTTTGGTCACTCATCTTCCCTGGGCTTGTGATCGAGTCCTATATGGCAAAAATGTTACTAGGCTTCGGATCCAGGAGACCTCATTATAAATCCTAGCCTTGCCATTTACTGACTGCGTGATTCTGGGTAAATTAGAAAAGTAGTTCTCTAACCAGTTTCTTCATCTATAAAATGGAACTCTACAACCAACCTCAGGATTTTTGTAGAGATTAAAGTGGAAATCTTGGCACAGATTAGGGATTCAATAAATGTTCCTTCCTTCCAAGCCCTATGACTACTGCATAAGACTAGCCAGCCACCTGCCAAATTTACTGGGCTGTGAATGGCCCTGAGGCTATGGGCCATCACCATAGCAATACAGTGGGGCAAAGGAGGTCAGATCATTTCCTTTTCAGATCTCACTGGGATATCAGAGAGGCCCAAGCAAAAGGACTTCACAGGCTGGAACACTTGTAGATCCTGCCCATGTATCTCAGGTCCTATGATAATGCCACATGCCTTACCCTTGACCTATCCCTAGAAATTTGAAGATATAGATGGCTGTAGTGAATTGAATAGTAGCCCCCCAAAAGATATGTCCAAGTCTTAACCCCTAGTACCTGTGAATGTGCAAAGGGTCCTTGCAGATGTAATTAAGGATCTCAAGATAAGATCATTGTGGATTTAGAGAGGGCCCTAAATCCAATGACAGGTGTCCTTGTAAGAGAAAGGCAGAGGGAGACTTGAGAGACAAAGGAGAATGGCCATGTGAAGATGGAGGCAGAGACTGGAGTCATGTGGCCACAAGTCAAGGAACATCTGGGGCCACCAGAGCTGGAAGGGGTAAGGAAGGATTCTCCTCTAGAGCCTTTGGAGGGAGTGTGGCCCTGCCAACACCTTGATTTCAGACTTCTGGACTCCAGAACTCTGAGATAATAAACTTCTTTTGTTTTTAAGCTACCAAATTTGTGGTAATTTGTTACAACATCCACGGGTAACTGATACAATGGGTATTAGCTTTTACCTATATGCTCAAGTTGTGGGCAGCAGCTTACCGAGCTGAAGGGAAACCAGCAAGAGTGTTTGCAGTGAGCCAGCTGAAAGGAACAGCAGATGCATTCCTAGGAAGGTGCTTCCTAGAAGGTACATGCAGCCATGAAAAAACAGTGTGGTGAAGGGAGTATTTATAGGGGCTTCACTGCTACAAAGCAGAGGAGAGTGGGCAAATCCATGAGATGCTGTGATCCTTGGGTGACTAGGTACCCAAACCTCCCCGTCTAATCAGGCAAACAGAAGTAGGAGAGGGAGAGAGGCAGAAGAGGTGTCTCTCAGAAACCGTGTCTATAATTTTTATAGCAACTTTATTGAGATATAACTTGTATACATATAATGAACTGCATCTTTATAAAATGTACAATTTGATAAGTTTTGGCAAAGGTACACACTGTGAAACCATCAAGATAACCAGCATATCCATCACCCTCAAAAGTTTTTTCTGCCCTTCATAACTCCTCCACTCCCTCCAACTCCTATGCCTCCCGTCTTCAAGCAACCGCTGATCTGTAACTACAGAGTAATTGGCATTTTATAGAATTGTTATAAATTCAGTCGAGCAGTATGTACTCTTGTATTTCCAGGTTTTTCACTCAGCATGGTTATTCAGAGATTCATCCATCCTACTGCTCACTCCTTTTATTGCTGAGCAGTATTCCACTGAATGGACATGCTGCAGCGTATTTACTCTTTTGCCTGTTGACACTGGGTTGTTTCCAGTTTTTGGCTATTACAAATATGGTAGATGTGCCATGAACATTGGTGTATACATTTTTGTGTCGTATATGCTTTCATTTCTCTTGGGTAAATACCTACAAGTAGAACGGCTAGGTCGTGAGACAGGTGTATATTTAACTTTTTAAGAAACTGCAAAACTGTTCTCCAAAGTGGTTGTATCATTTTTTATTCCTACAAATAGGGTATAAGAGTTCCAGTTCCTGCACAGCCTTGCCAACACCTGGTATGGTCAGTCTTTTTATTACAAGTAGGTGTGAAATATTATTTCATTGTGGTTTTGATTTGCACTTCCCTAATGACTAATAATGTTGAGCATATTTTTGTATGTTTTTTAAAATTAATGAATGAATTAATTATATTTTGGGGCTGCATTGGGTCTTCATTGCTGCGCATGGGCTTTCTCTAGTTGCAGTGAGTGCGGGCTACTCTTCGTTGCGGTGCGCGGGCTTCTCATTGCGGTGGCTTCTCTTGTTGCAGAGCACAGGCTCCAGGTGCGCGGGCTTCAATAGTTGTGGCACGCAGGCTTAGTTTCTCCACAGCATGTGGGATCTTCCGGGACCAGGGTTCAAACCCACGTCCCCTGCATTGGCAGGTGATTCTTAACCACTGCGCCACCAGGGAAGTCCCCATATTTTTGTATGTTTATTTGGTGTTTGTATATCTTCTTTTGTAAAATGTGTGTTCAAATCTTTTGCCAATTAAAAAAATTGGGTTGTTTGTTTTTTTATTATTGAGGTTTGTGGGTTTTAAAATAATCTGAACATGACAGTAAGATTTTTAAATAAAAGTTCAACTTCTTTAATATTATAAAACTACCAGGTATATGGAGCTATTTCTTCTTGAGTGAACTTTGGTAATTTATGTCTCTCAAGGAATTTTCCATTTAATCTAAATTGTCAAATTTAGTGCAATGTTCATAATATTCCCCGATAATCCTTTTAATATCTGATGCCACCTCTCTAATTTCTGATATTAGTGGCAATTTGTGTCTTCTCTTATTAATCTTCTTTCTCAATGAACCACCTTTACGTTTCACTGATTTTTTTTCTCTATTGTTTTTCCATTTTACTGACTTCCACTCTGATCTTTATTATTTCATAGTTCTGTTTATGTTTAATTTGCTCTTCTTATTCTAGTTGAAGTTGGAAGCTGAGGTCATTGATTTAAGACCTTTTTCTTTATCTTTTTCTTTTTGGCTGCACCACATGGCATGTGAGACCTTAGTTCCCCAATCAGGGATCAAACCCCTGCCCCCTGCAGTGGAAACATGGAGTCTTAACCACTGAACCGCCAGGGAAGTCCCGAGACCTTTTTCTTTTCTAACACAGGTATTTTCCTCTCTAAGTACTGCATTAGCTATGTCTCACAAATTTTGATAATATATACTTCCATTTTAATTAAATTAAAATATTTTCGGGCTTCCCTGATGGCGCAGTGGTTGGGAGTCCGCCTGCTGAATCATAGACGATGTATCATAATTTATACTTCAGAATTTTTCATTCCAGGACTTTTAAGAGCCTTTTCAATGTTTTTACAGGTATTTTTTATAACTCCCTTGTGGAGAGATAATAAAAATAATTCTTTAATGAGAAAAAGTTAAAGCAAAGTTATTATTATACAGAGATTATACTGTGTTCTTTGTGTGTTAACGTTAAGTTCTTCATTTGGACACTTTGCCAACAGCCACAATTTAAACAAGAGAATTCAGGGATGTGTTTTTGTCTCCAGTGGAGTAGAGTATGAGCAGATAAAAACCTTGCCCATCTCTTGTAACTGAAAGCAGTTTAAGAGATTTCCAGAGAAATGGGAAGTGCCACCCGAAGACTTTTAGATATTGTGTGTGGTGAAAATGATTAGTAAGGGTGGATACTAATAATGATGTGTCATCCAACTGAATTGAGACAAACTAAAGGGAAAAGGACCAAGTTCTGTTGTTCGATAAATTTTAACCCTTTGGAAAAACTTTTCCTGTTGGACATCAAGTCAATTTTATGTAGACATTGGAATAAAGCTTATCTATCTATGACTATAAAAAAAATTTTTTTTCTTGTTGTTGATTTTTAAGAGTTCTTTGTGTATTTTGGATAATAGTCCTTTAATCAGAGGTGTCTTGTAAGTATCTTCTTCCAGCCTGTGGCTTGTCTTCTCATTCTCTTGAGGGTTGAATATTTTTTATGATTCCATTTTATCTCCTTTCTTGGATTATTAGGTATAACTCCTGGATGTGTTATTTTGATGGTTCCTTTCATCAAAGGAATTCAAGTAATTTATTCAAGTAATATTATTCAAGTAATATTATACCACCCCACAGATAGCATAAATCCTTACAACTATACATCTCCATTTCTCTCCTCCTGGTCTGTGTGCTACTGTTGTCATACACTTTACTTCTAACATAGGTTATAGACCTCAAAATACATTATTACTGTTTCTGCTTTAAAAAGTTAATTATGTTTTAAAGAGATTTAAATAATAAGAAAAGTCTTTATATTTATCCACATAGTTACCATTTTAAGTACTCTTCATTCCTTTGTGTAGACCCAGGTTTCCATCTGGTATCATCTTCTGCTTGAAGGACTTCTTTTACATTTATATTTCTTATCTGCAGATAATGAATTCTTTCATCTCTTGTATGTCATAAAAAGTCCTCATTTCATATTTGTTTTTAAGGATACTTTTGTTGGGTAAAGAATTCTAGGTTGACAGGTTTTTGTTTTTTTTCAGTACTATAAAGATGTTATTCCATCTTCTTCTAGCGTATACGGTTTCTGATGAGAAACTTGCTGTAATCCTTATCTTTGTTTCCTTGTTTTTTTTTGTCTCTGTTTGTTTTTAAGATTTCTTTTTACCACTGGTTCTAACCAATTTAATTATGATATGCCTTGGTGTAGTTTTCTTTGCTTCTTAGGCTTGGAGTTTGTTGAGATTCTTGGATCTGTACGATTAATAGATTTTATCAAATTTGGAAAAATTTCAGCCATTATTTCTTCAAATATATTTTCTGCCTCTGCTGCTTCTTCAGATTCTCTAATTATACATGTATTAGCCTATGTGAAGTTGTCCTATAACTCAAAGATGCTCAATGGTCTATTATTATTTTAACCTCTGTGTTTAATTTTTTAAATTTATTTGTTTATTTATTTTTGGCTGTGTTGGGTCTTCGTTGCTGTGCGCAGGCTTTCCCAAGTTGCGGTGAGCAGGGTCTACTCTTTGTTGTGGTGTGCAGGCTTCCCATTGCAGTGGCTTCGCTTGCTGCAGAACATGGGCTCTAGGCACGTGGGCTTCAGTAGTTGTGGCATGCAGGCTCAGTAGTTGTGGCTCACGGGCCACACAGGGATCGAACCCATGTTCCCTGCATTGGCAGGTGGATTCTTAACCACTGAGTCACCAGGGAAGCCCGCTCTGTGTTTAATTTCAGATAGTTTCTATTGCTATGTGTTTTTCCTTAAGTGTCTAATGTGCTATTGATACTATTCGGTGTAACCAGTATAATTTTCACCTCAGAGACATTAGTTTTCCCCTTAAAGTTTGTTTCTTTTTTATACCTTCCACATCTCTAACGAATATGTTCAATCTTTCCTCTAGTCTCCTGAACATATGGAATACAGTTATAAGAATAACTGTTTTTTGTCTACTAATTTTATCTTCCATGTCAGTTCTGGATCAGTTTGGATTGATTGATTGATCAATTGATTGAGTTTTCTCTTCATTGTGGGTTGTATTTTCCTGCTTCTTAGCATGTCTGCTATTTTTTTTATTAGATTCAAGGCAGTATGAATTTACCTTGGTGGGTGCTGGATATTTTTGTATTCTTATAAATATTCTTGAACTTTGTTCTGAGATGCCACTGAATTACTTGGAAACCACCTGATCCTTTTAGGTCTTGCTTCTGCTTTTGAGCTTTGTTAGGCAGAACCAAGGAGTGTTTATTGTAGATGTAATTTTTTTTCATTTCTGAGGCAAGTCTATTCCTAGTATTTTACCTGATGCTCCATAAATTATGAGACTTTGCTCTCTGGTTGATGGAAATAGGCACTATTCCCAGCCCTGTGTAAGCTCTGCCTATTGTCCCCTGTAATCCTTCTGAGTGGTTCTTTACCTGGACAGTTTCTTCACATGAATGAGCTGATCAGTACTCAACTGAATACTAGAGAGAGGAGCCTCTGCAGATCTCCAGAATTCTCTCTCTATGCAGCTCTCTCTTCTCTGGTACTCTGCCCTGAAAGCTTAAGCTGCCTTAGCATCCCTGGATTCCTAGCTTCATCGATTCAACTCAGGGACACCATGAGGCTCTGCCTGGATTCCTTCTCCCTGTTCCACAGTCTCTGTACTTTCTCTAAGCAGTGTGCAATGGCATTCATAGAGCTCACTTCGTTGTTTTCCATCTCTCAGGAATGACTATCCCATCCATTGTCTGAGGCCCAATGTCTTGAGAACCATTGTTTCATATGTTGGTTTTTTTTGTTGTTATTGTCCAGATTTTTGGTTATTTCAGGCAGGAGGGTAAATCTGGTCCCTGTTACTCTATCTTGGCCAGAAGCCGCTGTATAATCATTTCCCTCTTAATCTCTTTTATTTACTCATCTTATACTTTAATTCCAGAAAAGTCAATCCTGCTGATGGTTGCCAAGAGAGCCAGAAAAGTGGGCTTCAGCTGAAACACTACTACTACCTACACCCAGAATCTGGAAATACATAAAATTTCCCAGCTGTGATTTCTCTTCACTCATTAGAGGAGCCTATAACTATCTGACCTCCATGAGGGCAGAGACCCCAACTAATGCAACTCTGTATCTCCAGCATCCAAAAAGGTAAATAGATAAAAGTATGTTTTTCATTAGGCAAAACTAAACATAGGAATTCCATCATATCATCATCCTCATAAAAGTAGCTATGTGCTTAGCAGTTTACTTACATTATCTTATTCAAACCTCACAACGATCATTTTAGGTGTGCATCTTATTTTACTGATAAAGAAAGCGAGACTTGGAATAAATAGCTTCTATAATAATACCATGCAACTAGTTTGTGGCAGAAATGGAATTCAAGTGACATCTCTAACCACGCTCTTAACCTCTATGTAATACCATGTTCTATAAAGTTTTTCTAAACCACAGGCTTCCTTGCTAAAACGCTAACCTCAGATTGTGCAGTCTAAAGTACTACACCTCCCCATTGCGTACTCAGGGTTCTCATACATCAATATGGAAGATTTCCACCAAAGTACCTATTATTACTTTACACTTACCTGCTTCACCTCACGTGAGCAGTGGTGAAGAAATCGGTTCTGGGTGATCTCATGAAATGATTTATGCAGCTTGGTCCCAAATTCCTGTGTGTCAGCTGCCTAAAATGGGCCAGAGACAGAATATGTTGAGTTCCAGTACTGGCAACCAAAGGGTAAGTACCCACAGGAAGTTTACGTGGGGAGAGATCGAGACTAATAGAAAGGCAAACCACTGACATCCTTCATGTTGTGTTAGAAGTTTCCTTAGTTCTTGTGGACACAGGATAAGTAGAAAGAAGGTCTGGGATACTTGACATGAGACAGGTAGTTGTGGTTCCCATATATCTTCCAATTTCTGTTACCTAAGCAAGATCTTTCAAACAAGGTCTTTGTTCTCCTATCTCCATAGGAGATAAATATCCCAGAGATTCATCTGTTCGTGAGGAGGTTATATAAACTGCTCTCCTTTAAAACAAGTTCCAAGAGAGCAGAGGTTCTACTGAACAACTAAGGTTGATATAGGAACTTTTCCCCAGATAAATCTTTCAGGGAGGAAAGGAACAGTAATTTAGTTTGCATCCATTAAGAAATGGGTAACAGCCTCTACTTTTTAGTATAGAATTGTATTGATAGGATATTAGAGTTAAAAGGGGCCAGAGTAATCACCTAATACAACACACTCATTTCATTTCATTTTATTTTTATGTATGTATGTATGTATGTATGTCATGAAGGAAAGTGCAGTGTTTATTGTAAGGCACCATACAAGGAGTCCAGGGTAGCTAATGCTCCAAAAAACCTGAACTCCCTGATGGGTTTCAGGGGGGTATTTTTAAAGGCCAGGTGAAGGAGGGAGTCGCAGGTTATGTGATCAGCTCATGCACAATTCTCTGATTGGTGGATGGTAAGGTAACAGGGTGGTGTCACAGAAGTTAACTTTATCAGTCTTTGGGCTCCAGTAGGTCTGGGGGCTACTGTTCGTGGTCATCAAGTAGTTAGAATCCTCCATTCGGTGAGGGTTTTAAAAACATATAAAACAACTCAGGAAATGTGCATCATATACTGTTATCTAGGTACCTCAGAGAGGAGCTAAAGCAGAGGGCATGGGTGGAGGGGTCTTCCCCTATAGGAAAGGCACCATAGGCTCTTGCTCAGTTACAGTTTCATGCAGCTTTCCATAATTCTATTTAGAACAAAATACATATGCACGCTCGAGCAATGAAATATAAATTGCATAATTTCAGTAATGCCACATACCACTTAAATGCTCTTATATTTGCATTTAAAACTGGCACCACACAGAATGAAAATGAATGATAAAATTTATACAAATAATGTAAAGTTTTAATTTTTCTTTACTTAGAACATTAACTAGCAAATAAAAAACACCAGACAAGTCAAATGAAACTGCAGAAGAAATTTAAAAGCTTTATACTTTACTATCTTTACTGCTTCCCCCCTTTTTTGCATTTTTCAAGGGCCCCCAAAATTGTGGCGCTACCCCTGACTATAAAGGAGCAGCCCTGGGGAACTTGGGGATGAACACACTAATTTTATAGATGAGACAACTGAAATCCAAAAAGGAGAAGTGACCCACCCAAGATGTCATAGCCAGTTAGTATGAAAGTTAGGGCTGACTTTCACTGTGCTACCCACGTGACCCAGAAAGTTGAAGCTGTGAGAAGATGCGCTAGATTATAAAGGTGTTATACATTTTGACCCATTACCATTTATAGAAATTTATTCTAGGAAATAATTCAAAAGAAGCAAGCGATCACATATAGGTATTAACTGAAGCACTACTGGTTGGCAGAAAAAATGTAAACAACTTAAATATCTGTCATTAGGGGAATGGTTTATTAAATTAGATTAAACTAATACAGTTGAATATTGGTTAACCAATACAAATGTTAAGACTGTTGAAATAGGGGAAAAGGTCAAATTATATATGAATATAAAATACTTTGGTTATCACTATATAGTATAATGTATATGAGATAATATGCAAAAATTAAGTGATAAAGTTTATTAGTTATTATTTTTAATTTTATGTATATTACACTATCTTTTCAAGAAAAAAAGTACAAAAAAATGAAGTGACATGGAAAGAATGTGTTATCCCTCTGATAATTTGGTCAGCACACACTGGAAGGAAGGAAGGAAAAAAACCAACATTTACTAAGAATCTACCATGTGTAAAAATGGGCAGAAGACCTAAATAGACATTTCTCCAAAGAAGACATACAGATGGCCAAGAGGCACATGGAAAGCTGCTCAACATCACTAATCATTAGAGAAATGCAGATCAAAACTACAATGAGGTATCACCTCACACCAGTTAGAATGGGCATCATCAGAAAATCTACAAATGCTAGAGAGGGTGTGGAGAAAAGGGAACCCTCTTGTACTGTTGGTGGGAATGTAAATTGATACAGCCACTATGGAGAACAGCATGGAGGTTCCTTAAAAAACTAAAAATAGAATTACCATATGACCCAGCAATCCCACTACTGGGCACATACCCAGAGAAAACCATAATTCAAAAAGACACATGCACCCCATTGTTCACTGCAGCACTATTTACAATAGCCAGGTCATGAAAACAACCTAAATGCCCACCAACAGACGAATGGATAAAGAAGATGTGGTACATATACACAATGGAATATTACTCAGCCATGAAAAGGAATGAACTTGAGTCATTTGTAGAGACTGTCACACAGAGTGAGGTAAGTCAGAAAGAGAAAACAAATATCGTATATTAACACATATATGTGGAATCTAGAAAAATGGTAGAGATGAACCAGTTTGCAAGGCAGAAATAGAGACACAGATGTAGAGAACAAATGTATGGACACCAAGTGGGGGAAGCAGGGGTGGGGGGTGGGGTGGGATGAACTGGGAGATTGGGATTGACATATATACACTAATACATATAAAATAGATAACTAATAAGAACCTGCTGTATTAAAAAATAAAATAAAATTCAAAAAAATAAAATACTAGCCATTGCATACTACTTAAGACCATTTAAGATGAAATGTATTAAAACTTTAGCATTAAAAAGAATCTACAATGTGTTATACAGGTTCACACTTAGCTCTCAACTTCATAATAACCCTGTGAGGTACTATTATTTTTTTCTAATTTGTAGATGAAACTCAGAGAAGTTCAATACAGGCCTAAGTCCACCTAGCTAGTAAACAAATGAGCCAAAATTTGAACTCAGGCCTTTGATTCCAAACCTTGTTACACTATTCCATACTGCCAAACACATGTAATGCTTATGGTTGCTCAGTTATTTTCAGTATATTCTGTTGCCATGAGGTAACAGAACATTCTTCAGTAAGAAATTGGGAATCACTGATCTAATCCTAGCTCTGCTTATAACTACCTGTATGATCGAAAGGAAACAGAAATTTTAAATAACTTGTTTTCTCATTTATAAAATAGTATATACATCACTATCCATTCAACAAACATTTCTTAAAACACTTATGTAGAATCATAGGAGGATCAAAGTAAATAATGTTTCTAAGAGCACTGCACATATTACTAAGATAGGTAGTAGAATGTCATTAAAACCCTGGCACTTTTAAGCATCCCCAATCTCTTACTAACTTGAAGCGTCTGGAGGCATGTCTTTCGGAAGCTGCTGCTGGTGCTTCCAGTCATGATACTCATGATGGAATTCACAGCCACTGAGAGTGAGGCCTGTAGTTTCTGATGAGCCTAGAGAATAAAACAAGGAAGTGGGAGGCCGCAGTTTATAATAATACCAAACTGCTGGTTCAGAGAATCCCAAAGGGACCAAAGATTTTAGTCAGAGCAGGATTTCAAAAATTCTTCCCCCTCCACCAAAAATACTTGCTGAGATCATGACATACAAAGGACACTTAGACTTATTGACATAGATACATTCAGAAAAGACACGCAGCAAGACACTGAGCAACAAAACAGATATACTTATTATTAAAAAACAAAAAGTTAAGCTTTCCTCTTTTAGTATAGTTGTCTTTTCCCTGAAAAGGAGGCCATATTAAGTAAGAAATGTGTTACCAAAAGTACACAGGATGGAGGGATTCAAAAAGTCAGGTAAGGGGCTTCCCTGGTGGCGCAGTCGTTGAGAATCTGCCTGCTAATGCAGGGGACACGGGTTCGAGCCCTGGTCTGGGAAGATCCCACATGCCACAGAGCAACTAGGCCCGTGAGCCACAACTACTGAGCCTGCGCGTCTGGAGCCTGTGCTCCGCAACAAGAGAGGCCACGACAGTGAGAGGCCCGCGCACCGCGATGAAGAGTGGCCGCCACTTGCCACAACTAGAGAAAGCCCTCGCACAGAAACGAAGACCCAACACAGCCAAAAATAAAAATAAATAAATTAAAAGAAGGCTCAACATTAAAAAAAAGAAAAAAAAACTCTGGCCTGAATCATGAAGAAAAAAAAAAAGGTCAGGTAAGAAGACAAAGTGATGTTTTAAAGGATTAGGAAATGGGGGAAGAATGTAAGATTTAGTTAAACAGCAGCTCTAGACACATGTGTGGGAAGGGGAAATATATAGATAAGAAAGATATACATTGATGTAAGCTTTTATATATAGGATGGATAAACAACAAAGTCCTGTATAGCACAGAGAACTATATTCAATATCATATGATAAACCATAATGAAAGAGAATATAAAAAAAAGAATGTATATATATGTATAACTGAATCACTTTGCTGTATAGCAGTAATTAACACAACATTGTGAATTGACTATACTTCAATAAAAATAAATTTCAGGCCAAGTGCATGCATGTGCTTTCAATTTATCCAGAACTTATAGTCAATAATATAGCACTTCAATGTGTGAAAGAGGGAAGAAGACATTAATGACACTACAAATTAATATACAAAAATACTTCAAGGTGTAAAACTACCTAGAATGAATATAGTGTCCTGGGTTCAGTGTTTACTGTTCCTCTTTTATAAATGTTTTCCTGTCCCCTGGTATAATGGAAGTGGTGAAAAAAAACTAACAGGCAGGCAAAACCAAGCTCATTTTGCTTGTGAAAAAACACACTCACATCGTAAGTCACGTGTTCCAAAAAAAAAATAAAATTTGTTCACACTCAAAAAAAAAAGAAAAGAAAAGAGTATGTTATCAGTCATTTTCCCTGGTCTACTGTTCTGCCCATATTTATTCAAACTCACCTACTAGGAGATAAGACTAAGCAAGCTGGTTACAGTGACCCATCTAAGTTAAAGCCCGAGTTCCTAGGCTAGATGCAGTTTATAAGACCAGCCCAGGTGGGGACTTCCCTGGTGGCGCAGTGGTGAAGACTCCACACTCCCAATGCAGGGGGCCCAGGTTCGATCCCTGGCCAGGGAACTAACTGCCACATGCATGCCGCAACCAAAAAAATAAGTAAATATTTTTTAAAAGATCAGCCCAGATGACCAAAAGAGAGGAAGAAGCATTCAGGGAGGAAGGGCTCTCAGGCCCTGTCTGCCATATACTCTATCTTTTTCTTAGAGAAAGGAGAAAGGGAGTTGTGAATTTCTTATTACCTTGACAGCCTGGTGATGCTGCTCCAAGGCCTGGTCCACAGCGACCTGGATGGAATCTTGCACCACACTGTGGCTCTCCGTGAGAATGGCACTGAGATGAGTTGTGAGCAAAGTGTGGACTCCTAAGGGGAGGGAAAATGTTAGTAACCTTGAGTGAGAATGACCACTTCAAGACTGCTGTTCATATGCTGTGAGTCGGGGCTGAGAATGGGAAAGAGGCCACTTGAAAAAAGAAGCCACTTCTGCCTATCCAGAGATAATTACTTTTTTAGACAAAAATCCCCAGCAATTTACAAACCTACCCAATTCCCACTTACAAATGAATGAAAGCTCACTAAAATTAAAGTGAAGAATGACATTATTTTTGAAGAATCAAGTGAGGGATCCTGTTTAATTCACATCAGAAACAGAAATATATGCTATATACTATAAATAATGACACTGGTGGCTCCCAAAGGAAAGGAAAAACCTCCTGGAGAGTATGTCTAACTCTACTCTGTTCCTATTTGAGCGTCACTGTTATGGTGAGCCACTGCTACTGTCAGGGTATCAATCCTTTTAGATACGCTGTGGCATAGAAAAAGTTAAGGGCTTCCCTGGTGGCGCAGTGGTTAAGAATCCACCTGCCAATGCAGGAGACACATGTCTGAGCCCTGGTCCGGGAAGAATCCCATATGCTGTGGAGCAACTAAGCCCATGCAGCACAACTGCTGAGGCTGCGCTCTAGAGCCTGTGAGCCACAACTACTGAGCCCATGTGCCACAACTACTGAGCCCACGTGCCTAGAGCCTGTGCTCTGAAACAAGAGAAGCCACCGCAATGAGAAGCCCACGAATCGCAACAAAGAGTTGCCCCCACTCACCACAACTAGAGAAAGCCCGCACACAGCAACAAAGACCCAATGTAGCCAAAAGTAAATAAATGAAATAAATTTATTTAAAGAAAAAGTTAAAACTCACAATCTGAGAATTGCTGGTATAAGGTCTTTTTAAATGAGGGACTATCTCTGATAAAGTAACCATAGGCACCACTGCTCAGCATCCTTCAGAAAAGCTAACATGTGAGACCGATGGGCAAAATACGTCATTAAACAATATGCCAGCATTGATGATCCTGATACAACCAATACAGGAAGACAAATTTACTTTTTGGGGCACCTGGAGAAAATGCTTCTTAATTAATCTTTCTTCTTTCAGTGTTTTTCTACTCCCTGTATGGTCTGTTCAAAGGTAAAGCTGGCTGGCTTTTCTCAGGGCTGCAATTAAAATGCAAGTCAGAAAAAAAAATGCAAGTCAGAAGGAACATTTTCTACCACAAGGTACCATGATGCTTTCCTGGAAGGGAGGGGAAGAACTGCTCTGCTCAAAAGGGGTCTGGAACTGGAATCAAGAGAATATAGATTCTAGCATCAATTTTACTATCAACTAATAGTGACCAAGTCACTTCACTTTTCTCATTTTAGTATAGAAAGTGCCTTTATACCACCTGCTGTCATGGGTATTTTGTGCAGATAAACTGGGATAATATATATAAAGTGTTTTGAAATGTACATTGCAATATTCAAAGAGAAAATATCGCTATTGCTATGATATCATGTGGATTACTATTTTCTATAGTTTGGTCCTAAGAATAGCCTTAAGAAATCAGTTGAAGCCCCTTTGAAAGCAGACATTTAATTAAAAAGCTATAGTTTCATCCCTAAAACTGCTGATACCACCAGATGCCTTTAACACTGTGGCAAAATGAGTTAATCATAGAAAAGTTACCATGACAAGGTAGGCAGAAGGCCAATTAAGTGATTTTCTTTTTTAAGACACATGGAAACAGACTGTAGTTCTGCACAAGCTGTTTCCTAAAAGGAGCTCTGGAGAAAGCTTTCAAGGATCTGAGAAAGAAGAGGGGGAAAAGAAAATAAAATTACTACATATATCTATATCCATGTATCTATACCTACCTACCCTTATAGTGCATCTTCTTCAAAGGCTAGTCCTAAACTCTCAGATGTATAAGGAAATTTTAAAAGATAACTACTATGTTTACTAATGCAGTGATGGATTTCTGTTTAATCCAGTACTGAGTACCACTACCTGAGATGCTGCAGGCCTTCAGAGTCAAGCTAAACAGAGGTGTACAAACTATCACAGTATTATAATAATGATAGTAACCCTGGTTTCTGAGGAAGTACGTTTAATAGGATTCAGAATGTGGTACCAGATTTTATGTCATCCTAGGGAAGACTGAACATGGTGCTCCCTCTAGCAGACCAACCTTAAAAAAAAAAAAAAAAAAAACTGCCAAAGATATCAGATCTTACATCTTAAGAGGGTCTTTAGACTTGGAAGGGCCTTTGATAGCACCTAGTCTAACAATCTCATGTTAAATATATGAAAAGGAAGGATCAGATGATTTATGCAACTTGCTTCCCAAAAAATCATTAAGGAATTTGGTAGCAGTACTAAAATTAAACCCAGGTCTCTTGATTGTACCCCGAAGTCCTTTCCACCATACTAAGCTGCTTCTGAGTCTTTGTCCATGCCAGCACAGGTGGGATAATAGCCCTAGGCATTCTCACCTTTGACCTCCTTGCTGGAAGCCTCATTAGTTTGAGTCTCTTCTATGTTCCCATTCCAGGGCCTTAATGAATGGAACAGTGGGGCACCAGAGAACACCAGCTCCTCAAATAAAAGTTACAAGCCAGAGCCCTGGAAAGCAGTGCTTCTCTCCTAAAGAATATATACATGATGGAAAAAGGTAGGAGAGGCATGCAAGGCTGGCAGTAGAAAGAATCCCACAGGTTCAACAAATAGTTGGCAGCAATGTGAGGTCTTCTGATCTGGTGTTGTAAGCCGTCTCATTTCTCTTATGACTCAGTGGAAGCAGGGCCACACCAAATAGCACTGGAATGCCTAGAGAGTAAAGTCCCAAGAAAAAACAGTCGCCCACAAAGAAAGAATAACCCAGAAACGTATCAGGAACACCAAAAGGAAGGCTTATGAACATTTCCCCAGACATTTATAAGCTCCACTTCTTACTTCTTCCTTCAAAGTTTAGGAGGGCACTGAGAAACACTTAAATTTATGTCTCAGGCTTTATTGAATTAAAATGCATAAGCCGGGCTTCCCTGGTGGCGCAGTGGTTGAGAGTCCACCTGCCGATGCAGGGGACACAGGTTCGTGCCCCGGTCCGGGAAGATCCCACATGCCACGGAGCGGCTGGGCCCGTGAGCCATGGCTGCTGAGCCTGCGTGTCTGGAGCCTGTGCTCCGCAACGGGAGAGGCCACAACAGTGAGAGGCTCGCGTACGGGGGGCGGGGTGGGGGGGGATGCATAAGCCAACTCTCATACTCATACTCAGTGGTTTTCAAACTTCACTATGTTTAGGAATCACCTGAGAATCTTGTTTAAAATGCATATTCTTGAGCCATACCAGATTTTTACATTAGCAAAACAATGAGTTAATCCTTGCCCAGGAAGCTGCACATTTTCAAATACTCCAGGTGATTCTGATGCGTGTGTTTCACAGACCACAGAACAGTGAAATCACTGCTTCACCACTAAAAGAGAGAACCTTCTGATAACAGGTTATCACCTATCTGCTAGATAAAGGCCAAAGGCATTTGTATGCCTGAACAAGGACAATTTCTCCCTTTCCAGAGGTTGATGTGGCAATCACACAAAGCCATTCATACCAATGTACTCCCACAGCACCTCGTGTTCAATCTGAGATGTTGCATTAAGGCCAAGTAAAACTGATAACTTTCTTGATTCCACTTGGAAAAGCAGTAGGGTGGTGAACAGTTCTCAAGCCTGAAAAGCTTTAAAAACATACTGATACCTGAGGCCCACCTCAATCCAAGGAAATCCAAATCTCTGGGGGGTGAGGTTTGGGCATTTTTTAGAAGCTCCCCAGGTAATATATTGTGCAGCTGAGGTTGAGAACTACCCATCTAAGGTAATATACTCTGGAGGGACCAACAGGAAGTGTCTGATTTCTGGTCAACCAAATCTGGGAATGTCATCATCTAAGTAACGCTTCAAGATATAGATCTTTCACATAGAGCATATAATTTTTTTAACTTATTTAAGCAAGGTTTTTCATTGAAATGAGTTATTTTACAGAAACACATCTATTCAGATTTATGCATCATGTAAAGTCTCCTTTCTTTATTCTCTTAACATTTAAGCACACCCAAGCTGGCAGCCCCACTCTCCTATACCTACCCCAGAGTTCCATTTTCTGGACTGGAAATCCGCTGTGGAAGTCCACAAAGAGAAAAAGCAGCAGAGTTTGTCCCTGGGGGTCCATATTCTGAGTCTGATCCCCCTCACTGGATTCCACCTGATAACTCACATCTGGAAGCACCAAATCTAGAGGACAAGATATTACAGAGTATCCTAAGATAAGTAAAGCCCTCAAAATGCTAAGTGAATAAAGAACCTATACCTCAAACAAAGAGGGATCTGAGATAAATCTAAATTTGAACACTCCCTTCTCCTCCTGAATCTGTTTCTCTAACCACATGATAAAAGTAAATAATAGTGACTCACAGGAAGAACATCAAAATAACAACTGGGTGTATAAAATGCAAACCAAACAGCATTCCTTAGAATTTACTGGGAAGTATTATACAGTAAGTTCATTCACTCCTCATGTAACTTTCTAAGGTAGGCATCACTAATAAGAGGCTAGTAAAAAGTAGGTATAGCTAGTAAGAGTAATGATAACAGCTAACTTGTATTGAATGCTTACCACGTGCCACGTACCACATTAAATTCTTGGCATGTATTATCTCAACATTCAGACTTCACCGCACTATGGTATGGGACATAGTCTTATGCTCTTTTACAGGCAAGAAAAGAGGCACAGGTAGGTTAAATACATTGCCCAACATGAGACAGGAAGTGGTGGAACTGTTTTAGACTAACTCCAAAATCTGTGCTCTTAACCACAGTGCTGTATAATATTTGTATCCCCAAGTAATCTGATCCCTATGGTCTTTTCCTAGAATATAATCACTATAGTCCTAAATTCCATCCAGATCCATATAGAGAAGTACCTCCATGTGGATCCTGGTTCTGTAATGAGGGAAGGTGGCGTGTGCGGACATTTTCTATCATTTCCAGAATTAACTGAGCACGTTTAGGCATCACACATTGGCAAAAAATGAAGGAAATCAACAAAGCATGAAAATAAAAGTGAAAGAGAAAAGGAGATATGGAGAGCCCTCGAGATTTAAAAAATCCTGATAGCATGACATCCCATCTGTTAAGACCAAAAATTATTATTTTTTTTTTCAGTGACATCAATGGTTTAATGGATAGGGGGATCTTACATGTCTGAAGCAAGGTCCTGGAGTGATACCCCACTGTGTGTGGCAGACAGCAGGCAGAACATGGTTATCAAAATCTGGAGAAACTATTCTAGATAGACATTCCCAAAACATAATTATTCCTATAGAGTTTACCTAAAGGCTCTTATCTTATTTACGTTTACTTAAAATTTCATCATAGCAAGATATTTTCCTTGCTGACAAATTTGCAACAGATATAATATGGTCTTATTTGATCTCAAAATAAGCCTAGGTATAAGTATTATACTTAACACTGATGACTCTAAAGACATGTCTACATTAATCAAACCAACAAGTTTAAGCTAGCTTCAATACCAGATATCCATTCAGTACTGAATATTTCCCATATCACGTGAAACTGAAATTCATTCTGGAGTTTCTTTTATATTTCTGAGAGTTTATATGAGCGCTTAATTTCTCTTAAGCCAATTAAACAGAGCTCATCCACAAACCAATCTTGGCAGTGCCATTTGGAGGCAGAGAAACCTTATATTTATAAGGTACACATAGACACACATTTATTTATGTGGACACAGAGATCTCACTGTTTTCTTGCTAGAGTTTAAAAAGGTCTTTTTTTTTTTTTCTTCACTCTCAAGAATCACAGGTAATTAAAGTTCCTGAGAGCCCAGGTAGATTATTAACATCTCAAAGACACAGGAAGAGAAATACCAATTCCTTCTAGAAAGCTAACTTCCTCTAAGGCCTATGCAAAAACCAGTTTTCAGAAGTCAGAAGAGTCCCATCTTGGATGTTTTCAGGGATTTTTTTCAGTTTCTAAATAGCCAATTCAGTTTAAACAAATAACAGTAATAGACAATAATACATATAATTCACTCACATTCGCTTGCCTCACTTTCAGTGGAACATGAATCACCATTCAAGTTACTAAGACCCCCCTAGCGAGGGTTAAAACCAGGAAGAGAGAACAGGATTTGGACTCAGGTACCCAGACACTCACACACACACCCCCAAGATAAAAGCCAAACCAATTCCAAAAGGCTCTCTTTGGTACAATAGCAGAGCCATTAGGGGACACTGTTCTCTTAATACATCTTCCACAGTTTGCCAGGGGAGAGGAGTAGTAGGTATTCCCCCTCATTGGGCCAGGTGGTACGGTAAGCAGCCATTACCCAAGGGAGCAAGGAAAGCACTTCACCCTCATTGCTGGCCCCATATAAGTGCTAAGGGGCAGCCCACAGCTGTGGCCACAGCCTTATTAAGACCAAACATTCTTTCCTCACAAAACCACTTACCTCCAGAAGCCCAAGGACACCCTCCTTTCATTCCGCCCTCTGGAATAACTACCTACTCAAGAAAAAGTGTCTTACCACGAGGCCTACTTCCAAGATGAAGATTCTATCTTTCCCCCAGAAATACTTCCCTATACTGGCAGGCTTCAATCTTCTCATACCAGTCACAACTCTAGAATACCTCCTCGCTACTGGTGAACTTCCTCAGGATCCAGTTGAACAGACTGCCTTCTAAATTTCAAAGGATTCTAGCTAACAACAGTCAAACTCAAGACTATAAAGCTCCTAGACATCAGCTCATGGTTGCATATTCCTATTTCTCAGTTTTATTTGTTGGTCTAATTATTAAGCATCCAATTTCAGTATGATTCATCCAAAGCCAATGTGATTAGGCTCTATATGAATAGTACAGTCAGCTTCCTAGGTTTATCACTATATGGTTTATACTCCTGCCTTGCTTTTACGTAGTATTACAATTTTTCTAAGTAATTTTATATGGACTTTTTCATTCCATTGGGAAATATTTCTCTTCCACGATAGTTCAAAGATGTCCTTGCAACTTTACTAACCTTTCTAAAACCCCAGAGTTGATGGATTAAGGTACAATAGAAACCCTCTGAACAAGTCCCTGGAAGGTGAAGGCCCACTGACTACATCAAGAGGGCCAGGAATAGAGAAGGCAGTAGAAATGAGGAGAACCAGCATCAACACGTAATGCCAGAACGGTTAGGCTCTGATGGGGCTTTGCCTGTTGACACCTGTTTGACTCACTTCATGTGGAATCTCAAACTTAGCCAGACTCCCACCTGTAACCCCCAACCTAAGCCATCAGATCACTAGGTCCTATTCTTTTTTTTTTTTTTTTTTTTTTTTGCGGTACGCGGGCCTTTCACTGTTGTGGCCTCTCCCGCTGCGGAGCACAGGCTCCAGACGCACAGGCTCAGCAGCCATGGCTCACGGGCCCAGCTCCACGGCATGTGAAATCTTCCCGGACCGGGGCACGAACCCGTGTCCCTTGCATCGGCAGGCGGACTCTCAACCACTACGCCACCAGGGAAGCCCGGTCCTATTCTTATATACACTTGCTATTTATATTTCCTTGCGTTTCTCTAATATTCTCCAGAGTTCTTTATTCCTATGCAAACAAAGAGAGGGAGATTTACCTCTATCGAAATTGAAATCCAAATTGGGCACCATACACAAGTGGTATTTCTTCCAGTTAATGAAATAAGAGGTATCTTTGAAGATAGTAGAAGTTGGCTGCTCCGGATTTAGCAATATCAGAGGCAGACCTGAAGGTCCATATAGAAATATGTATAGTTGCTAAAGAAAATTGCAAATTTTTAGTTTCTTATAACTGTATTTAAATGCATAAAACAAACACTGACCTGGTTCACACTCTCAGAAATAAACTAGTGTGCTAGGCGATTACATATTAAGCCTTTTCCACATTAGGATAGGTGTGAGGCGCCAGAGACAGATCCACTAGAATCCCCAGGAATTATTTTGGGTTTAATGAGTGTGAGCTACAAATATAGTTTTGGGACAATTCGTTTATTTACTCTCCTACTCATTAAATCATAGGTTTGAATGGTACCACAGGCTAAACACTACACTGTACTAAGTTCTGGGGATATAAAGATGAATATACAGATTTAATACTTACCTTCAAGTTATATTTATAGTATGGGAGATACATGTAAAAACCAGTAAACTGTAATATGATATGATACATGCTAGAATGAAAGTATATACAAAGCAATATTTCCCAGTAAGTATTTAAGTATATTCAGATTGAGAGGGAAACACTTCACCTTCTCCAACCTACTCTCTAACCAAGACTAAGGAAGGTAGGCCCTTAAATGGTTTCTTTCTCTTGACTTCTCATTCCTACCCTCACCCTCCCTGTAACCCAGTGTTTCTCAGCCTCGGCACGTTGACGCTTTGGGCCAGATGATTCTTTATTGTGGGGCTGTCCTGTGCATTGTAGGATGTTTTGCAGCTTCCCTGGCCTCTACCCACTAGATGCCAATATCACCTCTCCCTCCAGTCATAAGGATCAAAATGTCTCCAGCCATTGCCTAATGTCCTCTGAGGGCAAAATCACCCAGTTAAGAACCACTGCCTAAACTTTGTTGTCTCCTGAACCAAGGCTAATAAGACCAGAATATATATTGTCCTGTATCTTTCTGTTTTCATCCTCTTTTTCATAGGGTAAACATGAGGCATTAAGTGTGAAGATTAAAATCCTTACCCAGTAGGGACTGGGGCATTACTGAAAGTCACAACAGAGCAAAGGGAGGCAGTGCCTATGAATGAAGTCTCCATCACAAATCCAAGAAGGCATTAACACTTGAGCTAAGGCCAACACATTCACTATTTAGAGCCAGGGGAGATTTTAGGTGCTGCAAACTCAGAATAAGAGTGAAATATCCGAAGAGTCAAAATGTGTGAATGTCTTTTAATTGGGTTGTTTAAACTATTTACATTTAATATGAATACTGTTATGGCTGAGTTTAAATCTAGCATCCTGTTACCGGTTTTCTATTTGTTCCTTATATTTTATTTCCTTTTTCTTCTTTTCTATTTTTGGATTGGGTATTTTTTATAACTCCATTTTATCCCTTTTTCTGACTTATTAGTTATAACTCTTTGTGGTATTAACTTAGGGATTGCTTTAGGCTTTACAGTATACAACTCTAACTTATCACAGTCTGCCTTCAAGTGATACCGTAACAGTTCACACATGTATAGTATGAGAATCCTTCAACAATGTACTTCCATTTCTCCCCTCTTGGCCTTAGTGCTGTTGTCACACATTTTACTTCTACACATGTTGTAAGTCTTATACACTGTTGATATTTTTGAACAGTCAATTATCTTTTGAAGAGGTTTTTTAAATAGGGCAAAAATCTTTTATATCTACCCAAATAGTTATGATTTCCAGTGCTCGTCTTTATTTGAGTAGATCCAGAATTCCATCTGGTACCATCTTCCTTCTGCCTAAAGCATTTCCTTTAACATTTCTTATAATACAGGTCTCCTGGTGATGAAGACTTTGGTACATCTGAAATATTCTTTATTTTGCCTTCATTTTTTTTCTGAATTTTTGAATTTTATTTTATTTATTTTTTATACAGCCGGTTCTTATTAGTTATCTAATTTATGCCTTCATTTTTGAAAAGTATTTCCTCTTAGTATAGAATCCCACATTAACAGTTTTCTTTTATTAAAGATGTTGCTCCATTTTCTTCTAGCTTATACTGTTTCCAGTGAGAAATCTGTGGTATTTCTTATCTTTGTTCCTCAATATGTAATGTGTCTTTTTTTTTTTTTTTTTTTTTTTTTTTTTTTTTGACCTGTAATGTGTCTTTTTATCTCTAGCTGTTTTTAAGATTTTTTTCTTTACTAGTGGCTTTAAGCAATTTGATTATGGTGTGGCTTGGTATAATTTTCTTCACGTTTCTTATGTTTAGGGTTCATTGATCTTCTTGGATCTGCAGGTTTATAGTTTTCATCAAATTTGGAAATTTGGGGAACATTATTTCCTCAAATGTTTTATCTGCCTTGCCTCCCTGCAGGACTCCAGTTACACATCCCTGAATTAGGCCACTTGAAGTTATCTCACAGTTCACTGATGCTTTGTTTATTTTTTTAGAGTCTTTTTTTATTTCACTTTAGTTAGTTTCTAGTTTTGTGTCTTCAAGTTCACTAATCTTTCCTTCTGCAATGTGTAAATCTGCCATCAATTTCATTCAGTATTATTTTCATCCTGAAAATTATATTTTTTTCCTCTAGAAGTTCAGTTTGGGTCTTTAAAAAATCTCTTTCACCTCTTTATTTAGTATGTTCAATCTTTACTCTCACTTTTTGAACATGGAATACAGTTATAACTGTTTTAATGTCCTTGTTTACTAATTCTATCACCTGTGTCATTTCTGGGTAGGCTTCCATTGATTGAAAATTTTCTTTCATTATGGGCCCTATTTCCCTGCTTGTTTGCATGCCAAGTAATTTCTTATTGGATGCCCAGCATTGTGAAGATTACCTTTTTGGGTGCAGAATATTTTTGTATTCCTATAAATATTCTTGAACTTTTTTTCTGGGACACTGTAAAGTTATTTGGAAACAGTTTCAGTCTTATTGGTCTTACATTTAAGCTTTGATACGTGGGACTAGAGAATCCTGTAGGCTATGGCTAACTTTTCCCCACTACTCAGGCAAAGCCTTCTTAAGACTCCACCTCATGCCTTAAGAAGTATGAAGCTTTCCACCCTGCCTGATAGGAACAGGAACTATTCCCAGCTCTGTGTGCATTCCAGGGATTCTCTTCTGTCTGGAGCTCTATTTCTATGTATTTATTTCCTCTTCAGTACTCTTTTCTATAAATCCTAGCTGTCTAGACCTCCCTGAATTTTGAACTTTGTCTCCTCAACTCAGAGAGATCCACCAGACTCCAGTTGGGTATCCCCTCCTGGTGGTGTAGCCTGGAAATTCTCTCTAGACAGTACAGTGGGGCAAACACAGGGTTCACTTGTTTGTTTCTCCTCCTTCTAGAACCACTGTCTTGCATTATCTGTTGTGTAATACCTGAAAACTGTTGTTTAATGTAATTTGTCTATTTTTTCTAGCTGTTCAGGGTAGGAAAATAAATCCAGTCCCTGTTATTTGATCATGGCTGGAAGTGGAAGTTCCTAAATCCTTTGACACAATCTCATTGGCCTTTGATAACTTCCTTGCTTTCTGGCCCAACAAGATACCCAGCTCATCTTGTACATTTCTACTTTAGGCCCAGAATCAGCCACTTCTCCTTTTTAGTGAGCAGTGGTATTTAGAGGACACATTCTGAGTACCACGAGTGTTCATTGCTTCTAAGGTTTTTTTTAGTGGACAGAGCTAAGAAATATATAATTTTTAAAGTCAGAAAAATTGGGGATTCACATTGGTATTTTCAATTCTGTCTCAAAGTTACTTTTAAAGATTCTTATTTCTTTGAATTTACACTCATATATCTTCTATCTTATGCTAAAAAATTTGGTTCCTAACAATGTTAACATAATTACTTACTTGTTTTTACATAAGTATGCACACAATTTCAATATAATAATACCAATATTATTACTAAGAATCAAGACCACTTAATGAATTTTAAGAGTTCTTTGCAGTTCATTTCATCCTTAGAATATCCCACCAAGAATGTACAGTCAAAACACTGCTCTAGTCAGTTGAATTAATTCTTCTTCTTGTATGGATTAGGACAGTAATATAATATACAGGTAGGTTCATTACCTTTTATCTTGAAGAATATTTTGACTGGGTATGGAATTCTAGGTTGATGATTAGTTTATGTCAGGACATTAACACTATTATTCTACTACTTTCTGTTGGTATGAGGAAGTCAGCTGTCAGTTTCTCTTTTGAAGACAATCTGTCTTCCCTGGGTGATTTTAAGGTTTTCTTTTTGTCTTTGATCTTCTAGAAGGTGTGGATATATAGACAGATATATATTTTTTATAAATTTATTTATTTATTTTTGGCTGCGTTGGGTCTTCGTTGCTGCACACGGGCTTTCTTTAGTTGCAGCGAGCGGGAGCTACTCTTCGCTGCAGTGCGTGGGCTTCTCGTTGTGGTGGCTTTTCTTGTTGCAGAGCACAGGCTCTAGGCACATGGGCTTCAGTAGTTGTGGCATGTGGGGTCAGTAGTTGGGGCACACAGGCTTAGTTGCTCAGCGGCATGTGGGATCTTCCTGGACCAGGGCTCGAACCCATATCCCCTGCATTGGCAGGCGGATTCTTAACCACTGTGTCACCAGGGAAGTCCCAAGGAGTGGATATCTTTTTATTTATCCTGCTTGACTGTTCAGCTTGAAATCTGTTTTAGTTGCTTCAGCCATTAACTCTTCAAATATAGTTTCTGCCCCATTTTTCTCTCTCTTCTCCTCTGGAACATGAATTAAATGTACATTAGAATGTCTCACTGTTTCCTCTCACTGTTTACCTCTTCTGTATTCTCCATCCTTTGTCTCACTTTGCTTTGTTTTGCTCAGTTTTTGCTATCCTTATATTTTAGTTTGTAAATTCAGTTATGCTGTGTCTAATTTGCTGTTAAACCTGCCTACTGAATTTCAATATTGGTTATTGTATATTTTGGTTCTACAATTTGTTTGGTTCTTTTTAAAATTATGTCACATTCAATAGTTTCAGTTCCCTGGCAAAATTTTTAAGCTTGCCTTCATTTTCATAAACATAGTAAGCATATTTTTTTATTTTTAAAATCAGTATCTGGTATTAGCAATTATCTGGAGTCCCAGTGCATGTTGCTGTTGCTTTTGTTTTTGTTGGCTCTTGTTCACGCCTCCTTGTCTTCTCTTGTACCTGATTGTGTGTGTGTGTGTATATGTTAATGTGTGCATGCACATGGGAGCTGGATGTTATATTTAAGTATCTGTTAAATAATCTGAAGCATAGATGCAGTTATCTTCCTCTAGCAAGAATTTCTGTTTGCTTCTACAAGGCATCTGGGAGAATTAGAAATTTAGAATCACCTTAAACCAATTTCAAAGTTTAAGATTTTCTGGCCTGCCTAAACCACCCCCCAAAATAAATGCACACCACTGAAGGCTGGTTTATTTCAGGTTCACCTTACTCCTTAAAGTATAGCCTTTTACTTATCCCTGTCCAAAACAAGAGGTGTCTTTAACAGCACTCCCAAGCTCAGCAGGCCCTGAACTCTTTGGCCTTCTTCTCCTGCATTGATTCAGAAGTTGTCTTAGTCTCTCAGCTACTTGCTCTAATTGGCAAATGACCCTAGGGCAAAAGAGCCCTCAGTGCTGGGCTCAGCTTTTTGTAATTCCTCTCTTTCCTAAATCACAGCCCAGAAATTCCTTCCTATTCACTAGCTGTTAGATACTTTTATGATGTCTTGGTATTTCATCCAGCCTTTGTCTTCATTAGGAGGGTTGGTCTAAATTACCTAGTTTGCCATTTTCAGAAACTGAAATCCCACCAGTTTTCATAGTTAGCTCTCTCTCTTTACTAAAACATCACCTCCCTGGAGTCTTCACTGACCATAATATTTAAAATGACATTCCCATCATTATCTCTTTACCCACATTATTTTATCTTCACTGCACTTATCACTACCTAACATCCATTTATTTATTAAATTTTCCCATGAAAATGTAAACTCCAAGAGGATAGAAAATTTGTCTTATTCCCTCTTGAGAATGGGATGAGGACGAAGAGAAACTTTCATATTTTATTTATACTCTTCCGTATGATCTAGATATTAAGAAAAAGCATGTTTTAAAATATGAAATGTCCACGCACAGTGTTTATCACTATCCTGGCTCCTTCTTCCTCCTTAAAGACGTCCTCAGCTGACATTTAACATACCAGGACCTTGGCCCTCTTCTGTTCTTGTTCTTTATACTCTATTACAACTTCCTTTACTCCTACAGCTTCAATCATATAACCATAATAATACTGAACATTTATCAAACACTTATATTATGTGTCAGGCAATATGCTGGGAGCTTCACATGGATTATTATATAGTTAACCCTAAAACAAACAAACCCCAAAAGAACAACAACAAGAGAAACCTTTGCAAGGGAAAATAAGTCTATGAGGTAGGTATTATTATCCCCATACTAAAGCTGAGGAAATAAAGGCTTAGGCTGGTTGAGTAAGTTGTGCAAAGTCACACAGCTAATTCGTGGTGAATCTAGCATTTTTACTCCTGTGTCATGCTCTAGCCATAGCACTATACTATACTATAGTTACCTATGGAGAAAACTCTGAGGCTCTAAAATCTATTTCTCTAAATCTGACCACTTCCAAATTCCAGACCAAAATTTCTATATGCCTGCTTGCCATTTTTAAAGGATGCCCTGCAGGCACCATAAATGCAACTTATGTAAAGCCAAACTAATCTTCTTCACTCCTCAGATCTTATTGCCAGTATCATTATTCTGTTGGCCATCTATGGAAATCTTTTTTAACAGCTTTACTGAGATTTAATTTACATATCATACAAGTCACCCATTTAAAGTGTACAATTAAATTGGTTTTAGTATATTCAAAAAGTTGTGCAACCATCACCACTATCAGTTCTAGGACATTTTTATCACTCCCAGGAGAATCATTCCATCTATTTTCTGTCTCTATAAATTTGCCTATTCTGGATATAGAGTTCTTGACATCAACTTTAGCCATTCTCTGCCCCTAATCTCTCCCTAGCCAAACAACGAACTGGTTACCTCATCATGTTGATTCCTTCCAGTGATAAGTCTCTCCTTTCCATGCTCATCACACTTTTAATTCATGCACTTAATAGCTCTTGCCCAGCTCACTCACTTATTTAATTAGTGATTACTGACGTCTCTCTCTCACCCATCCTGTACAAGGCTGCTAGAGATTCCTAAAACATTTAATGGTTTCCCATTATATAGAGAATAAAGTTCACACTCCTTAGTGTGGCACTCAAGATCCACCATATTCAACCCCAAACTACTATTCCAGCCTCATCTCTCCCTCTTGCACCATTCATTCCATGCTTCAGTCATACTGGATTATATGAAAACAGTGTGGCACTTGTCATATTTTATAGTTTAAAGTTTCTTGGAAAAATTCTCAAGCTTAGCTTTCATATTGGATTTTTGTTTTTATACAAATCGTACCAGCTTCTAGATACAGAGTTTATATGCTAGAGGCTTTTCTAGAATTGAAATATAAAAATCCATTTTCAAAGACAATGAATTTGAACATTTTGGTGGACTCTGTCATCAAAAGGATATGGAAGCTGAAGAAATCCTATTCAGCTGGTTGGAAAAGACCTTTGGGCAAGGACAGAGAGCAGCAGCTGGAGTCAGTATCAGCTCCCCCAACAAGCCCATTTTAGCCACATCATCAGGGATGAAGAGCATTACTGGATGTCCTAGCACAGGATGGATTCTGCTGCAGAGTAATTCAGTTGTACCAAATTTTGGTGTACTGTCAAAAAACAGGTAAGACAAATTTAGCTTTTGTCCCTCTTAAGAAGTTATTTTGAAGGGAATTCAAAATTCTTTTTATAACCTCTAGCATATGTATAACCATATCATCCACCACATAAATTTTGTTGGTATAAGTAACTTGTGTCCCACTCAGTGAATCACAGGGAATGGAAAAAATAGACAAATTGGCATTTCAGGAATTATAGCATGGCTCCTGCTTTTGCTGCCACCAATGGCAGTTTTATATTCTCAAAAGCATATTCCCGCCACTAAAACTACTCTATGGTTCTGAGCAGAAGTTTCCAAGATCATTCAAAGATCAGCATGGTGGGGGTGGGGGTCAGGGGCCCCTGAATCACAACTGGCCTAAAACTGGCCTCATGATACTTAGGTTTCTGCTTTTACACATGCTACACCTTCCCCTGAAGAAGTCTGAGGTTACTATTTGGTAGGAGTAATGAGAAAAAATTGGGACATCTTTCTCTTCTAGAAAGAATCTAGTGAAATTTGGTATTTGCTTACTTTCCAACAGCTCTTTTCTAAACAGAAAAGATGTTAATGAACCTTTCCCCCTTTCTCTAAACTAATCAGGTCACCCAGGGAAATATGTCCACAAACATTGGCTTAGAGGCTTAAACTCTTTCAGTCAATCTATGATAGCAAGGCTGTCTGCCTGTAGGGATTGTATGATGCTAGAAGATTACTAAATAAAGATGTGGGGTGGGGGTTTTGTGTCCTGCAGATATTAAAGAATAAAACAGTCTAATGTGAGAGGTAATTTTGGTCAAAAGTAAGAAAACAGACTGAAAAACCATAGGCAGTCTCTTCAAGCCTTAAGATCCTATGACTACCAGTGTTGATCCAGGGCATATAAGTGGAAGCAGAAACTATTGAATAAAGAATAGATTCGCTGGACTTAAACATAAGTTAGGCATTTTCTTGCTATAATTCATGTTCACTTTGGGTTCTGTGGTAACTGGATAGTACAGGAAGGCAAAGCACAGGGTTCTACTCCATTTATTTTCCACCTCCTCCATGGATTTCTTTGCAGTCTGAAAAAGGTAGAGGTGGGAAGAAAGATAATTTCTAAACCTATGCAAAATGCTAATACACAAGCAATAATATACAAAGAATTCCTTTGCAGTCATAGTATCTCTCTAGCCAAGAGTTCAAGTAATCTCTAAAGTCATTCCTCTCTTCTCATGTCTAAATGGGATTGGAGTTAGCAGAGTTTGTTTTGTTTCATTTACAGAAGAAATTAAGGCATGGAGAGGAGAAGGAACATGCATGTCCTCAGGTCAATTAGAATATATTCAAGGAGCCAGGAATAATCATCATTTTCAATACAGATAGCTTAAAATTTTTACTTTCAATTTTCTTACAGAGAATCTGACACTTGGCACTAAGAATTGACAACTGAGACCATTTTCAATTTCTGCCCACATTCATACTCATAGTGAGAGTAAAACATGGAGAGGGACAACAATGCTTTCCCCTTCACCTCACATAATGCTGATGGTTTACGACAAGCGCAATTCCATTTGACAGGTTCAAAGTAGGTTCATTCTCTGCCCTGCAAAGCAAAGAAAAGCTAAGCCATATCTCAAAGATTCTAAAACCAATCTCTGCCTCTTACAAATTTTGGCCCATGAGTACCAACCCCAGAAATTACTGAAATTTAGTAACCAATTAACCAAGGGGAAAATGTCTATTTTTAAGTTTTCTCATCCTAGTGAAAGGGAAAGTCATGAAAGGTTTAATCTACTTACTCGTTAAAAACTAATCTAGAGGGCTTCCCTGGTGGCACAGTGGTTGGGAGTCCTCCTGCCAATGCAGGAGACACGGGTTCAAGCCCTGGTCCAGGAAGACCCCACATGCCACGGAGCAACTAGGCCTGTGCGCCACAACTACTGAGCCTGAGCTCCAGAGCCCGCGAGCCACAACTACTGAGCTCGTGTGCCACAACTACTGAAGCCCGCGTGCCTAGAGCCCGTGCTCCTCAACTAGAAAAGCCACCGCAATGAGAAGCCTGCACACCGCCACGAAGAGTAGCCCCCACTCGCCCACAGCTAGAGAAAGCCTACATGCAGCAACAAAGACCCAACACAGCCAAAAGTAATATAAATAAATTTATTAAAAAAAGAACTAATCTACAATAAGAAAATGTGGGGGGCGGGGTCTCAGAAAATTAGTTTCAAAGTGACTTCGAGTCAAGAAATCAAACTGTGAACCCACTGGAAATAATAGAACAATAATGACTGAGAAAAATTGTAGAGCCACTGCATAAACTTAAGCCATGGATTAAGGACTTACCCAAAGATCTCCATGGAGAGGATTCCATTCACCTTTACACTAAAATTAAATCTAATCTGCAAAATAAATGGGGTGTGATATTTAACATGAACCAGAATAGGGATTAAAATTTTCCATACTCAATTCCTAAAGGAGAAGATATTCTTTGTATCACCTTTTTTTTTCCATTGCACTTTCCCTAAACATACTTAACACTTGTCTGTGTTCAAATTCTGCATCTTAAATACATTGCGTTCTACATTACAATTCCAAGTAGTCACAAATTATGAGGAAATACTACCCTTTTGTCCTCTGCTGTTCTCCTAATGTATCTCTTCTCCCCTTCTTAAATGAATTATCAATTTTTCTCTCTATTGTTTCCATTGTTTTCATATATGGAATATTCCATGCTTTTTTCTTTGTTTTTTCTTCCCCTATCCCCATCTCTTATGTCCTCCTTCCAATTTACTTCACTGTTCTAAATATTTTATACCTTCAACCTCTATTTTTTTTCTATATAATATAATGGGTAATAAGGAACTCTAGAGCCAGACTGCCTCATTTCAAATCCTGGCCCTGCAAGTGATTTAACCTCTGTACCATATTTCCTTGGCTATAAAATGGGAATGATGATAAAACCTACTTCACAAGGGGTGTTGGCAGGGTTGAATGAGTGAGTACGTGGAGAGCACTTGGAAGAATGACTGGCAAACAATTAAGTACTGAATCCTGCTTAAGACAGGATTTTGTGCAACTTTATGAACATATCAAACTACAGGTAATAATAAAAATTTTAGCTTTCCAGAGTTCAAAGTATTTTATCAAAATTTCCTTAGTTGCTCTTATAGTCACTTTAGAAAAAAAGGAGATAATCAGCAAAGTTTATCATCCAGGTTTAAAAGAAAAATGAAGCACAGAAGAGGGAAACGACGTATCCAAAGTGATACAATAAAACAGTAAGGCAGTGAAAATAAGAACCCAAAAGAAAGTTCTCTCTATATCCAAGGGCTCTCAACTATGTCACATGACCAACATCAAGCCTGCCTTAGGGATACAGGAACCAAATCAATTCAATATTAAAACTTTTAATCATTGTAATTAAAAGAAAGAGGACCAATCAGATCCTTCCATGCCCTACAGAGTAGAGGTCTTTTAAAAACATATGACTTAAACAAGAGAATCGTTATTGTGCAAAAGAACAGCTTACCTTGGGGAGCACAGTGATGACTTTGCGTAAAAAATTCTTTATAACCAGGCTATCTGTCATCAAAGTTCTGGGCTTTTCATGAACCTGTAACAACATAACAAAAACATCCACTGCACATACACAAACCCAAGAGCACAAGTGAATTAAATTATGGTATTTCTTCTTATAAAAGTAACTACACCTCAGAAAGCTTTTCAGACATCCAAGGGGAAACATCTTTGGGTCTGAAAACTGAACACCAAAAGTAATCTAATAGCCATCACTTCTTGGGCTAAGGTACCTAATTTCATGGAACTTCAGGAGACGTGAACAAATACCAGAGTGAAACCCACAATCTCAAAACCACCTTTTGGAACAAATTTAAAAGTAATTTAGATTGGAGCTGAGAAGAGTAACTCTATCTTTACTATTCTAATGTGGGTCAATCTGTATTAAGAATCTGAGTGGAGTCAAAGGAACAGGCACTAAAAAGAACCTATTTTTAAACCTTAATCCATTCATCCAAACATTTGTATTTAAGGAAAAGCTGCAAAGCAGAAAGCTCAGAAGTCAGAAGACCTGTGTTCTAATACTGGCTCTATAAAAATTACTGCAGTAATCATGAAAAAAAATCACTTAACTTCTCCGGACCTTATTTCCTAATCTGCAAAACAGGCATAAAACTTAGCCTTTCAACCTCACAAAACTGTTTTAAAGACCAAAGAATAATCTGAAAATATATGTTAGACATGGTAACAATAATAGATACCACTTGATGAATGCCTACTATGTGGCAAGCAATGTGCAGGTGCTATATCTACAACAATCCTCAAGTCAGGTATTACAATCCCCTCTTTATAGATTAAAAAAAATGAGGCTCAGAATTCCCTTGAGGTCCAGGGGTTAGGACTCCGAGGTTTCACTGCCAAGGGCACATGTTCAATCCCTGGCCGGGGAAATAAGATCCCTTCAGGCCCTGCAAGCCCTGCAGCGCGGCAAAAAAAAAACAACCAAAAAATGAGGCTCAGAGAAGTTATGCAACTTGCCTAAGATGTTCAGTAATAGAGCCAGAATTTGACCCTAAGTCTATCTAACAACAATTGTCCATGCTCTTTCCAATATACCCTGATACCTCCATACAAATATAATAAGATTTATCACTTAATGAGGGCTTTCTCTATTCCAGGAATGGTACTAAATATTTTACTTATATTACCTCATTTACCCCTCACAGAAACCATATTAGGTATATATAACCTACATTTTATGGATTAAAAAAAATGAATTTCAAAGAGGTTAAACAACTTTGCCAAGGTGTGCCTGATCTGGCTCCAAAGCTTTAGTATTAACCACTTTCCTATACTATATTTAATATAGTGTCCCTAAAACCGAAGTTAAAATGCGTTTCCGAAAAAATGGAGAAGTCAATGAAGAAGAAATAGAGTCAGAAATCAGTAAGTAAGTTCTTTTTCTTTTCTTTTTTTAATAAATTTATTTATTTATATAATTTTTTATTTTTGGCTGCGTTGGGTCTTCACTGCTGCGCGCGGGCTTTCTCTAGTTGCAGCAAGCGGGGTCTCCTCTTCATTGGGGTGCACGGGCTTCTTATTGTGGTGGCTTCTCTTGTTGAGGAGCACAGGCTCTAGGTGTGCAGGCTCAGTAGTTGTGCCGCACGGGCTTAGTTGCTCTGCAGCATGTGGGATCTTCCCAGATGAGGGCTCAAACCTGTGTTCCCTGCACTGGCAGGCGGATTCTTAACCACTGCACCAGCAGGGAAGTCCAACCAGTAAGTTCTTATTAATGGCTCAGAAAATACAGAGCCATGTACTAGGTGTATATTAAAGGAGAAAAAAGGTCCCAGACCCCAAAAATCTCATAACACAATAAAGAAGAAACATGTAAATATCTAATGAAGAATAATACTCTTTATGGGCTTCCCTGGTGGCGCAGTAGTTGAGAGTCCGCCTGCCGATGCAGGAGACACGGGTTCGTGCCCCGGTCCGGGAGGATCCCACATGCCGCGGAGCGGCTGGGCCCGTGAGCCATGGCTGCTGAGCCTGCGCGTCCGGAGCCTGTGCTCCGCAATGGGAGAGGCCACAACAGTGAGAGGCCCGCATACCACAATATAAATAAATAAAAATTTAAAAAATAAAAAGAAATATAATACTCTTTATAAGTACACTGAAAAAGAGATCAAGAACTGTGCAATGGCAGCCCCAGCTGACATCTGCCTGCAACTTTATGGGAGACCCTGAACCAAAATTTAGCACCCCAATTCCTGACCCACAGAAATTGTGAGACATAATAAATGATTACTGTCGTTTAAAAAAAAAAAAAAGAACTGTGCAATGGGTGGGGATAATTAGAAAAACTATTATAAAAATATTTGAAAGTATTAGAAAAGTGGATGGGGATTATTAAAAAATTCTGGAAACAAATCTAGGATTATTCACACATGTAAACAGCAGTAATTAAACAGTAATTGCAGCATACATACCATAGTCACATCCTTCTTTTAAAATTTTTTATTATAAAATGTTCAAATAGTAGAAAAGCAATGGTCTCTTGAAAGCATTTCCTATACTTAACACTTCCAAAACAACTTCTTGGAACAGTTTCAAACTTTTGTAGCTTTAGTGATTATAGGGTATATCACAGAAAGGGCTTAATTATATCTAGCAGTAAGGCAACCAAGTAAGTGAAAGTTCCTTGAGCAGCTACCAGAGAGGGTCTACAATTAGTAAGGATGGGAACTACCATTTACTGAACACCTGCTACATGCCAAGCAGTTTATATACAAGTAGGAAATACCCCCACTTTATGGATGAGGATAATGACTAAATAAGCGAATTAATTTGTCCAAGGTCACACATAGCTAATTAAGTGGCAGAACTGGGATTCAAACCTAGATCTGACTCCAGAGCCCACATTTCACTATGAAATGCTGCCTTTCCAAGAATGTTCATTTTCTGTACACATAGCTATCTGAATCAGATACTACGTAATCTATCATTATTTTTTATGGAGCCTGATGGGCAATGCTTAAACATGACTACTGAATATGTATGTGTATTTATTCACTGATAAAACACTTAATGTAGCTTATCATGTACTTAGGCTTACAGAGATAAATAAAACAATCTCTGAATTTGAAGAGTTTACACTTAAGAAGAAGAGAAAGACAAAATAAATAATTTATATGACAATGTGAAGAAGCTTTATGATTTAAATATATAAGAGATGCTAAAGAAATACACAAGAACAATTGGCATCTAATCCAGACTGAGAAGATAAAGTGACATAATGTCAGGTCAGTGGAAGATACTTAACACAAAGCAAATAGCTCCTTTTAAGATCTACTCATAAATTATTGAGAGAGAGAGAGAGAAAGAGAGAGAGAGAGAAAGAAAGAAAGAAGGAAAGAAAGAAAGAAAGAAAGAAAGAAAGAAAGAAAGAAAGAAAGAAAGAAAGAAAGAAAGAAAGAAAAAGAAAGAAAGAAGGAAGGAAGGAAGGAAGGAAGGAAGGAAGGAAGGAAGGAAGGAAGAAAGAAAGAAAGAGACACTACACAGTCTTTTACAGCCTTTTACAGTTGGGTGTTAGAAACCCAGTACCCCAGGCCTGACACACCTTCAGAAGCAGTGAATTTACTTACATGTTGTTAGGAAAAAACATATGCTGCCAGCCCTGGGCAGCGGAAACTACCATTGAATCACATGTTTCAGCCTTTAAATACAAGTCTAATCATATGATACAATATGGGAGCTGTTTTATATTTTCAAATATGAACTTATGTGGTTATGGGCTCTATATGACTTTCTTTTTTTTTTTTTTTTTTTAATTTCTCTAATGATTAATGATTCTATATGACTTTCTAAAAGAAAGTCAGTGTCTCTGTCTCTCTCTCTCTTTGCTTAAATAGGTAAGTAGATAGATGATAGATAATAGAGAAATAGAGAAATGCAAAGATAGATAGATAGGTTTGTATGTATGTATGTATATCTCTACCCATTTTATCATTTTGTATCATGGCAAAAATAAATACAAAAATGGATAAATTCATCAAGAAGATCTTGCAAAATCAAATTGCTTTTGGAAAGACATGTTATCTAGCCTAATGGACTCCAAGATGCAGGACTGACTGAGCATAAACACAAAACCAGCATCTCTCTTAAATGAAGTTTTCCTCAGTCTTCCCTGGAATTAGCTCTCCTCACATGCCCAAAGCAGTGGATCATTTATTACCGCTTTTTCATGGAGGTCTCCATTCACTAGCCTTTGCTATAAACCTTGCCACTTGACCCTTCTTCCCAGTTGAGATATACGTGTATGATGAAATCTTTCACAACCTCCCCTTTTTCTCTTCTCATTCTCTTCATTCAAAAATCTTTTAAATAGGGACTTCCCTGGTGGCGCAGTGGTTAAGAATCTGCCTGCCAATGCAGGGGACATGGGTCGAGCCCTGGTCCGGGAAGATTCCACATGCCGCGGAGAAACTAAGCCCGTGCGCCACAACTACTGAGCCCAAAAACCACAACTACTGAAGCCCATGCGCCTAGAGCCCATGCTCTGCAACAAGAGAAGCCAATGCAATGAGAAGCCTGTGCACCGCAACAAAGAGTAGCCCCCGCTCCAGCAACTAGAGAAAGCCCACACGCAGTAACAAAGACTCAACGCAACCAAAAATAAAGAATAAATAAATAAATTTTAAAAATATTTTAAATAGCTGCACAGTATCAGAGACAATGAGATGTAACAGAGCAAATACTTTCAGGAAATCCTTGCTCCTCTTAGGTTATACTGCTCTTACCTCACCCCACCTATCACCAACTGATTACTGGGCACTAAGCTCACAGTTCTCCTCTGCACTGCCATCATCCTCTGTCCTGCCATCATCTTGGCTGACTTCCACATACAAACAGATGACCAGTCTAAGCAACAATTTGGTCTCATAATTCTCTGACCTCCTCAACTCCAACAACCTTGACCTCCACTCATTTCCAGCCACCTACTTCCACGGCCATAGATTGGAACTGTATTGCTCTGGAAGGCTTAAACTAAAATGTCCCACTCTTATGTGAAAAAATATGCGCCAAGATGTTAATAGTGGCTACCTTGATTAAGTCAATTATCTGTACTCTAAATGCACACTTTGATTTTCCTGAGGGAAACACTGCTCTTGCAATAAGGAAAAACAAAACAAAAAAAGAAAGAAACTTTATCACTCTGATGATAAATTTTTGTTCTTTCAAGTCTCTGAACTTCTTATACCCAGAAAATCTGTTTTTCAGTCTCATCAAAGACCTCTAGACCTTGACAACTTCCCATTGGGTTAGGTATCGTTCCTCTAAGCTACCTCAGCATCAGTGCATACCTGTATCCTGATATATATTACACTGCATTGTAATTAGTTGTTTACTTATCTATCTTTTCCTTTAGATTCCAAGTTCCTTGGGATCAAGTGACATGTCTTGGGACTCTGTCTAGCACAGTGAAGCTGTCGTGAACAAATACAGGTTTCTGAGTAAAGGAATGAATATTGAAACAGCACTGATCAATATGAGTAAGACTTTGATTCAGATTCTAATTCTGTCCTTAACTTTGGTATGACCTTGGGAAAGTCAGTCAAATTCTCTGAATTTCAGTTTTCTTGTATCTGTAAAATGGGGTGATGATAATCCTTGTCCTATCCATTTCATAGAGTTGTCAGGAGGCTTAAATAATATATACGTTAGGTATAAGAATTACCATTGTTTGTTCAGACTGGCTAAAACACATGATTTCCTTTTCTAGAACTGCTTTCCTTGGCTCACTGAAATCAGCTTTTTTATTGCTACTTGACATTAATAGTTTTAGAGCTGACTAACCATTAATTGCTCCAGATTGTTTACCCTTCGTTCCCCTAAACAAGATATGGCACAGCCACGGACATCTTTTGTCCCGATACCATAGTCATTTCCTTTTAGAAGAAGGATATAATTGTTCCAACATGGAGAAAGGCCTCCCAAGTGCTTTTTGGGAGAACATTTAAAGTACTCTAATTCTTTGTCTCTACCAGTTCAAAGGAAGCAAGATAGGGGATCCGAGAATTGTTAAAGGGAATGAAGAACTCAATTGTCACTCTCATAAATCTGGGCTACAAAAAAATCAATAAAAATCTTTAAACCAACCTAATAAAAATGTATCTAAATAGGATCTGCACTGGGAATCCATTTTTATTTTCTTTTTCAGGAGATCCAAATTCAAATAATGGTTTACTTCAGTGGTTCTCAAATTTACCTGCACATTAGGAATCATCTGGGATTTTAAAAATATCCCAAAGCCCAGGCCACACATCTTACGGACTGGATTGTGTCCCCCAAAATTCATCTGTTGCAGCCCTAGCCTCCATGTGACTATATTTGGAGACAGGGCCTTAAGAATGTCATTAAGGTTAAATGAGGTCATAAGGGGGGCGCCCTAATCTGATAGGACTGGTGTCCTTGTAAGAAGAGGAAAAGACACCAGAAGGCTCTCTCTCCACATACATACAGAGGAAAGGTCATGTGAACAGTGACAAGGTATCTTGATCTTGGACTTCTAGCTTCCAGAAGTATGAGAAAATAAGTTTCTGTTGTTTACGCCACCCAACCTGTGGCATTTTTTTTTTAATGGCAGCCTAAGCAGACTAATCCAGCACCCTAGACCAATTAAATCACAACCTCTTGAAGTGGGACACAAACATCACTATTTTGAAAGCTCCCTCCCAGGTGATTTAAAATCGGCACACGGAAGTTTGGCGACCAATGCCTTATTTCTTTTCAACTTTGAACTATAACAGACCTAGGCTTTTCTTTCCTGTTATTACATTTGTAGAAAAATAAGAATCAAAACATCATTAATTTATAGAACCACAGCAAAACTTGCCTCAAAAATCATCTGGAAGGGTGCTACCCCTGACACGTCCTGAGAATAACTGGTTTCCTCTGAAGTCCAGCTCAGCTCTGCAGAGAGTCCAGGCAGTATAGACTGTATTTCTGTGTGAGAAGAGATGGTGGCAGAATAGAACAAGCAGTTTGCATAAGCACCAGAGTTTCTGGAGTTATTAAACTGATAAGCCAAGAAGTCTCTTCCCTGATGAAAAGATTATCTGCAAAATTTTAAATATGACTGGAGATGGCTATGCATCAGCAAATTGCTTAAACATTTAGAATTACTTTATGGGGATAAGACATTTAATCACATGTTTTCAATTTTACACAAATTGAAAATTTGTTAAATCAATTTGTATTTTCACTTAATTTCCACAAGGACATATCCAATGCCACAAATCTTCAGAGTTGATAGCTCTAACTGATATTCTTATATTTTTAAATAAATCAATTCATTACTTAATAACACAAATCCAGTAAGTGAGCTAATTCAGAACTTAAAACAGAAAAATTCAAGAATGACCCTCTCAGGCATTTACCTAATGCCTAATGCCTTTTTTTACCCAAGAGAAGCAAACTCTTGCTAATTTAATTGTCAATTAACCACTTCGTATATTTACATATGTTGATTCAGAACTCTTTACACAAAGCATCAGTGAGTCCTGGATCATCATCAACAAATAGAACCTCAAAGTATGCACCATCCTTCTTTCTTTCTGTACCCTGGCACTAATATTATAAAGGGAAAAAATCCCAAATCTCCCATTTTATAAAATGCCATCCCTTATTTCCCCTCTATAGTAGTATTAGAATGGAGAACTAAATATGAATAAAAATATATATCTCAGTCTCTGAACGTTCTACCTTATAAATGAAGTTGACAATGTTGATATTATAAAAGAATTCAACTTAAAAATTTTAATAACAATAACATATATCCTAAAATAATACCACAGCTTTCTTCTAAAACATTCATACCATATATCTATCTAATAAAGCTTTAACCATCTCAAAGAAGGTCAAGTTCTAGATATCAATCTTAATGGGTAATATTCTTCTTGCCATTAGTTTGTTTTTCAAATATAATTCAGTCACAAAGCTTGAGATAATATGGCAGCAAGGTTATGCTACACTGAAGTTTAATGAAGTTGGCACTAAACCAGGATGACTTACATCAATCTTCAGATTTACCACTGACAGACTTTCTGACCTAGGGTGACCCCCTTTTTCTGTAATTCAATTACCTTTCTGTGAAATAAGAAAAAATTGTTCCTCAATCCTATAAAGTAGTAATACAGTGAAAAATAGGGAGAACATGTAGATACATGAGAAAAAGGTTTGTCAATAACTTGGAATTCTCTAGAAATCTTAATAATGATTTTTTTAAATGAGTAGTTATTTGGGGGAAATTAATTTCAATTAACTCACTCCATACACACACACACACACAAAAACAAATCCAGATGGATTGACTAGAGTTAAATGTGAAAAGGTAAAACAGTAGAACTAAATAAAAAGCCTTCTGTTTCAAGATAAGTGAAGCATATGTTGAAATTTCATCTTCCCATTCAAACACATAAAATGATAAAACAAGTATTTTTAAATTTTAATAAAACATAGTCATAGGGACTTCCCTTGTGGTCCAGTGGTTAAGACTCCACGTTTCCAATGGAGGAGGTGCGGGTTTGATCCCTGGTCGGGGAACTAGTATCCCACATGCCGCATGACACAGCCAAATAAATAAATAAATGAATGAATAAAAATTAAAACAAAACAAAACATAGTCATAGTGAGAAAAAAAGAAGAGAGAAATATTTATAGACCAGAAATAGAGAGGTATTCTTCCCTAATCTTCAGAAAGGAAAAAGAGAGAGAGAATCCACAATGGTAAGTAAGGACCAAAGATGCCCCATGTTTGAGTCATGGAATGGAAAAAACAATGGAGCTAATACTGCAACACCAACAGGTTTAAGAGCAAGAGCCACAGAGGCCACACATAGGAGGTATAAGCAAGGGACCAAAACATGAACAAAAGCCAAAGGGATGCCACCTGCCTACCTGAGGGTTGGTTAAAAGCCAAGTGATGCTAGTAGCAGCATCAGTGATGCAGGATGAGGGCCTTAGAGCCATGTAATATAAGTACGGATAAGACTCAGAACTATATATTCTATTAAGATACAAGAGCCTTTTATCTTTCCACTCAAGCAAAGTTTAATCCAAGATACGTGTCCTGCAGATTATGGCTCAGCAACCCAGAGAACCTCCTACTGGAAGGCTGTCAATGCAGGATGTGTTCAGGACAAAAGGGTCATGGACAATTAGCTCTTAACTAAAAATTACCAACCAGTGAAGACCAATACCATGAAAGATAGGACACATATCAACCAACAAAATGTATACCTGAGGAAATAGAGTTAATAAAACAATCTGAAAAGAACTTTAAAAATAAGTGCTCTGTATTTTATACCCTCAAATATAAAAAGAAGCCATGAAACAAGAATACACTGCCATCAATTAAACAGAAAGTAACAGCCAAAAACCCTATTAGAAATCTTAGAGATTGAAGATACAGTGTTTGAAATGAAAACCCTATGGATGGTAGATTAGACACTGTAAAAGAGCATATTTAAAAGAAAAAGTAGTACTTGAATGTCCATAGAAGCATGATTCATAGTAGGAAAAAGTGGAAACAACCCAAATGTCCAACAAATGATGAACAGATTAACAAAATATGGAATATTATTCAGCCAGAGAAAGGAATGAAGTACTGTTACATGCTACATACTAACATAAATGAATCTTGGAAACATTATGCTTAGTGAAAGAAGCCAGACACAAAAGGCCACATAGTGTATTATTTTGTTTATATGAAATGTCTAGAACAGGCAAATCCATAAAGACAGAAAGTAGATTAGTGTTTGCCAAAGGACAGGGGGTAGGGGTAAGGGGAGTGACTGCTAATGGGTACAGGGTTTCTTTTGTGGGTGATGAAAATGTAATGTTATAAATAGCGATGATAGTTGTACAACTTTGTGAATATACTTAAAACCACTGAATTATATGCTTTAAAATGGTATATTTTATGACATGTGAATTATATATCAATTAAAAGAAGGAAAAGATAAAAGACATTAAGAACAGATTTCTAAAAGACAAAAACACTAAAAAAATTAAAATTAAAAAAACTCATAATAAAAAATGACTGAGCCACACAGCTAAACACACCACAATGAAACCCAGAATAACAAGGATAAAGAGAAAACCCTAAAAGCTACAAAAGAGAATCAAATTAGCCAAAAGAAACATGAGTTAGACTTCTCATCAACAATGCTAGATGCCAGAGGATAACTGAGTACTATCTTCAAAGATCTGAAGAAAATTCACTTTGTCTCTGGACTTTTAAGAGAACCAAACTACCATTAAAGAATGAGAAACTTAATATGTTTATATTCCTTAAGGCCTTGCTGAAAGAACTACTAAATAAACCAGCATGATCTTTGAAAATGAGTTTACATTTGCACCTTTTTGCTGAGATGGGGTGGAGATAAGGGGGAAAGAATGATATAATATCAATATCAAACTACTTATTGACATAGCTCTTCAACTGTTAAAGAAAAAGTAGATAGAAAAATTTCAATCTTGTGGCAATGTGAACATACATCAAAACCATATATTGGGACTTCTCCTTTTTGCAGTGATGAAATAACTGGTACCAAATAAGCCCTCCCACCAAAAACTACTATAAAACTGGATAAAATATACTAGGCAATTATTTTCAGGCATTGAGCAATAAATAGCACAAGCTGTGATCCCTGAGAGAAGGGAAACTCATGACATGACCCTATGATTGCCCTGGATGTCTGCCTGGGGAAATTTTCCTGCCCATGGAGGACAGAGCTGGAGCCCAAGCAGAGCACAGTGGTTCCATTAAGCTGAGGAGACAGCGAATAGAGCTCAGGGTTGTGAAAGTACCTGGAATCTGCAAGGCAGGGCACTGGAGAGGAGGGAACTGTGCAGAAGTGGGTACCAAAAGTCTGTATGGAAGTTCCCCATGAGCCTTTGGCCAAGGGCTGGGCTATGCATACAGCGGTGAGACTATATAAGATTTCCCAGAGAGCAGTTGCAATGGAGTTGAAAATGGAACAAGAAATTAGTGGTGAAGCAATGGTGGGAAATGTTGGCCTTCAGGCCCAGCCAGAATGGAGAGAACTTGATAAAACTGATGGTGTCCAGCTGAGATGGCAAAAAGGTAATATTTTAGTAGTAAAAAACACATTCAAGAAGAAGGTCTGATCCACCCTAAAAAAGCCTAAAACCAAGTCTCAACAAGATTCACAGAGAAGATACAGTTGGAGGTTATGTGGTATCAAGTTAGAGGGGTTTGAAAATGACTTGGCTTTCTATAGATCTACCCTTCAAAATGTATTTTAAAAGCCTACACAAGGTTAGGGTGATTAGCTTGCTAGAACTGTCTGCTAGAACAAAAATCAACACTCTTCAGAGGTAGAACAGAATATAGATCACATTATCCAGTAGAAAATAAATATTTAATATACATGCAAAGAAAAAGGAAAATATAACTCATATAAAAAAGCAATCAATAAAAACCAAGCCTGTTACAGATGTTACAGATGTTAAAATATTTACTGCAGAGGAATCTGGGTGGACAGTATATAAGAACTCTGTGTACTGTTTTTACAACTCTTCTATAAATCAAAAATTATTTTCAAATTAAAAATGTAAATACTCTGCAAAAGGATGAAACTAGAACACTATCCTACACCATACACAAAAATTAACTCAAAATAGATTAAAAACTTGACTATAAGACCTGAAACCATAAAACTCCTAGAAGAAAACATAAGTGGTAACCTCCTTGACATGGGGTTTGGTGATGATATTTTTAACTTGACACTGAAAGCAAAGGTAACAAAAGTAAAAATAAATAAGTGGAACCTACATCAAACTAAAAAGCTTCTTCACAGCAAATGAAACCATCAACAAAATGAAAAGGAAGAAAAAATCTGCAAATCATATATCTGGTAAGGAACTAATAACCAAAAAATATAAAGAAATCATACAACTCAATAGCAAACAAACAACCCAATTAAAAATTAGGCAGAGGATCCGAATAGGCATTTTCCATAAAAAGGCATACAGATGATGGACAGGTACATGAAAAAATGCTCAACATCACTAATCATCAGGGAGATGCAAATCAAAACCACAATGAGATACCACCTCACACCTGTTAAAATGGTAATTAAAAACTAAGAAGCAACAAACACTCCTGGTACTCAGAATGTGTTCTCTAAATACCAGTGCTCACTAAAAAGGAGAAATGGCTGATTCTGGGCCTAAAGTAGAACTGTACAAGATGAGATGGGTATCTTGTTGGGCCAGAAAGCAAGGAAGTAATCAAAGGCCAATGAGATTATGTCAAAGGATTTAGTTATAAAATAAATAAGTCACGGGAGTATAATGTACAGCACGGCAACTACCTTTTTTGTATCACATATTTGCAAGTTGCTAAAAGAGTAGATCTCAAGAGTTCTCAACAAGAAAAAAAATTGTAAGTATATATGATGACAGATGTTAATTAGACTAATTGTGGTGATCATTCTGCAATATACACAAATATTGAATCATTATGTTGTATACCTGAAATTAATATAATGTTACATGTCAATTATACCTCAACTTTAAAAACTTTCAGACTTAACCTATGTAGAATCTGCGTTTATGAAGATTGCCAATTATCAAGTATGCTAAGGGGGAATTCTTTGTAACAAGTCTGATCATAAGTAGTTTAATCTATTTCCAACGATATACATAAGCTAAAAGAAGAAAAAAATTTTATATTGGTTCAAGATGGTGGAGTAGAAGGACATGCGCTCACTCCCTCTTGCGAGAGCACAGGAATCACAACTAACTGCTGAACAACCATCGACAGGAAGATACTGAAACTCACCAAAAAAGATACCCCACATCCAAAGACAAAGGAGAAGCTGCAGTGAGACGGTAGGAGGGGCGCAATCACAATACAATCAAATCCCATAACTGCTGGGTGGGTGACGCACAAACTGGAGTGAAGGTTCTGAGCCCATGTCAGGCTTCCCAACCTGGGGGTCCAGCAACGGGAGGAGGAATTCCTAGAGAATCAGACTTTGAAGGCTAGCGGGATTTGATTGCAGGACTTCAACAGGACTGGGGGAAACAGAGACTCCACTCTTGGAGGGCACACACAAAGTAATGTGCACATCAGGACCCAGGGGAAGGAGCAGTGACTCCACGGGAGACTGAACCAGACCTACCTGCTGGTGTTGGAGGGTCTCCTGCAGAGGCGGGGGATGGCTGTGGCTCACTGTGAGGACAAGGACACTGGAAGCGGTTCTGGGAGGTACTCCTTGGTGTGAGCCCTCCCAGAGTCTGCCATTAGCCCCAACAAAGAGCCCGGGTAGGCTCCAGTGTTGGGTCACCTCAGGCCAAACAACCAACAGGGAGGGAACCCAGCCCCACCCATCAGCAGACAAGCGGATTAACGTTTTACTGAGCTCTGCCCACCAGACCAACACCCAGCTCTACCCACCACCAGTCCCTCCCATCAGGAAACTTGCACAAGCCTCTTAGATAGCCTCATCCACCAGAGGGCAGACAGCAGAAGCAAGAAAAACTACAATCCTGAAGCCTGTGGAACAAAAACCACATTCACAGAAAGATAGACAAGATGAAAAGGCAGAGGGCTATGTACCAGATGAAGGAACGAGATAAAACCCCAGAAAAACAACTAAATGAAGTGGAGATAGGAAACCTCCCAGAAAAAGAATTCAGAATAATAATAGTAAAGATGATCTAGGACCTTGGGAAAAGAATGGAGAAAAACATCAAGAAGATGCAATAAATGTTTAACAAAGACCTAGAAGAAAAACCCACAGCAAACATCATTTGCAATGGTGAAAAACTGAAAGCACTTCCTCTAAGAGCAGGAACAAGACAAGGATGTCCACACTCACCACTACTTTTCAACATAGTTTTGGAAGTCCTAGCCATGGCAATCAGAGAAGAAAAAGAAATAAAAGGAATTCAGATTGGAAAAGAAGACGTAAAACTGTCACTGCTGTATAAAAAAATAAATAAAATTCTAAAAAAAAATTTTTTTTAACTCACTCAAAATTAAAATACTGCACAAACAAAAAACTAAGAGAATAATTGCCAACAATGACAAAGAGGTTTACTATACTTACTATACAAAGTATAGAACTTTGTATAAAATAGAAAAGCACTAAGATCCTAAAGGGGAAAGTGAGCAAAGAATGTGAACAAACATTCAACAAAGAAATAAATCAATAAACATAAGACAGTCATTTCACTGTATTATATGCAAGTTAAAATGAGATACAATAACTCTAGTTTTTTCCTAAGTAGAAATAGAAACACACACACACACACACACACACTATG
>NW_020173674.1:5875148-5881066 GCF_003031525.2 Neophocaena asiaeorientalis asiaeorientalis
GTATGATTATTTCTGAGATTATATTATAAATATGTATAATATTATAATTATTTTTCACCTTTAGTTTTTTTATATATATATATATAATAATGGGACTTGCTTTTGAAAATTTTTTTTTTTTGGCTGCACCATGCGACTTGTGGGATCTTAGTTCCCCGACCAGGGATCGAAATCAGGCCACAGAAGTGAAAGCTCTGAGTCCTAACCACTGGACTGCCAGGGAACTCTCACTTTTGAGATATATTTTTTAAGTGTTTTAAATATATAAAAAATGAAAGGCAATATTCTGCCTATCAAATTAACCAAGCCTTCTTTGAGTAGTAGTGCACAATACTGGTAAGAAGGGGATCAGACAGGTGTTTGTATACATTGATAGTAAAAGTGTAAATTGCAATAATTTTATGGAGAACAATTTAATAATTTCATCAAAGTATTATTTATAATACCATAAAATTAAAATCACCAAACATCCTGAAAGAGGGGAAAGCTTAATCAATTATTATAACCTTTCAATGGAATAGTATAAATTTTTGTAACTTGTTACTACATAATTTCAAACTTACAGAAAAGTTGCAAGAATAGTACCAGGAACTCTCATATACCCTTTACCCAGATTTAGAAATTGTATATTTTGACACATTTGCTTTATCCTCTTTCTCTTTCTCTGTGTGTGTATGTATGCATATTTTTTCTTGAACCAAAGGAGAATAAACTGGAGACACTGTGCCCCTTTATCCCTAATTCAGTGCTTATGTTCTAAGAAGAAAGTCTCTTATATAATCTCAATATAATTATCAAAATAGGAAATTTAGTATGAATGTATATAGTATTATTATCTAATCCATAGTCCATATTCAAATACCAGCAATTATCCTAATAATGTCCTCTATAGCTATCTTTTCCTGGCCCAGAATTCAATCCAGTATTGCACATTAGATTTAGTTTTCAGTCTTACTCTCCTTTATTTCTCTGCCTTTCCTGATCTTGACATTTTTGAAGAGTTCAAACCAATTTTTTTAATAGAATATCCCTCAAATTGGATCAGCTGCTTGTTATGCAGGTTATGCAATTTTTGCAGAAATACCACAAAAGTGATGTTGTGTCCTTCTCAGCACATATCAGGAAGCACATGATAACAGTGTGCTCCAACATTGGTGATGTTAACTTTGATCTTTTGGTTAACGTGTCCCATAGATTCCTTTACTGCAAAAGTTAGTATTTTCCCCTTGTGATTGATAAATATTTTCAAAGTAATCTCCACAAATTATGTATCTGTTCCTCATTAAAATTGCACTCATTAGTGTTAGCATCCATTGATGATTCCTAAGTCCTTTATCTTTTCGACACTTATTAGTTGGCATTCTACCTGTAAAGAACAGCTTTCCTTTCTCCTTATTTATTTACATCAGTATGGAGTCATGTTGTTCTTATTTTATTCACTGAGTTATAATCTCTTACTATCATTATTTACCCTATATTATTGTCCCATATTTGGTCAATGGAAGTCCCTTCAAGCTGGCCACAGCTTATCTGTCCACATCACCTTCAAGGAATTCCTTAATTTCAAGGATACGGGGGCTTCCCTGGTGGCACAGTGGTTAAGAATCCGCCTGCCAATGCAGGGGACACGGGTTCGAGCCCTGGTCCGGGAAGATCCCACATGCCGCAGAGCAACTAGGCCCGTGTGCCACAACTGCTGAGCCTGCACTCTAGAGCCCACAAGCCACCACTACTGAAGCCCATGCGCCTAGAGCCCATGCTCTGCAACAAGAGAAGCCACAGCAATGAGAAGCTCACGCACCACAACGAAGAGTAGCCCCAACTCACCACAACTAGAGAAAGCCCGCACTCAGCAACAAAGCCCCAATGCAGCCAAAAATAAATGAATAAAATAATTTTTTTAATTAAAATCATGGATATTCTAGGCTCATCTTGTATTCTCCCTACCCCAATCCTGGAATCAGTGTTTTCCCCAAGGAGTTCTATTTCTTTTTAGTGGAGAAGTGTGGTTGGAAACCAAGATTTGAGAGCTAAGCAATTGCTATTGGGATATTATTATTTATAGGCTCTCTCAATAGACAAAGCTAGGATACATACACATATCTCTATGTTTCTATATTTATCTATCATATGTAATATATACTATACAGTTGGAACCATGAGTTCTAATTCCACAGGGTGCATTTTAGTCTGCCCCCTTTCCATACTTGTAACTTCTTTATCCAACAGTGAAAAATCACGTTCCTATTAATCTTAATATATTTACTCAATTTATCAAGCTAGAATACACAGGAAGTAGTTTCAGAATTGTTAAACCTTATCTCTGGAAAGCAAACCTACTAACTAGATTTCAACATTTGTTTATAGTTCTTTTATTTAGGTAAACTTTATATACAATATAATGCACAAATCTTAAGTGTACAACTTGCAGAGTTTTGACAAATGCATATAACCAGGTAACTCATGCTGCATCAAGATACAGAACATTTCCATCATCCCAGAAAATTCCTAATTGCTTTTTTCTCAGCGAACACTTCTCAGAGGCAATCATTTAAAAGTTTTTTCATTAGCTTAGTTTCACTGTTCTTGAACTTTATATAAATGAAATCCATATACAGTGATTCTTTTGCGTCCATTTTCTTTCTCAGCATAATGTCTGTGAGATTAATGCACAGGCATACCTCATTTTATTGTTTCACTTTATTGCACTCCACAGATACTGTATTTTTTTTTTTTTTACAAATTGAAGGTTTGTGGCAACCCTGCATGGAGCTAGTCTATTGGTGCCATTTTTCCAACAGCATTTGCTTACTTAGTGTCTGTGTCACATTTTGATAATTTCTGCAATATTTCAAACTTTTTCATTATTATTATGTTACGGTGCTCTGTGATCAGTGACCTTTGATGTTATAGTACTACTGCAAAAAGATTATGACTAGCTGAAGGTTCAGATGATGGTTAGCATTTTTTAGTAATAAAGTATTTTTAAATTAAGGTATGTATATTTTTAGACATAATGCTGTTGCATACTTAATAGACTATGTATAGTGTAAACATAACTTTTATATGCACTGGGAAAGCAAAAAATTCGTGACTCTCTTTATTGAGGTTTTTTTTTAATCAGAGTGGTCTGAAATTGAACTTGCAAAATATCCAAGGTATGCCTGTAGTTCATTCCTTTTTATTCCTGACTAGCATTCCATTACATGTATACACCCAACTTATTTATCCATTCTCTTGTTGGACATTTGGATTTTTCCAGTTTTTGGCTATTTTTAATAAAGCTGCTATGAACAGCTGGTGTAAATCTTGTTTTGGACAAACAGTTTCATTTCTCTTGGGTAAATACCTAGAAATGAAATTGATGGGTCATGGCACAGGTATATGTCTCACTTCATAAGAAACTGTCAAACAGCTTTCCAAAGTGGTTGTACTATTTTACACTCCCACCAGCATTATATCAGAGATCTGATTGTTCTACATCCTTGCTAACATCTGGCGCTTTTTTAATTTTAGCTATTCTGGTGGACTGTGAATTTAACTTACAATCTCTGGTGACTGATGATGGTAAGCACTTCTTCATGTGCTTAGTGGCCATTCAGATACTTTCTTTTGTGAAGTATCTATTCAAATCTCTGGCCCACTAAGAAAAAAATAGATTTGGAACTTCTCTAGTGGTCCAGCAGTTGGGACTCCACACTCCCATTGCAGGGGTCCCGGGTTCAATCCCTGGCCGGGAACTAGAGCCCGCATGCCACAACTAAAAGATCCTGCACGTGGCAACGAAGATCCCACATGCCGCAACTAAGACCCAGCGAGCCAAATACATAAATAAATAAATATTTTTTAAAAAGAAAGAAAAAAATAGCTTTATTGAGATACAATTCACATATCATTCAACTCATCCATTTAAAGTGTACAATTCAGTGGTTTGGGAGTATATTACATTATTAGTTTTTAAGTTGTGGTAAAATATACATATAACAAAATTTGCCATTTCAACTATCTTAAAGTATACAATTCAGTGTCACTAATTACACTCATAATGCTATACAACCATCACCACTATCTATTTCTAAAACTTTTTCATCATCCCAAACAGAAACTCTGCAACGATCAAGCTGTAAGTTCCCATTCTCCCCGCTTCCCATCTCTGGTAACCTCTAATCCACTTTCTGTTTCTATGAATTCGCCTATTCTAGATATTTCATATCAGTAGAATCATACATTATTTGTCCTTTGTGTCTGGCGTATTTCACTTAGCATAATGTTTTCAAGGTTAATCCATGTTGTAACACATATCAGAACTTCATTCCTTTTCATAGCTGAATAATATTCATATATATATATATCACAATTTGTTTATTCATTCATAAATTGATGGACACTGGGTTGCTTCCACCGTTGGGTTATTGTGAATGATGCTGCAATGAACACTGGCGTACAAGTATCTATTTTAAATCCCCGCTTTCAACTCCTTTAGGCATATCCATAGGAGTGGAATTGTATGGCAATTCTATATTTAGCTTTTTGAGGGACTCCCAAACTTTCTTCCATGGTGGCTGAATTATTTTACATTCCCATCAACAATGTTCAAAGGTTCCAGTTTCACCACATACTTGTCAACATTTGTTATTTTCATTATTTTTCTTTTTTTATTGAAGTATAGTTGACATACAATATTAGTTTCAGGCATACAACATAGTGATTTGAATTTATATACATTACAAATTGATCACCACAATAAGTCTAGTAACATTCTATCACCATACAAGGTTATTACAACATTACTGACTATATTTCCTATGGTGTGCATTACATTCCCGTGACTTATTTATCTTATAACTGGAAGTTTGTATCTCTTAATCCCCTTCACCTATTTCACCCAACTTCCCATTCTCCTCCCATAATCATCATGATCACTGTCTTCGTCATCACTGCTATCCTAGTAGGTGTGCAGTGTTTGGCCTGTTTTTGTTTTTTTTTTAATCAGGATGTCTTTTTTTTTTTTTGCGGTACGCAGGCCTCTCACTGTTGTGGCCTCTCCCGTTGCGAAGCACAGGCTCCGGACGCGCAGGCTCAGCGGCCGTGGCTCATGGGCCCAGCCGCTCTGCAGCATGTGGGATCTTCCCGGACCGGGGCACGAACCCGTGTCCCCTGCATCGGCAGGCAGACTCTCAACCACTGCACCACCAGGGAAGCCCAGGGTGTCTTTTTTTTATTATTAAGTTTTAGAAGCTTTTTTTAATATTATGGATAAAAGCCTGTTGCCAGACATGTTTTGCAAATATTTTCTTACAACTATGGTTAACATAATCACTTTCTTAATATCTTTTGATGAGCAAAAGTTTTTTATTTTGATGAAGTTTATCCATTTTTTTCTTTTATGGTTACTTATTTCTATGCCCTAAGATTTTACCTATTTTTAGGTTAAAGGATATTCTCCTTTGTTTTCTTCAAGAATCTTCTTAGCTTTTATTTTCAGGTCTATCTTCCATTTCTAATTTTTGTGTGTGATCTGCAGTAGATGTCAAGGTTCATTTTTTTTCCTTATAGACATATGGTCATTCCAGCAACATTTGTTGAAAAGACTTTCTTTTCCTTGATGGATTGCTTTGGTGCCTTTATTTTTTTTTTTAAAAATCAAATAACCATATAAGTATGAGCCTGTTTCTGGCTCTTTTCATTTCCATATATTTTCCTATTTTTAAAAAATAACGCTTGTTTTTTAGAGCAGTCTTGAGTGAAAAACTGAGGAAAAGTACGGAGAGTTCTCATATATCCATACTCCCATTTGTGGACTTAAGTTTTCAATTCATTTGGGTAAAATACCAAGGAGCACGATTACTGGATCATATGTTAAGAATATGTTGGGCTTCCCTGGTGGCGCAGTGATTGAGAGTCCGCCTGCCGATGCA
>NW_020173674.1:5881160-5891303 GCF_003031525.2 Neophocaena asiaeorientalis asiaeorientalis
AAAAAAAAAAAAAAAAAAAAAAAAAAGAATATGTTTACTTTCATAAGAAACTGCCAAACTGCCTTCCAAAGTGGCTGCAGCGATGAAAGAGAGTTCCTATTGCTCCACATCTTTGTCAGCATTTGTTGCCAGTGTTGTCAATGGGTTTTGGCCATTCTAATAGGTGTGTAGTGGTACCTCATTTTCATTTACATGTCTCTAATGACATAATAATGTGGAGCACTTTTTCATATGCTTACTTGCCATCTGTATATCTTCTTTGGTGAGGTGCCTGTTCAAGCCTTCTGCTCATTTTTTTAAAACTGGATTGTTTTCTTATTGTTGAATTTTAAGAGATCTTTGTATATTTTGGATAACAGTCCTTTATCAGATATGTCTTTTGCAAATATTATCTCCCAGTCTGTGACTTGCCTTTTCATTCCCTTGAGATTGTCTTCCACAGAGCAGAACTTTTTAATTTTAATGAGGCCCAGTTTATCAATTATTTCTTTCATGGATCATGCCTTTGATGTTGTATCTAAAAAGTCATCTTTATACCCAAGGTCATCTATGTTTCCTCCTATATTAATTTCTAGGAGTTTTATAGTTTTGTGTTTTACATTTAGGTTTATGATCCATTTTCATTAATTTTTATGAAGGTGTAACATCTGTGTCTAGATTCTTTCATTTATTTATTTGCATGTGGATGTCCAGTTGTTCCAGTACCATTTGTTGAAAAAACTATCTTTGCTCCATCATAATGCCTGTCCTCCTTTGTCAAAGATCACTCGACTATATTTATGTGGGCTCTCTATTCTTTCTGTTCTGGGCCCTGTTTCTGGGATCTCTATTCTGTTCCATCTATCTATTTGTCTATGTTTTTACCAACACCACACTGTCCTGATTACTGTAGCTTTTTTTTTTTTTTTTTTTTTGGTAACGGGGCCCCCCCCTTTTTTTGTCCTCCAGGATGCTCTGGTTCAGAAGACTTATGTCCTGGTTTCACTATTGGCAGTTTTTTTTTTCGGTACGCGGGCCTCTCACTGTTGTGGCCTCTCCCGTTGTGGAGCACAGGCTCCGACGCGCAGGCTCAGCGGCCATGGCTCACAGGCCCAGCCACTCTGCGGCATGTGGGCTCTTCCCGGACCAGGGCACGAACCCGTGTCCCCTGCATCGGCAGGCGGACTCTCAACCACTGCGCCACCAGGGAAGCCATTACTGTAGCTTTATAAGTCTTGAAGTCACATAGTATCAGTCCTCTGACTTTGTTCTCCTTTAATATTGAATTGGCTACTCCGAGTCTTTTGCCTCTCCATGTAAACTTCAGAATCATTTTGTTGATAGTCACAAAATAACTTGTTGGAATTTTTATTTGGATTGCACTGGATCTATAGATCAAGTTGGGAAGAACTGACACCTTGACAATATTTAATCTTCCTATCCATGACATGGAACATCTCTCCATTTATTTAGTTCTCTGATATATTTCATCAGAGCTTTATAGTTTTCCTCATATAGCTCTTATACATAGGTTTTGGGGTTTTCTGGGTTTTCTGGGGTTTTTTTCTTTGCTTTATATCTAAGTATTTTGTTTTTAATGGTACTAATGTAAATGGTAATGTGTTTTTAATTTAAAATTCCACTTGTTCATTGCTTGCATATAGGAAACCAATTGACTTTTGTATATTATCCTTGTATCCTGCAAGCTTGTTATAACTGCTTATCAGTTCATGTAAAATTTTTAACCAGTTTGTGAATTTCTGTAGAAAGTCTGCTGATATTATGATTGTGTTGACTCCACAGATCAATTTGGGGAGAATGGACATCTTAGCAATATTGCACTTTCCAGTCTATAAACATGATATATCTCTCCATTTATTGTTTAATTTCTCTTGGCAATGTTTTATAGTTTTCAGCAAAGATCTTTTACTTATAACATTAAATCTATCCCTACGTGTTTCATATTTTTTGATGCTATTATAAATAGAACTATTTTTAAATTTTATTTTACAATTGTTAGCTGCTAGTATAAAAAAAATCTTGTGGGGGAATTCCCTGGTGGTCCAGTGGTTAGGACTTGGCATTTTCACTTCCAGGGCCTGGGTTCAATCCCTGGTCAGGGAACTAAGATCCCACAAGCCACATGGCGCAGCCAAAGACAAAAATCTTTTTGTATATTTACCATGTATCCTGTAACCTTGCTAAATTCACATATTTCTTCTAATATTTATTTTGTAGATTCCCTAGGATTTTGTACATTAAAAAAATTATATCATTTAAAAATAAAGACTGTTTTACTTCTGCCTTTCCAACTTCTATGCCTTGTACTTATTTTTCTTGCCTTGTTTACATTGGCTAGAACCTCTACTATGATTTTTAAATGATATTCTTAAAGACCTTGTGAGATAAGAAAATTCTCACTCAAAGTGAAAAATAAAAAAATATACCACACTGGGGACTTCCCTGGTGGCACAATGGTTAAGAATCCACCTGCCAATGCAGGGGACATGGGTTCGAGCCTGGTCCAGGAAGATCCCACATGCTGTGGAGCAACTAAGCCCGTGTCCCACAATTACTGAGCCTGCGGTCTAGAGCCCATGTGCCACAACTACTGAGCCCGCGTGCCTAGAGCCTGTGCTCTGCAACAAGAGAAGCCACCACAATGAGAAGCCCGTGCACCGCAACGAAGAGTAGCCCCTGCTCGCCGCAACTACAGAAAGCCTGCGCACAGCTATGAACACCCAACGCAGCCAAAAATAAAAAAATAAATTTATATTAAAAAAAAAGAACATCCATAGTGATATTCTTGTATCAGTAGAGTATTAGAAGAAAATGAGATTTAGAAAATCATTACATTAGACCTATCATTCCACAGCCAACTGTGCATCTTGAAACAAAATGGCATTATAACAGAAAAACTGAATCTCAATGATTTGTACATCATAGTGTCAAGCCTAAAAATACAATTTACACAGTATCTTAGTCCCTTTGGGCTGCTATAACAAAATAAAACAGATTGAATTGCTTATAAAGAACAGAAATTTATTTCTCACAGTTCTGGAGTCTGGAAGTCCAAGATCATACTGCCAGCACGGTCTGGTTCTGGGCTCTGTTTTGGATTACAAATTTCTAATTGTATTTTCATATGGCAGAAGAACCTGGAGAACTCTGTCAATTCTTTTTTTATAAAGGCATTAATCCCATTTGTGAGGGCTCCACCCTCATGACTTAAGCACCTCCCAAAGGTCCCATCTCCTAAAACCATCACATTGGCCATTAGGATTTCAACTTATGAATTTTGGGGGGACACAAACATTCAGACCATAGCACAGAGCTAATGGCTGAATTTATTTTAAACTTCATCTTAGAAGTTTTTCCCTAAAAACATGGAAAAAGTTCAGAAAAAAGAAAGTACAGGTAGTAAACACTTATAAAAAGTTTCAAAAATATATGAATTAAAACAATATACCTGTTAATTAACTAGTAAATTGGCTAAAATAGTTTAAGTAATTGAAATTCCTAATGCTAGCAAAGTACAGGAAGTTAATAATCTCATATACAAATGCTACTATTACATGATACAACTTTCTAAAAAGCAATTTCAAGAGCCATAAAAGTATAGACTTTAATCAACTTAAATCTACTTCAGGAAATTAGTCCTAAATTTTTCAATTAAGTAAAAAGCTATATGCATTAAGATACTCATCCCAGAGACATTAACATTAATTAGCACTTATTGAGAACTATGCACTCAGAATAACCGCTATGCCACATGTATTATGTGTATTACCTCGTTTAATCCTCAAAACAGCTTTATGAGGTAGGTATTTTTCAAAAGATCAAATAACTTGCTCAAGGATACACAGTATGAGTTCTTAACCTCTACAATATGTTGCTATTCATAGTAATGGTAAAAAAGAAAGAACAAGCCTAAAAGCCTCAAAATGTAAAATGGTTACTTAATTTATGATACATCTTCTTATGGACAACTTATCCATTAAAAATAATGACTAGAAGACTGTCATAACATGAAAAATGCTGACACGTTAAGTGAAAAAAAAGTAGTAGGACAAAATTGTGTATATATTGTGATTACAACTATATTAAAAATACATGGGGGAAAAGTTTGTGAGAAGTTTTTTTCCTTTTCCCTATTTTCCCCTAATTTTCTAAAATGGGCTATATTGCTTCTATAACAAAAAGTACCATTTAAAAATAATTTCTCTGATGATGGCAAAAGTTGAGATCCGGCTGTTTGTTGCTGTTTCACAACAGACTCAGCAAACCAGTAATTATTTTGTTTTCTTGCCTTTAACCAGTGAATAAAGTAACAATAGTAATACCAAACATTTTAAAGAATGAGGCTAATTAAGCCAAAAGATGAAAAGTTCTTTGGTTGGCTCTGTGGCTTGATGTCATTAGTTAAATTGGCTAATTATTTCCACATTATAAAACAATCCCAGACATGCTCTAGAGAAGGAAATAGAAAGTAGGACATTATAATGGAGAATCAGCAACCTGTCAGAAACACTGTGTCAAATCTTCATTCACTGCCTCAAAAAGCAGAGAGACTAGTGGCCATTGCTGCACATCCAGTTGGCTCCCTCAGCCAAGCAAGCCAGTCAACAAAGGTGTGGTCACTCAAGTACCTAACAAAGGAATATGCACCTGAGCCTCACAGTACCCCAAACAAAAAGATGTAGATTGGGGCTTCCCTGGTGGCGCAGTGGTTGAGAGTCCGCCTGCCGATGCGGGAGACGTGGTTCATGCCCTGGTCTGGGGAGATGCCACGTGCCGCGCAGCGGCTGGGCCCGTGATCCATGACCACTGGGCCTGCGCGTCCGGAGCCTGTGCTCCGCAACAGGAGAGGCCACAACGGTGAGAGGCCCACGTACCGCAAAAAAAAAAAAAAAATAGATGTAGATTGAAAATGGAGTAAGAAAAACATGATAATTCTTCCAAGCCTACACTTACCTCTTCACACAACCTCAACAACTCAATCACCAAAAATGATACAGCCTACAGATTTCTTCAACTTGTGGTATGAGAGTGAAGTGAGAAGTTGTCAAAGAAAGAGAGAAATTAATATCTATTCATTCATTAAGCATAAATAAATAGTTGATTATCTGAAAAGTTAATACATAGTCAAACCTCTAGCAAAACAGAATACTGTATAGTAGACAAAAATACTATGGAATAGTGGTTAAGACATAGCCTCTGGAGCCAGTCTGTCTGGGTTCATATAACCCACTCAATCACTTAATAGATTTGTGACTTTGAACAAGTTACTTCACCTTTTTGTGTTTAAAATGAAATGTTTGCTATTCGTGTTATCATTACCACCATCAAGAGAAAGAGAAGGCGCAAAAACAACATAAGAAACCCCACAGAGATAAGAGTACAAATATTTTTAAATCATAAAGGAATACTATAGGACTTCCCTGGTGGTGCAGTGGTTATGAATCTGCCTGCCAATGCAAGGGACAGAGGTTCGATCCCTGGTCCAGGAAGATCCCACATGCCACAGTGCAACTAAGCCCACATGCCACAACTACTGAGCCTGCACTCTAGAGCCTGCAAGCCACGACTACTGAGCCCACATGCCGCTACTACTGAAGCCCATGTGCTTTAGGGCCCACGTGCCACAACAACTGAGCCGGCATGCTGCAACTACCGAAGCTTGCACGCCTAGAGCCCGTGCTCTGCAACAAGAGAAGCCATCGCAATGAGAAGTCCCCATGCCACATCAAAGAGTAGCCCCCGCTCGCCGCAACTAGAGAAAGCCCACATGCAGCAACAAAGACCCAACCAGCAGCCAAAAATAAAAAATAAAAATTTTTTAAACAATACTATAAATAACTTCACATCAATTAATCTGAAAACTAAGAAGAAATGCCGAACACATAGCAGGTGCTCAATAAATACGTACTGGATGAATGAATTAAAAGGAATAAGGGGTAATGTGTGTGTGTGTGTGTGTGTGCGCGCGCACATGCATTTTTCTTTTTTAATATACATATACAGTTGACCCTTGAACAACACGCATTTGAACTGCGCGGGTCCACTTACATGCTGATTTTTTTTTCAATAACTATAGTACCTGCGTTTTCATTTTACAGATCTTTAATTAAGTGTGGGGAAAAGTTTCTGTCTGATTAGAGATCACAATATGTGGAATCAAAAGAACTAGGGTTTGAGTCTTGATTCTATCCAAACGGTTTCAACTTCCTGCCCTTGGGTGAGTCATTTATCAATTCATTTGTTTTTGAGGCAGAGATAACAGTACGCAGATTTTCGACTGTGTGTGGGGTCGGTGGCCCAACCCCCCATGTTGTTCAAGGATCAACTGTATTTCCAAAATTGGCTCTAGGGGAAATAGAAAACTTAAGCCAAACATTATTAAAGAAAGCAAGTTGGTTATCAAAAATAATTCCTTCTTCACCTCCCACACCCCCAAAATACCAGGTTCAAATGATTTTTTTACAGGGTAGTTTTACCAAATTTTCAGAGAACAGATACAAAAAGTTCGAGAACAGAAATGGATAAACCTACTCAACTCATTTTACAAAGCTAGTATAATCTTGGTACCAAAATAAGACAAGGACAATATAAACCAATCTCACTAGGAATATAGATGCAAAAGTTAAATCCAGGATATGTAACAATTATATAACGAAAACAACCAGCAAGGGTGTTTTTTATCAGAAAGTCTATCACCATAACTCATCATATTAATAGATTAAAGACTTAAAAAAACACATCATAATCCCAAAAGATGTAGAAAAAGCACTTTTGAAAATACAATACTCATTTATAACAAACACTACTGGCAAATTAAGAAGAGAAATTCCTTAACCTGACAAGGAGCAAATATCAAAAAACTATAGTAAAATCATACTGTATGGTAGAAAGTTTTATTTATTTATTTATTCATTTATTCATTTATTTAATTTTTGGCTGCATTGGGTCTTCGCTGCTGCACGCGGGCTTTCTCTAGTGCAGTGAGCGGGGGCTACCCTTTGTTGCGGGGCACAGGCTTCTCATTGTGGTGGCTTCTCTTGTTGTAGAGCACAGGCTCTAGGCGCGCGGGCTTCAGTAGTTGTGGCACACGGGCTTCAGTAGTTGTGGCTCGAGGGCTCTAGAGCGCAGGCTCAGTAGTTGTGGCGCACGGGCTTAGTTGCTCCACAGCGTGTGGGATCTTCCCGCACCAGGGCTCGAACCCGTGTCCCCTGCATTGGCAGGCGGATTCTTAACCACTGCGCCACCAGGGAAGCCCTGTATGGCAGAATTTTAAGTAATATCATTGAAGGAAGGCAAGACACAGATGCCTAATATCACCTGTGCTCTTCTATCCAATACTAATATTGTTCTATCTAATGCAATATGACAAGGAAAAGAAATAAGCCATGAAAAAAGTGAAAATGAAAAGAAAAAAATGGTAAGAATTTAGAAATGCTTTGATTGTCCTTATAGAAGATCCAACAGAACCTACAGATAAATTATCAAAATTTTAACAGTTCAAGTCAGTAATATTGAAAAAATGAATACCACTCACAATAGCAATAAAAACTATAAGACATTAGGAACAAATACAACAAAAGATGTCTAGGACTTATGAAAAGAAGTGTTAACATAAAGAAGTGTTAACATAAAAGAAGATCTAAATAGGAATGACGTCAGCAAGATGGCAGAAGAGCAAGTCTCAGGCCCTCACTCTCCCTTGGAGATACCAAACTTAACAACAATATCAAATTGCCTTTTTGAGAACTCTAGAAACCAATTAAGAGGCTGCAGCATGCCAGGCAAGCACAGAAAGGAGTCATTCCAAAGCAGAATCCAGGCTAAAGGAGCACCTTCCATCATAGGCATCCTAGCCTGGCATCCTAGCCTCACAGCAGAAGAAAAGGAGCTATGACCGAAAAACACACTGGCTCTTAAAGCTTCTCCTGGGAGGTGGTGCATATTACTTCCATCCGCATTTCATTGGCCCAAGCAAGTTACATGGCCCAGCCCATAGGGAGAGAAGAAAATATTTCAAACAAATAATAAAATCTAGCAAAATGGCCTCTGGAGTCAGGCAGGCTTCAGCTTTACTAGCCAGGTGCCCTTGGGAAAGTCCCTTATTCTCTAGAATCTATATACTGGAGATTATAGGGCCTACCTCCCAGTTGTGACAATTAAAATTAAGTAACATATTTTTTTAAGAAAAAGAAGATCTAAATAAATGATAAAGTATATCAACTCACAGAAACACTTAATACTATAAAAATGCTAATTGCTACCAAATTAACCTACAAATTCAGAATAATAACAATCAAGATCACAGTAAGATTTTTCATGGAACTTAACTAACTATAAAATTCATAGGCGGGACTTCCCTGGTGGCACAATGGTTGGGAATCCGCCTGCCAATGCAGGGGACACGGGTTCGAGCCCTGGTCCGGGAAGATCCCACATGCCACAGAGCAACTAAGCCCGTGCGCCACAACTACTGAGCCTGCACTCTAGAGTCCAGGAGACACAACTACTGAGCCTACGTGCCACAAATACTGAAGCCCACGCACCTAGAGCCTGTGCTCCACAACAAGAGAAGCCACCACAATAAGAAGCCCGTGCACCACAAAGAAGAGTAGCTCCCACCCACCTCAACTAGAGAAAGCCCACGCACAGCAACGATGACCCAAAGCAGCCAAAAATAAATAAATTTTAAAAAAAATTCATAAGCAAGATAATGGTTTTAAAAACCAAAGGCAATTCTGGAAAAAAATAAGGAGGGGGGATTTGCCCTATCATACAACAAGATTAATTCTAAAACTTTAGGAAATAAGACTCTATGATACCAGCCTAGGGACAGACATAAAGACTAGAGCACCCAGAAACAGATCCAAGCATATATAGAGCCCTAGTTTATGAAAGAATAATAACACAAATTATTGGGGAAAGGAAAAGATTTAAATTAGATCCCTAACTTGTATCATAAATAAACATACACTCTAGATTAATTATAATTATAATAATAATTAAATATAATTTTAAAACTTTAGAACTATTAAAAGAACTATTTAAAAGAATATCATGACTTCAGTGTAAAAAAGAATGGTCTCAAATCAATGATTACAGCTTCCACTTTGAGAAACTAGAAACAGAAAAGCAAAAGAGATCCAAAACAAGCAGAAGAAAGGAAAGAATAAAAGATCAGAGTGAAAGTCAATGAAATAGAATACAACAGAAAGAATATGGTTCTAGCGAGACTGATTAAAGAAAGAGAAAGTGAGAAAGTAAGAGAGAGAGACGAATATAAACCACCAACATCAGGAGTGAGAGAGGTGATATTGCTAGAGATTCTACAAGTGTTGGAAGGATAATAAGGGTATATTATGAACAATTTTATGTCAATAAATTTAACAACTTAGATGAAATGGACAAATTCCTTGAAAGGTACAAACTACCCACACTTACTCAAAAAAACAAAATAACCAGAATAGCCCTATAATCATCAAAGAAATTGAATTTGTAGTTAAAATATTTCCCACAGGGCTCCCCTGGTGGCGCAGTGGTTGAGAGTCCGCCTGCCGATGTGGGGGACACGTGTTCGTGCCCCGGTCCGGGAAGATCCCACATGCCGCGGAGGGGCTAGGCCCGTGAGCCATGGCCGCTGAGCCTGCACGTCCGGAGCATGTGCTCCGCAACGGGAGAGGCGACAACGGTGAGAGGCCCACGTACTGCAAAAAAATATATATATATATTTCCCACAAAGGAAAAATCAGGCCCGGATGGCTTCCTTTGATGAATTGTACCAAATATTTAAGGAAGAAATAATACCTTCCACAGAAATTCTTCTAGACAATTGAAGAACAGAGAACACATCCTAATTCATCTTATAAAGTCAGCATTACTCTGATACCAAAATAAAACAAAGTCATTACAAGAAAAGAAAACTACAAATATCTCTTCTGAACACAGATGGAAAAATTATTTTTTAAATGTCAGTAAATCAGGCTTCCCTGGTGGCACAGCGGTTAAGAATCTGCCTGCCAATGCAAGGGACTCAGGTTCGAGCCCTGGTCCGGGAAGATTTCACATGCTGTGGAGCAACTAAGCCCGTACGCCACAACTACTGAGCCTGCCCTCTAGAGCCTGCGAGCCACAACTACTGAGCTTGCG
>NW_020173674.1:5891435-5913574 GCF_003031525.2 Neophocaena asiaeorientalis asiaeorientalis
CAACTGCTGAAGCCCACGTGCCTAGAGCCCATGCTCCACAACAAGAGAAGCCACCACAATGAGAAGCCCACGCACCGCAATGAAGAGTTGCCCCCCCTCGCCGCAACTAGAGAAAGCCTGTGCGCAGAAACAAAGACCCAACACAGCCAAAACTAAAAATAAACAAAATAAATAAATTTATTTTAAAATAATTTTTTTAAATAAATAAATAAAATGTCAGCAAATCAAATCCAACAATACATAAAAAGGATACATAATGCATCATGGCCAACTGGGATTTATCCCAGAAATGCAAAGTTGGTTTAACATTTGAAAATCAATGTAATTCACCACATTAACAGCCTAAAAAAGAAAAATCATATGATCTTCTCAATAAATGCATAAAATCATTCGATAAAATCCAACATCCATTCATTCCTAATAAAAACTCTCAGCAAGCCAGGGCTAAAAGAGAACTTCCTCAAACCAATAAAGGGCATATTTAAATATTAAAGAAACAAAAGAAGACAAATTCATTTATTTTAACTTCTCTTGATCTTCAGTTAATCTTCTCTTTATAAAATCTTTCCATGTGTTATGCAAATTTAGCAGCAAGAGACTATTTAGAATGTATCAAAAGCGTGAGGGTTAAGTGTGGACTCACAGGATAACCAATGACCTAAGTCCCCAAGCTCTTCCCTTACTTCTAAACTTAATATCGGAGACTGAGTTAGGTCTCAGTTTCCTCATCTCTGAAACAGAAATGGTGATAACTTATGTCTGACCTATCTCTCGAGAATGAGGTCATGTCTACAAAACGAGCTCCCAGGAGAAAAAGTGTTAGATAAGTAGTGAGATTTAGAGTTGTTGATCTTGTAAGATAGCAAATTATAATAGATTTTAAATTTTTGACTATGAGCATCTCAGATTTTAAAAACATATATTAAGTCAGACATCCAAGAGTTCACCATTGTGAGTTTTTCACTCAATGTTGAGCAAGCCTGGACACATCAATCTCTCTAATGTAAGAAAAGCACAACTCCTGACTTCCATTCCCAACAAATTAACAAAAGGGACAAAACTAAATATTTTTCTTTTTAAATCTCCCTGATGCCATTTTAGAGGCAAAAGCTGAACTATCATAACTATGTAACCATACATCAACAGCAAAACTGTCTTCCCCACTTTCAAGGGTTGGTACTCCTATCTAGTCCTTTGAAGAAAACAAAGTTGTAAATTTTCTTACTTGGGAAAAATACATGAACATTTTTTTAAATGATTGGCCAAACTGTATTTTAGTAAAGCGTTAAATTATGTCAATAAACATGGGAATGAGGAGATATTTAAAATAAGATTAATAAACAAGTAAAAATAATATGACTAGGAGAGACAAAAAAAAACAGTGAAATAAATAAAGACCTATATATATATGGCTTTTTTCATATTCCTCCATCTCATCACTCTCTTCTACCCTTTCTTTTCCTTCTTTTCTTCACTAAAGTAAGGACATGTTAGGAAGTAGCTTCTAGATCTGGGCAAGAAGGACAAGCTAAAACTATCCCGTTTCACCAAATAGATATTTATGATAGAATTAGTTCTACATAAATGGATAACAAATGAATATGTAAATGGATTTCTACATAAATGGATAACTATATGATGCAGAATAGTAGTACATATGTTAATATAAAGGAATGAGAATTTTTAAACACATAAGAATTTATCTATCCTAATGAGCATCATCCTTCAAAGTGCAGGAGATTATTCTAATTGACAGAGTACCTCAAATCGGGTCTGAGGTGTTTTATTCTAATAAGCAATTGGGAGTCATTAAGGGAGAAATATAAAGCTGTGTTTAAATTAATAAATAATTTAATAAATAATAATTCTACACTATAAAAGCAAAATTAACCAAAAATTCAATTACATTAGATAATGGAGAAAAGAAAAGGAGAAGCCTCCCCTTCCCCTCAAAAAAAGCCAAAACTTTTAAGCCTGGAGAATTATGAAAATGTTAGTATCACTGAAAGGAATGGAGATTACACCGCAAGTTAGTTTGAGAAAATGAACCCTATTTTAGACATGTTACACATGATATTCCAGAGGAACCCTCAAATGGAATAGTCCAATTGACAATCAAAGCTAGAAACACATTAGAGATAGAGACAAAAAGATGTCTCATCAACATAGAAATAATAGTTAAAGCCTTAAAAGCAGAAGATATCTGAAGTAAACGTAGAATAAAGATGCAGAATGATAAAGGGAAGAAAGGCATATTGGTGACTGAACTTTAGGGAATATCCTCTGTGTTACCAAAGAAGCACTATGGTACTTATCACACTGTATTTTATTTTCAGAGGTACCTCTCACTATAACTTTCTCGTGGCAAGGCAGACGTTCAATAAAGGTTTACTGGACAAAAGTTCAAACAGGTACCACAGACAAAAGAAAACTTAAAAAGAACATAAACCGTTAGAGAGGTAGAAAAACAGGGAGACTATCTTGGTCATCATTTATTAATCCAGCATAAATAAAACACCCAGAAATATGAGCCTGTTTGTATAGGAACTGATCTGAAGTGGTCCAGATCCAGAGAAAAAGTACCTTGATACAACTCTGATAGAATAGATTGAAGAGTAAAGAAAACTGAAGCTGGATGGCTCTACAACAGTACAGTTCCCCTAAAGAGAGGGCAGACCTCTTTTTAGGCACTGAGAGAAATCAACTGAGCAATGAAGAGGATGACATAGCTAACAAACTGAATTCAGAGGCATATGAATTTTGTACAGATACATAATTCTTTAGCACTGGGAAATCTGATGGTTAATGAATCAGCCACCAGACTTCCTGATGAAGTTAATTACATAGTGTAAAGATTTGTGAATAGACCAATTCAAATCAGTTTGCTAATAATGTTATAGGAATGCTAAATAAGTAACAAGAGTAATAAAGGCATAATTAATGGTACATAAGTCAGGGAGCTAAGGAATTCAAATCTTAGTCTTGGACAGCTTCCTTTGTGAGCTTCACTGAGTCATTTTTGTTACTAATTAGTAAGAATAAATAGCATTATTAAGTGGAAGTTAATATCATGAGCCCTAACAGCTAGAGAGAAGACAGGCTAAAGTTGGTTACTAAATGGGATTGACTATGAGCAAATGACTCAATTTTTATTGTGTATTTGATGTACACTACTTCCTCTTTGTACAAAAAGTTAGCCACCTCCACTTCATCACAAGGATATGAAAATCGACTAAATAAATATGCACAAAATTGCTTTGAGCTTTTAAAATAACAAATTAAAACTAAGTCAACATGACACAAACTGTCTAAAGTTTGTATTAGCATAATAAATAGGTGGTTATTCCATAAACTATACTCAATACCTTCTCCCTATTATTAACAATGATAATAAAACCATTTCTTTGTACTTACATGGCTTTTTTTCAAAGCACTTTCACAAATATTAGACAAAGAGGCAGCACTATGTATGATCTAACCACTCATTGTGCAGTTTAGGTTTAAGTTGCAGGAAATATTCCTATCTCCTCCCTAGAGTTAATAACATATTCCCTTTTATTTTTATGAATTTTCATTTCTTTCAAAGCACCTTCACACATTTAACTGGAGCAATGGCATTAAGAATGCCTTTCAAAAAAAAAAAAAAAAAGAATGCCTTTCCACTCTTTGCATCATCTCAGTGGCATAATCCAAAAAGGAAGAGAACTAAAGATTGATAAATAGACTAGATGATTTTGAGGCAGTCAACTCATGATTCTTAAAGTTGAATTCAGATTTTCTAAAAGTCTTAGAATTGCAGCAAACTCTCCAGGACAGTAAGCTGATTCTCTCTTTCTTCCAGGCATAGGCTTTGGGAGGCAGTATAATTAGATGATTAAGATATCTTAAATATGGCACTAAGGGGAGAAACCAAATCTATCATGTTCACCACTGTAACCCCTCTGTGTCAACCACAAAGCTCAGCACACAGTAAATGCTCAATAAATCATCACTTTGATTATTACTACAGGGAGAACATTCTACCCAAGCTCCCACAGTACATCTGTTATGGAGCTAAGAACAAAAATCTCTATTTTTTGTTTTATTACTTTTCCTCCACAATTACTGCTTTTAAATGTGTGCACACCAAGCAGAATCTAAACAAATTAGGACCACAGAGCAAAAAGCTGAGGTTTATTAGGAATCCAGTGTACAGACAGCTGGAAGGTAGATTCAGAGGGCCAAGACAATTTCAAAGGCTAAAGAGAATACACCTGATGACCCTTAATTAACAAGCAAGCACTTTTAAATCCCCATGCTTAAACTAAAAATTACTTCAAATAAGAAGTTTCAAAAGGTAGAACTGTTTCCTATATGTTTATGTCTTTAGTCTTTCATACTGTGAGTTGCAAGAAAATAGTTTCTTCTTTTCTTTGATAAGACCAAGATAAAGGAAGGTACTTTGGTTTATGCAGTAATTGAGTTGCTGGAAATCTGGGTATAAATTAAAATTTTAAATTGATTGTATTTTAAAAAGCATTAAGAAACCCTGCTATTTGAAAAAGTCCAACGGTAATACATTTCACAAACATTTACTTTATAACATTATACCCTTCTAATGTAGCTTTTTGATTGTTTCTATATTTAATACATAGCATATTTTCTTAAAGCAGTGACAAACATAAGTCAAAAAAACCCCACCACAGTTAATTAACTGTACTCCAATATAAAATAAAAAGTTAAAAAAAAACCCACCACAAAAAAAAAAAAAAAAAAAAAAAAAACCCCCAAAAACCCCACCACAATCTATTTATATTCCAGGATTAGGTGGGGAAAGTTTCTTTTAAAAAAATTGTTTTGTAAAATTTGTAAATTAACCACTCATTAGGAAAAGACAGACCCATTAGATAATATTTACAAGCCACACAACCATAAAAGATAAAAATGAAGGCACAATGGTTCTCAAATCATTTTGGTCTCCTTAAAATAATGTATGTATGTCCTTTGGTTTTAGATTATTCTCAAATCAAAGGAAAGAAGAACTTCTAAAACTAAGGTCACTGAAAACTCCTAAACCGTAAACCTTGGCATGTGGAAAACAGTATTAATACCAGCCCAAATCTTTTATAGTAAAAGCATTCTCCATATATTATTTCTTGGAGGTAGATGTGAACAAATACTTTACTAAAAATTGAATTTTACATCTGGGAAAATTCTGCCTGAGGCTGTGTACAGGGTATTCAGAGAAGCTACAGTGACCTAGGCATCTTGTCTTAGGTCTATACAATTTTCCTGTATCTGTACAATTTTATAGATCATCTTTCAGCAGGATTTTCAGATAGCATGGAACATGCAAATATACTAAAAAAGTATTCATTGTTTATCTGAAATTCAAAGTTAAGTGAGTGTCCAGTATTTTTATTTGCTAAATCTGACAACTCTATCTTTCAGTATATGTTAAATTTGTTTCAGAAAATACCAAATTTATTGACAGGAAGAGATATAATCTTGTGGAAGCTGGGTAATTCTTTACCTTTTAGGAACTTCTTGAGGACCAAACCGCCAAAAATGCTTCCTGCAGAAGCAACTGTAAGAAACAGAATACAAAGAAGTATCATAAATAAAGCAATTCAATGGATTTCATCTAAAGAATCATATGGGAGCCTGAAATCACTGTTTATAGATACAGAACATTAAAAGATGGTCACTACTAATGAATTCAGTAAAAATGGAGGCACCAAAGAAGTATTATGAGGCTACAACTGTTCAGGGGCAGAACAACTTCTTAGAGATGAGAACCAAATAGCAACTCTTTTTACCTATATTAAACACCAGGACTGCCTCTTTGGATATTACTATTCCTGATAGAAAAGGATCATAGGAAGACCACAGACTCTTGCTAGTAACCAGAGTATATCATGCCAATAACTCATATTCCAATATGAGATTCAATTAAAATGTTTGGCCTTTCTTTTAACCAATTTACTCTTTAGTAAATTTACTCTTTACTAGACTATCAGGTAAGAATTATCTGTACCTAGAGCTCTAAATCTGAACATTCCGGCACTTAGAGCAATAATTCTTCAGGGAAAGACGGTAAGGGAGGAAGCCGGCACCTAAGAGGGGGGAAAAGATCAGAATCACCTGGAGGCTTTTTTCCCAAATAGAACATGCCTTCCCCCAGAATGATGCGACCCCACAGTTAAGAATCTAAGAATCACTGCCACAAGAACCAATGGAAATGTGTCTATCCCTCAAGAAATATGTATTCTTCAGGCAGGGAAAAAAGGTTGAGAACCACTGATCTAGGGTGAGAGGCAATACCATTCTCTAAATGTGTGCTATCCAATACAGTAGCTACTAGCTACATGAGGCTATTTAAATCTAACTAAATTAAATCAAATGAGGAACTCTGTTCCTCAGTCACACTAGCCACATTTCAAGTGTTCAATAGCCAAGCACGGCTAATGGCTACGGTACTGAACAGCATAAAGAACATTTCCATCATCACAAAAAGTTCTATCAGATAGCATTGTTCTAGATCTCCAGATTTTGAATGATTCTGGATAAATGATACATATTTCAAAAGGCTTGAGCCCAGGTAGCATAGAATATTTAACAAAAACAATCTTTTTTTTTTTTTTTAAACTTAGTGTTCCTCACAGGTATACACTGATTCTGACCTAAAGGAGTGGGTGATTGTGATTGGGACAGGGATGGAAGGTGGTAGCAGGCCGACACCAGTGATTAGCAAGGAGCTAGAATATCAACAAGAAACAAACCACAAACTGTATGTCTCACAGCGTGTCCATGATGTTTCTCAACTGCATATATCACACTGTTCCCTCTAACAACCTTTCTTAGTTTTAACAAGTATCATATCAACAATTGTTGAAAATGGGTCACTTTGGGTGAACATGTGCAGGGAGAGCAATCATTCTGCCTGCTCCACACCCAACCCCAAATTTTCAGCTATGCTTCTAATCCTTCCGTATTAAATAAAGTGCTACCCTTCAAATGCAAAGATGACAGAACACATATTTTTAAAGACAGCATTCCCCCAAATTCTCTTTACAGAAGATGATTTTTTAAAAAGCTACGAGGTCAAATATGTTTGGGAAATTCTATATACTACAGCCCATTTTTAAAGATTCACAGTTCGTGCTTGCATATTAAAGGTTCTGAGAAGATCTAAAGTGACAAAACTCATTTGATTTTAACCAGCATTCCTCAAGTTTACATGACTGCATAACTCCTTTCTCATAATTTATATAAACATCCTGTAGCACACATTTTGGGAAACACTGCAGTAATAATACTTGTTAAAGCCTTCAACAATTACTGATAGGAAAAACTATTGGGTTGGCAAAAAATTTCCTTCAGTTTTTAAGTAAAAATAAAAGACATTTTTCATTTTTACCAAGAACTTTATTGAACAACGTATTCACAGTTTTGTTCCACTACCTTCTGCCACTTTTCAGGCAACTTCATAATTCCATCTTCCCAAAACTTTTTATCTTTTTGAGCAAAGAACTGGGCCAGGTGCCTTTCACAGTCTTCAAAGGAATTGAAATTTCCATTAAAAGAATTCCGTAAAGACCGAAATAAATGGAAATCTGAACGTGCAATATCTGGTGAATACAATGGATGAATCAGAACTTCCCAGCCAAGCTGTACAGTTTTCACCTGGTCATCAAAGAAACATGCGGTCTTGCGTTACCCTGATGGAAGATTATGCATTTTCTGTTGACTAATTCCGGACGCTTTTCAGAGTGCTGCTTTCAGTTGGTCTAACTGGGAGCAGTACTTGTTGGAATTAATCGTTTGGTTTTCTGGAAGGAGCTCGTAATAGAGGACTCCCTTCCAATCCCACCATATACACAACATCACCTTCTTTGTATGAAGACCAGCCTTTGGTGTGGTTGATGGTGGTTCATTTCGCTTGCTCCACGATCTCTTCCATTCCACCTTATTGTACAGTACCCACTTTTCATCTCCTGTCACAATTTGTTTTAAAAATGGAACGTAACATTCGTTACGTTTAAGTAGAGAATCACATGCGGAAATACGGTCAAGGTTTTCTTCGCTTAACTTATGTGGAACCCAAACATCAATGCAATTAACATAACCAAGCTGGTGCAAATGATTTAATTTTATTTATTTTTGGCTGCGTTGGGTCTTCGTTGCTGCGTGCGGGCTTGTGCAGTGGTTTCTCTTGTTGCAGAGCATAGGCTCTTTGCACGCGGGCTTCAGTAGTTGTGGCACATGGGCCGTAGAGTGCGTGGGCTCAGTAGTTGCTGCTCGTGGGCTCTAGAGTGCAGATTCAGTAGTTGTGTGTGGCACACAAGCTTAGTTGCTCGGTGGCATGTGGGATCTTCCCGGACCAGGGATCAAATCCCTGTCCCCTGCATTGGCAGGCGGATTCTTAACCACTGCGCCACCAGGGAAGTCCTGCAAATGACTTTCAACACTTGATTTGGATATGTTGAGTATGTCGGCTATCTCCCGTGTAGTATAATGTTGATTGTTCTCAATTAATGTCTCGATTTGATCCCTACCAACTTCAACAGGTCTACCCGACCGTGGAGCATCGTCCATGAGAAATCTCCAGCACGAAACTTCGCAAACCACTTTTGACGCGTTCGGTCAGTCACAGCACCTTCTCTATACACTGCACAATTTTTTTTTTTGCGTTTCAGTTGTGTTTTTACCTTTCTTGAAATAATAAAGCATAATATGCTGAAAAGGTTGCTTTTTTCTTTCATCTTCAATATTAAAATGGCTACACAAAAATTCACCAATTTTGATGTTTTTTCTAAATGCACGCTGATATAACAGCTGTCACAATACAATCTAACAAAATTGTTCTGAATGAAGTTAAAGACAACTAAACACTACTAGAGCCATCTTACAGAAAAAACCTTTGGGCCAACCTAATATATAGTCATCCCTCAGCTTCTCACAGATGGACCATTCCAACAACAAAATTTTCTGGTTTGTTGTGAGTTGCATTTTGTGCCTCTAAAAGAGATTTTGAAGAACTAAGGCCCAGTACTTGTGAATATGACCTTACGTGGAAATAGGGTCTTCATAAATGTCATCAAGATGAACTCATACTGGGTGAGAGTGGCCCTAAATCCAATTGGTGCCCTCATAAGAAGGCCATGTGAAGACACAAACACAAGGGAAGACATTACATGTAGACAGAGACAGAGATTAGAGCAATACATCTACAAGTCAAGAAACACCAAGGGCTTGCTGGCAACTACCAGAAGCTAGGAGAGAGATAAGGAATAGATTTCTCCCTCAGAGCCTCCAGAAGGAACCAACCCTGCTGAGATCTTGATTGTGGGTTTCTGGCCTTCATAACTGTGATAGAATAAATTTACTTTGTTTTAAGCCACCCAGTTTGTGATACTTTGTTACAGCAGCCCCAGGTTTAGTTCCCAGCCCTAGCCCAATGACACCAATCCACACTTTCAGGTAAAGATGACAGATTGAACATACACATCTACTTTTACTCCCTCCTGAAATCTCAATAAAATGGAAAAGGAGTATTTTTTAAAGGAATAAACCCACAAAGATAGAGAATAAGAGAGAAAGATGATTATAATAAAATTATAGAAATAGAAAAGCAGAAGGACTAGTGGGAAAGGATTTCGGACTCAAGACCTGAAAAATTAAATTATAAGCCAAAAAAGGGAAAGGTGAAGAAACAACACCAATTATACAACAAAATCCCCAAAGACTCAAAAATGGCAGTATTAGGAACCTCTGGAAGTAGGAGTGGGAGCCAAAATAAGGAGAGTCAGCTGAAAAAATGAATCTAAGAAGTAGTCAGATCTTTAGATTCCCTTCTCCACTCAGCCTTCTAAGGACTGGCCCTCCCTAACCTTGGTGAGGGGGTGGGGAGAGGTTATTCTTTGAAAAGATAGAAGCATGGGTCTCTGGGCTGGGAACTAAAGTTGTACTAAAAACAAACGGATTGAGTGAACATAAACGTTGAAAGCTAAGATACAACCACCCCCCACTCCCCCCACCCCAATCCCTCAATCCTAGAATGCTGGCGATCTGGCTTTTGATCTACCTGGTGAAAGACTCTGAACATATGCATAGAAAAATCTAGAAGAATATATACTGAATGTTAATAATTATCTCAAGGGGTGAGATTACTGAAGAGTCTCATTTTCCATAATATATGTTTCTGTAATGTTATAATGTTTCATGACAAGCACGTATCGCTTTCCTCCTGTCAAAAAAATAATAAAAATAATAAAGAGACAATAAGCAGAAGAGAAAGGCCCCTTATACTAGACGGGCTGAAGAGGTCCATTAGGCTCAAAATGTCTATGGAATTCAGTTTCTTGCCAAAAGCTACTGTGGCTCAAGTCCCTTTCTTTGAGTGAAATCAACCCTGCCACCTTGAGCACAGTTTACTGGATCAGAATCAATGCACAAGCTAAGAGAACCATATGCAGACCAACATCACCCTAGCCAGGTAACTAACCACCTCTCTCACGAATGGTGGGAACTCTGTCCAATCAGAGTGGAGTTCATGTGGAGTAACAGCAAACTAAACTATCATATCCCTCTTGAGGATGTTCACTGCTAGGTAAACAAAGAGAAGACAGGTCATTCCAGTTCAGGTGAGAAAATGTCTTGTAGAGCCTAAAGTACTATCCAGTCTTAACTGGGACTCAGGGTGACTCCTCTAAGGCTGATGGGACAACTTCATTCCAAAGTATTCTTCAATAAACCTACACACACACACACACACACACACACACACACACACAGCCAAAAGACAGTCAGACAAAAAAGTTATCACTTCACAAGTTCAAGAAAATTAATTGTGTCAGGGCCACTCAATGCATCAGCTTTCCAAGAGTACAGGCAAAAATGATGAAAGAGTAAGAGCCAAATGGAAGAGATATATTTTCAAATTAACTGCAAGTTAGGATTATCAAAGTACGCACCATTCATCATTTAATTTTTTTTTTTTGGCTCTTTTCCAACTACCAAAGGCTGGACACGAACGAAAGAGGATACAAAATTCAATGTAATATAATTTAGCTATGAAAAAGGAGGTTAAAACCAAGAGCAAGAGTTAGATTGTTTCTGAGCAATCTAAACTTAAACCAGTAAAATAAATAATCCTTTGATAAGTCATCCTACTCACCTTTCCTGTATGACAGATTTGTAAATCTATCACCAGATACTTATTTCATAATCACTTAAGTTTAATTCTGGAACAACTCTGGAGTAATAACATAATAAAAAATTATGACTAATTGAAATTTTTAAATAAACTATAACATAAATCATGACAAAACAAAGACAGAAATCAATATTTTTTCTTCCTCCACTTACTAGTTGTTACACAATGAAGAGTATTTGCCTGGTGCTTAGAATTTAATGCTTCTATGGAAATCATTAGCTCTCCTTCTAGCAATGCTCCCTTTGATATTCTTGCTGTTTCACACCTCCAGTGAATAATTAAATATTTCAGTATCTGAAAAGGGCACAATTCAAAGAAAACACAACCTTCTTTAAAAACTCATGGTAATAATAAACTTGTATGACACAGTTAAATTAATAATTCTCATTTCCAAAAACTAATATTCTTGCTTGCAAAATGTCAGATTTACAATTGTTAAGAACAAAGCATTGTGTCTAAACAGAAGAAACAGCTAGGTGAGTGACATAAAAAAGGAGACAGCGAAATTCAACACAATGTCCAAGACAGGAAATGGAGACAAAAAATTGTTTTATTCAAAGGATAAGTTCATCTGGAAATAATAATTTGAAAAAATTAAGTGGGAGTTTGTTTTTCCTGTTTTATTTTTTTCTTCTCCCTAAATAAAAGCCAACATGAAGATTATGAATAAGAATGGCATCTGCTTGTGAATCACCTTTACCTTTCATTAAATCAACACTTCTGAGGGTCAGAATACTAGTTGCGAACATTGGCTCCAGAAGCAGATGCCTGGGTTTGAATCCCTGATGAGCCAAACACTAGCATGTGACCTTGCACAAATTACTTAACTTCTCTGTACCTCAGCTTCCTCATTTATAAAAATGAGGACAAATCTACCACATACAGCAGCTGCTGAACGTAAACAATATGTGCAAAATGTTTAACACAGTGCCTGGTATATAGTAAATGCTTAATAAATATTAGCTATTATTTCTAACAAATTCATCTGCACACAATATTTTAAGTTTAACAGGTCTCCACGATATCTTGGTAAAACATTCAATCTTGAGGAGACCATTTTAAAATAAAATATATTGTATTTAATTTCCATTACTATTTATGAAAGTAGACTCTCACTTCCACACTGAGGTACCATAGCGAAAATTATTACACGCCCCCCCCTTTCTTTTTAAAGGCAGGGAGATCCCAGCATGAGAACTTGGGAACTAAGATCCCAATGTGTACCAGTTTGTGTACCAGGCATTTCTACAGTCTAACACTTTCCTTCACACATCCTCTGACTTACTGTGCTCCCTCTGTTCAGATTTTCCCGCAGTTTCTTTATCCATAATGAGAGAGCAGTTGGGAAGAGAACATCAGCCTGTGAGTCAGAAGCTCTGGGTTCTATGCTAGGTTCTGTCATCTGTAAAATCTAAACCTCCAACTCTCTCTGATAACAAAGAAGGCAGGAAGCCTGGGAGAACTCGAGGTGCCTTCAGGTCAACCCCTTGTGGCCTCTGGTCCTATTTCACCTGTCTAGTAGTTACGTACTAGTAGTTAATCTGTCTAATACGAGGCCAGTAGTTAAGAATTCAATCATGTAAGGCTGTAAAAACGCTGTCATGAATGAACAAAGGTGGCAAGTCGGGGCCAGGTGTTCAGTCCCACCCCCCAGAGCATCTCTGGCGCGTGGTGTGGTCCGAGCTGGGTGAGTGAAGCCTCCGAACCTCAGCCTCTCATCAGGCAGCTGCTCGGGGACCTGACCCAGGAACCCCCTCCACACCTCGGTTGACCCGCGTGCCAGATACGGCTTTCCCTCGCTCCCACTTTGCACCGGATGGCCCCGACTTCCCCCCAGGTCGCCCACCCCTGCTTTCTGCTCGCCCTCCCCGGCACGGGCGGGTCCTCCTGGGCTGGCATCCGGGCTTGAACCTGGGCGTCCGCTGAGGTTTGGCAAACACTTGAGCTACCTGAGCCTCGGTTTTCTCAGCTGTCAGGTGGGGGCGACACCAGCGCTCAGAGGCCGGCCATGCCACCCACTGACCAAATTCTCCTCACTGAGCACCCCGCGGGCTTTACTGCCCAGATGCTCCCACGCCCCACTTCTCCTCTGCTCCTCACAACCCCGGGAGGGACACGCTGACTTTCACCGAATCCTATCATTCCCGAACCTTCCTTCTCCCCCTCAGGCAAAGCCAGACCCCTCTGCCCAAACTTCGCGGCCTCCTCACAAGGCCCGTCTCCTCAGAGTGTCCTCCACCGCTTTCACTCCCTTCCCGGCATCACCTCGCAGACAGCCACGGCCGTCCCCTCCATTCACCGCCAGGACCTGCTAGGAGTGGTGCGGAGGGTTCCCGCGGTAGCGGGGGTCCGTGGGCCGGCCGCTGGGCAGGCTGCGGGGTTGGGGAGAGCCCGCGGGTGTCAACCGAGGCTGCAGGCGAGCAAGAATGAGGACAGGCCACCACTCCTCCCTTCCTCCCGAAAGAACTTTTCCACGGTCCCAGCGCGAGGTGCAGCCCTCAGCTCTTTGCCTCCGCCGGGAGAAGGGCTGCCGGTGCCGGAAGCGAGATCCCCAAACCGGTGCTTGACCTCCAAACAGTCTCACCTCCAGGGGGGACTGCCCCAAGTGCCCCAGGCCAACCTCTGGTTTCCCACCCTTGGCAAGTTAAAAAAGAGTTAAATTTGAATTTCAGATTTTAAAAAATAATAATTAAAAGAAAACAATTTTTTAGTCATATGTGTATCCCATGCAATATTTGGGACATATGTATACTAAAAAAAATTCGTTCTTCTGAAATTCAAGACTGGGCGTCTTGCATTTTATCTGGCAACCTGTCCCAAGCAGACCCCCAGCTTAATCCCAGGGTGCCCAGCCAGCCCCTAGGCAGGATCTGGAAGAGCACAAGCCCCCCAAGTTTGTGCACTAAATATGCCAACGACAGGACCTGGATTCCTTAGGCTCCAGCTGACAGAAGCTCCGGGGATTTCCAAGAGCATTCCCAACTGATCGGGAAGGTAGTCCTCCAGAATGCAGCTGCTGAACTAAGGGCTTTTCATGGAGGAGCATGGTAAGAGGGGCTTGAGCCCAAACTGATGATTTGGCAGTTGGTTCCTCAGGCATCCAAAAGAAAACTGGTGAGAGAGAGTCCTGCCTGGCAAAGCGTTGCCCAAGGAGAAGGGTGGTGCAGGGTTTTGGCTGCTTTCCTTCAAGGAAAATTCTTCCACCCCAGCTCCAGAAAGCCAGGACTGGGCAGAACAGGCAGGGGAGCTGGCAGAGTGCCTGTCCAGTACATAACCTTGGTGCTACTCCAGAGGACATGACTATTGAGACCTGAATCACAGAGCCTTGTCCATCTTTGCTCAGCACTGTTGACCACCCTCCCCATCTCTGTTGCTCAATAGGTAGATCTATTGCAGAAAGGTGGCTTTTATTTATGGAAAATTCATCATAAAACCATCTCGGACTTGATATGAGAACTGACTTTTGGGGAATCGTTGGAGCCTTCCTCTCCCTTTCACTCTCTTCTCTCTCGGGTGTACCCTTTAGGAAGGGGAGTTGCCAAGGGGAAGGGAGCTACGATTGAATGACTACCTGTTGTAGGGTACCACTGGCTCTTTACATCAATTTTTTTTACCCTCACAAGTATCTTGTGAGATAATTGTTATCTTCACTATTTGATGGGTGAGAAACCAAGATGCTGAAGATGGCTCTTTAAAATATTTCCCATGGAGAGTGTTGGCTCAGCAGAAAATGCCCCACCTTGAGAATGACACTGGGAAGGAAGGGTGGAGGAACAGCTGCCACTGTAGAAGTACTTCAAGTGAGTTGGTCGTCCTGCTTCCAGCCCTTGGCCTTGGAGTGAGCATCAGGGATGAACATGCAGTGGAATACCCAATACCATCCTAGAGGCAGGGGAGGCCTAACAGAGGTGGCCAGGGATACAGCCAGATGTCGGCAGAAGTGAGGAAGGGAGCCTGTGATCCGAGGGCCTGCCATCAGGATTGCCACCACATAAGCCATTGTAGTCAGCAAAGTTTGATGCAGGCTTGCCATGTGGTGAGCACCTCCTCTGTGCTAAGTGGTCCTCACCTTTCCTGTATCTTAAGTAATCCTCCCAGTCTCGTTAAGGGAAGTGTTATTATCATTGTTTTATTAATGATGAGAATGAGCTTCCAAGAAGAGGTTGTATGACACTGAGTTTGTAAATGGCAGAGCCAGAATCTGAAATAAAAATCTCTTAACCACTCTTGCCTTCTCCCACGTGGATGTGACTGCCTAACTGCTTGTCTCAGAGTTCTGTAGTACAGGGACATTAGCATTACCATGAGAAGCCAACCCCTCCGTGCAAAAGCTAAGACAGTGAACTCAGGTGCCCTCATCTCCCTACAAACTAAGGCTTGAATAAGCCACAGTTCCCACCCTTCTTTCACCCATCGGTGTGTGCCCCCATCCTGTTTGAGGTCTAGTAATTAACATACTATTGGACTGACTCCACATTATTAAAACTGTTTTTACTTAGACCCCAGCCTCAGAGCAGTAGAATGTTAGAGCCAGAAGGGATTGTAGTAGAGGTTATCAGTGATCCCCAATAGATGAAAAAATTTGAGGCCCAGAGACATGAAATGACCTGTGTGAGGTTAAGGTCACCTTAGTCAACCAGGTCAACCAAGGAGCCTTTGGATGCTGCTTTGGACATCTTCAGCCCTGGAGTTCAGGGTCATATTACCAATGTCTTCAGAGGGCCAGTTCTCCCCTGTCCTTAGACTTAGTGGCATATTGACTCTGTTTGCATTCCTCCACCTACCTCAGGATTTGGATTACTGTTGCATGCCCACTTTGGGACATGCTGTTTATTCTGAGAAGAAATGCCCTGTCTGGGCAAAAGAGCCCCAGATTGATTCTGACCCAAACCCAAGGGTTTGAGCGGAGCCAGAACATCCTAGGGAATGCTACCAGGTGAACAGTGACATTTTAGGAACTGTTGAGCTGTCTTTTCCTTTTGAATGTGCCCTCTCTGTGTATATCATTCCTGGATACTTCTTAGGAGCTACCTTGTTCTCAGGCTCCCCTACAGCATTCAAAGGCCCTGAAGAGATGACCCTAGGCACTTTCGTGGAAAATATCCCTGAGGTCCCCCTTATCAGGCTGTTGCAAAATTAAGTCCACTTGAGTAGTTTCTTTCCCCCTGGGAATCTGTTGAGAGCCTGCTTCTCATATAGGCAATAGGAAAGGGTTAACTGCCTCTCTCGGGTCCTGAGCCAAGGCTGTGCCCCACCAGTTCCCATAACCGGGTTTCCTGAAATGGAGCAGGTCCCAGGTGCCTCTCCACTAATCACATCCCTGGAAATGGGGCCAGGAAGCTCAGATTAGCTCATCCCTTCACCTTCTTGAGGCCTTCTCCACCTGGAGCACAGAATCTGGGGCAGCTTCATGACTCACCTCCCTCTGCTTCCCTATCAGGGGTCAGAAAGGGATATTCTCGCAGAAGAATATTAGATTATGAGGGGCACTAGAGGCTACAGTGGTGCTGACTTTTGTGCCAATTCTTGCACTACAGCAAAGGAAAGATTCTCCCCCCAAGACGATATCACTGTTTGTATAACTAGAGTATTTCTTCTTCACCCCCATTCCCTATGTTTTCTTCCTCTCCTTCTTAGAATGACTGACTATGATACTGGGTAGCTTCCTGTTTTTCCTGGCTGATGATCAGCCTTTGTACAGAATCTCTGATTTCTCATCTACTAGTAGCAGGTTCTGGGGCCAGCCCAGGATAGCATTCCTTTCCTGTTAGTGTCTGGTTTCTCCTCTTTCTAGATAACCCATAAAATGTATATCACAAAGTGGTTCTGCTCTCCATAATTGGCTTTTTACTTTCTCTCTAGGCAGAGCTGGCTTTGTCCTGCCAGCTGGTGTCCACCGGAAGGGAAGTATTCTTTGTAGCATAGAAGACTCAGGAATGGAAACAGCAGTGTGATCTGGTCACATATGGCCAAGGAAACCAGTTGATTCAAAGGCCAGATGATCAACTTTACTTGAAAGACAAGTAGGCTAACTGGGACAAAGAATCTTCTTCTAGGTGCTCCATTAAAGAGGACACTGGATCCACATGTTCAGTCTTGGTTCACTTGTTGTGTGATTACAGTACTCTGCAGTATTTTTCCAAGAATGCTGGTGTACGAAGTCTTTAAAGCTAGTAGTATGGAAACTCGGTTGAGCTTATCTTTCACTGGCCTCCAAAGTTGACTTGATTTTCACCCATTCTGGCTTTAAGGCCGCTTCTATCTTCTGTGTCCCCAACTTTCATTCTCACCAGCTGAGAAAAGGCTGTGGGATCAAAAGTCTAAAAGGGTCAGGATGTCAGGATTCTTTTCCCATGTTACTAGTCACTTTAGGTGTTATGTTCTAGTTTTCCACAACTAAAATAGGAAAATTCTCCCAGGGATATGGTTAAAATAACATCTGTGAAACAATTGGAGAGTTTTAGAATCTTTAAATTAGAAGAAATCTTAGAATTCTTTTAATCGAGTACTTCCCAACCAGAGGAGCAATATTTTTTCCAATTCATTTCCTTTATCTCCACCCCTCCTCCTGAATAGCCTCTCTCCACCTCCTTCCTCAACCTATTCCTGGTAACCAAGGCAGAGAATTGATCTAGTTTGCATATTTTGTGTATTTAGGATTGGGAAATACCTCCCTGATTTCATGCAAGAGTCATTCCAACTGTCCTGACAAGTTGATACCTAGCTCTTACTTGAATTGTTGAATTTACTTGAATTGATGAATTTACTTGAATTGTTGGGAAAGATGCCACCTCAGAGGCAATCCATTCCAGTTTTGGACAGCAGTGGTTTGGTAGAGTTTTCCATTATATTGAACTGAAATCTCCCCTGCTGTATCTTCCACCCATTGGTCCCAGCTCTGCCCTTTGAAACCACAGAGAATTCATCTAATCCTTTTATAAAGGGTAGAGGGGAATACCCAGAATTCTTATTGTTAACTTGTCACAGTGGTTCAGACCTGGCCTGAATGATTGTATTACAGATGTCCTTTGCTTTATACACTAGCTATGTTCCTGAAACGTGTAAACCCAGTTTTGTGTGAATCAAATCATTTTAAACATACTGGGAAACTGTCTGAAAGGAACCCTGTTATCAGTTCTTTCATTAACTAAAAATTCCTTTTGTAATGCAAATAACCACCCCGTCCCCGCATTTAACCTTTTTTGCAAGTCTAGATCTTCATACTTGATGTTTTACTTGAGGGGAGATTTGCCTACATACAAAATAAGTAAAATAATGATAATAGCAATAGCTAACATTTGAGCCCTTATCTGGCACCAGGTGTCACGCACCTGACATGCATTATTTAATTTCTCACCACAACTTCCCTTAGAATGATCCTCTATTTCCAGGGGAATCTGAGGCTTAGAGAAGTTAAATAACTTGTCCAAGATCACACAGTTAGAAAGTGATGGCCCAGGGCTTCCCTGGTGGCGCAGTGGTTGAGAGTCCGCCTACCAATGCAGGGGACACGGGTTTGTGCCCCAGTCCGGGAAGATCCCACATGCCGCGGAGCGGCTGGGCCGGTGAGCTATGGCCGCTGAGCCTGCGCGTCCAGAGCCTGTGCTCCGCAACAGGAGAGGCCACAACAGTGAGAGGCCCACGTACTGCCAAAAAAAAAAACCCAAAAAAAAGAAAGTGATGGCCCAGAATTTCAACAAGGTCACAAGACTCTAGAACCTTGTGTCTTTGCCACCGGGAAGTTTCAAATGCCAATAATAGTTGAAATGACTAACTCCTAGCTATGTGCCACAGCACAAGTAAATCAGGCTACGATACAGAAAACTGACCTGAGATTTCTATAGCTTCAAAGATGGACACAGAATCTACTCTTTTTGGGTTCTGGCACTGTAAGTTTCCCAGCACAACTCACATTTTCCAGTGCAATTTGATCAAGGAACCCCAAAGACATCCCTTCAGTTATTAGCACTAAGCAGATACTGCCCAATTCTATTTCAGATATATGGGTATCATCAGACACTTTTTCATGGGAGTCTGTGTACTCCCAGGGCTTTGTGGCATAAGCTTCTTAGAAGAAAAAAGTAGTTCATTATTGACAGGTAAAATCAAAAGTATTGAGAATCATGGTTGAGCCCTGCCTGTTCCTAGGTGAGTTGGAATCATTCAAATGTGTGGGGGTTTTTTTTGTTTTTTTGTTTTGCGGTACGCGGGCCTCTCACTGTTGTGGCCTCTCCCGTTGCGGAGCACAGGCTCTGGACGCGCAGGCTCAGTGGCCATGGCTCACGGGCCCAGCCGCTCCGCGGCATGTGGGATCTTCCCAGACTGGGGCACGAACCCATGTCCCCTGCATCGGCAGGAGGACTCTCAACCACTGCGCCACCAGGGAAGACCTCAGATGTGTTTTTAGGTCCAGTTTTTAATGGTGCTTAGGTTTTCAAGTTAAAAATAGTTTGGGAGGGATGGTCCATAAATAAGTACTGTTTTAAATCCACACTGGACAAAGATAAATGGTTGTAATACTTCTATGTTCTCAAATCAGTTCCAGTTTCTCCAATTTAGTCAACAAGAGCATGCACTCACAACATTGCTCAGCTCAGAACGCATCCCGTGAGGCTCCTAGAACCCCAGGCTTTTCCACACTATAGAAGGGCGCTCTGGGTAGGGCTCTTCCGTCCTCCACACCCCTCCTCCGCAGACCACCATCAGAACTCCCTATTTGACTTGAGACTTTATCTTGGCTTATCCTCAGACTTTTGCTTTCAAATACATGATCATTCTTTGCAAATCATGTCTGAATTGGTGTTACACAGGCCTCCTGGTCCACAGTCATCTTGGGAAATCAGGTCAGTCCTTGTAAGCCCTGGAGCTCCCCTCGCAAGCCCACCTTTCTCACCTTTACTTGTACAGCACGCTTGTTTACAACCTCAGGTCATAGACTTAGGTGAGGAAATAAGTAATTTTCTTTCTTTCTCGACCTAGCTCTTCAGCCTCCATTTCTACTAATGGCAGAAAAATAGTAAACCATGCCGATTCCAGACAACTCAATCATCTCAAGTTTTAAAGTCAGTCTCTTAGGATTCTCCTCCCAATCCCCTTCTCACAATGTTCTACTTTGTGGTTTATGTATTATTCCGATGCCAGGGAACAGGCTTTACAGTCAAGTGCTCTCTTGCCTAACTGATAAACTCTAGCCTTCACTTGGTCTTGGCCCATGGGCACCGCACCTGATGCAGAGATGATGTTCTCTGGTGAGTGGAAGCTGTGGTCTTGGTATAGACAAAGAGCAGTGATTGCTTCGTGGGGAGCTCAGTGGTGGCTCCCACTTCAGCTCTTCCTGGTATATCTGAGCCTCTATCGGGTCCCTGGCTTGGGCCACGTACCCCCTCAGCCTCTACTGTGGGGTGCTCACCTCCTACCCCGCAGCAGTCCCTGCAGGCACCCAGTTCTCAGCTCACTCTCACTCTCCTCTCAGGGGCTGGGCACCAAGGAATTTTTCCGATTTCCTCCAAAGGTCAACAAGCCAAGACTTGGGCTTAGGGGGTGAGAAGCCTGGGGGTGGTGAGGAGATGGAATACATCTCAGACCTACTTTGCCTACACAGGTGACGGTGCTACTTCTATTCTGTGGCAGTTGCCCTTGTGGACACAGGGTACTTTGAAAGGCTGTGTCTCCTCAGAGTTCCAGGAATGAAGTGGAGCATGAACCCCCTCTGTCTACTCTTGTTTGGTGGGGGGGAACAGAAAACAAAACCCCACTGTTGCGCCTAGTTGTTCTTGTACAACAAGAACAACTCTCTTGTTCTCCTTTCCCAGTCTTTTTCAGTTTTGCTCCAAGCTCAAAAAGGATTATATTTTCTGTGTGAAGGGAAAACTCACATGTTCTTTCCAATTCGACAGTTGATGGCATAAACTGAACTTTAGGTTCATCAGGTTCTGGCTCTTGAGATGTCTCTTGGATTTAAAAAAAAAAAAAAACCCTCTCAAGAACCTGGCTCTTACAATTAAAAAGACTGAAGCTTTCAAGAACATCTTCTCTGCAATAGATTTTAAAAGGTCTAGTTAAGAGTTCAAAAACCAAGACTTTGATCTTCTGTATCATTTCTATGCAGAGGGCAGTACATCTAGAAAGCGCTTGCCGCTGCTTAAGTGATGGGGGGATAGATTAGGGGTAAAAGAAATGGAAAACACATTGTTTGGTATGAAAACATCCAGTTGCTTCTGTTTACAACAAGGAATCACCTTCTCCCCCAAGGTCTTTTCCGTTATTCACTGATTTGTTGCACAGGTATCTACATGTCTGCTCTGCAGAGGATACAAAAAAAAAATCCCTCTCAAGAACCTGGCTCTTACAATTAAAAAGACTGAAGCTTTCAAGAACATCTTCTCTGCAATAGATTTTAAAAGGTCTAGTTAAGAGTTCAAAAACCAAGACTTTGATCTTCTGTATCATTTCTATGCAGAGGGCAGTACATCTAGAAAGCGCTTGCCGCTGCTTAAGTGATGGGGGGATAGATTAGGGGTAAAAGAAATGGAAAACACATTGTTTGGTATGAAAACATCCAGTTGCTTCTGTTTACAACAAGGAATCACCTTCTCCCCCAAGGTCTTTTCCGTTATTCACTGATTTGTTGCACAGGTATCTACATGTCTGCTCTGCAGAGGATACAACTGTGAAAGGGATATTCTCTCTTCCCTCATGGAGCTCATCCTCTAAGAGGAAACATGACCAATGGGCAGTAACGGTCCAGTATGGAGTGATACCAGAAGGCCCCTGCCCCAGACTTGGAGCCCAGGGAAGGCTTTGTGTGAAGGAAGCGACAGCAAGAACTTTAGACTTTATCCCAAAGGTGTTGGGGAGCTACTGAAGGGTTTTCAGCAAAGAAGTGATCTGTCAGATTGTTGTGTTAAAAAGAGCACTCAAAAAAAAAAAAAAAAAAAAAAAC
>NW_020173674.1:5913727-6009347 GCF_003031525.2 Neophocaena asiaeorientalis asiaeorientalis
TGTCTTTTAAATGTTTTTTTTAAAAAAAAAACCAAAAAAAAAAAAAAAAAAAAAGAGCACTCAAGCTGCAGAGTGGTAGATAAAATGACCCAGGAACAATGCATAGAAGGAGAAAAGGGCCTAGAACAAAACACCATCACCAACAATAACAACAAAATTACTTGACAAGCAGAAAAGGAATTCACAAAAGAAACAAAGGAGGGACCACAGGGGCTGAAGGAAAACCAGGAGAGTGTGGCAACCCTAAACCAAAGGAAGAACATTTCAAGAAGCAGGCACAATTAGAGTCCATTGCTGCCAAGAGAAATGGTAAGATAGTAACTGGAAGTTGACACTGGTATTTAGCAATAAGATTATTGACGACCTGGATGAAAGCAACTTTAGAGGACTAGAAGTTATATTGCATTGGATTAAATCAATTGCATCAAAGCCTATCTATCGCCTTCGCTTACCGTCTGTCTCTACACTGATATCTTCCAAATGCATATCTTAGTCCAGACCTCCTCTTTTTTTTTTTTTTTTGGCCACGCCAGCAACATGCGGGATCTTAGTTCCCCAACCAGGGATCAAACCCGTGCCTGCTGCAGTGGAAGCTCAGAGCCTTAACCACTGGACCGCAAGGAAATTCCCTAGACCTCCTCTTTGAGCTCCACACCCAGATACAACGGATGACTCAATATCTCCAAGACCAACACTCTCTCCACCCAAACCTCATCTTGGCAAATGGTACCTCCCTTCCTCCAGTGGCACAGTCCATCCATGAAAAACCCTTTTTCCTCACGACCACCCCTATATCTAACCCATCACCACATCTTGTCAATCCTTTCTACCTATGTGTTCCTCCATCTCCACTGCCAGCATCCAAGTTCAAGCTACCATCTTCTCTCTCACCTGAACCACGGTGGTAGCCTTCTAACTGGTTTCTCACATCAAATTACATACCCCTCTATCCTGTTCCCCACACAGCAGCTGGAGTAATCTTTTAAAACTACAAAGTTGATCACTTCACTTCCTTGTTTCAAATCATTCAATAGCTGCCAGGACTCTAAAGGTAGAAACTAAATTCTTTAAATGGCCTAGTAAGCCCTGCAGGATCTAGCTCTTGCCTGTCTTCCTAGCCAGAATGCACCACACAATTCCTCTGTCTTCCCGCTCACTGTTCTTCTCTCTGTTTCTCACACCATGCCTCCTGCAGTATCACACACTCAGTGTCCCTGTAGCCAAGAACATGGTTCAAATGTCAGACTGTCTGAGGTAAAATCCTAGTTCTACCCCTTCCAGGTTCAGTGACCTTGGGCATGTCACTTAATGTCTCAATGCCTCCGTTTCCTCTTCTGTAGACTGGAGTTAAAACCTCTTAAGAGTTGTTACAAGAAGGAAATGAAATGTTCTGTGTAAAGTATAGAAACAGGGAATTCCCCAGCAGTCCAGTGGTTAGGACTCGGTGCTTTCCCTGCTGAGGCCTGGGTCCCATCCCTGGTCAAGGAACAAAAATCCCGCAAGCAAGCCGTGAGGCACAGCCAAATAAATAAATACATACATAAATAAAGTATAAAAATATAGTCTCCAATTAATGTTAGCAACTGCTAATATTATTCCCCGTTCCCTGCCTGGTTAATGCTTCTCATATTTCAGATCTCAGCTCAAATTATCTGCGGGATGCCTCCCTCGTGCTCCCACCTGCCCACCACACCGCAAACTCCCTAACCAGGTTATGACTCTGTTGAATTCTCACATAGCATCCTGAACTTTTCATTCATTCTACAGTACTTTGTGATTATATACCCGAGGGATTATTTTATTAATATCCATCAGCGCTACCAGCCTGTAAGCTCCAAGAGGACAGAGACAGTGTCCATTTTACTCATTATTAGATCCCCAGATCCCAGCACAGTGTCTGGCATATAAAGCAGGTAGGTTTTGGATGAATGTTTGATGGAAAAGGAGGCAAAGAAGCGGAGCCAATGAGTTCAAATGACTCTAGAAGACTATCATCATAAAGATTAAGGGCAAGACATGGAGAAGGATCCGGTTTTCTCACTACATTCTTAAGCTGGCAGACACTTGAGCATGTTTAAATGCTGATGGGAAGGAGCCAGAGGAGAGGGAACTCACCAGAAGGGATGAGAGCCATGGGGCTGTGCGAGGGGATGGGACTTAGGGCAGGAGCAGGAAGAATCAGTCTCAGACAGAAGGAGGGACACCTCTTCCATGGTATAGGAACGAAAGCTGAGAATTCAGCTGTGCCTGTAGGTTTGGTGGCAGGAAGTCCTACCAAGACCTTTCCATGAATCTTGGCAATGTAAGCAGCAAACCTGGATTTATCCAAGAAGCTCAGCATATTTGGTGGACATCACTCCATTCACTTTTGCCACTCATGTAAAAAGAAAGCAGATATTTTCTTCATCATTGACTGTACTGACGCACTACAGAGCAAAATAACAAGTTTCCAAAGCAACTCAGTTACAGAGCTGAGACAAGCGATCTCAGTGTTCTCTTTATTGAACATGCTTCCTCCCCAAATTGGGAAACAGTATGGTAAAATGATAATATGGTAAAATAATAGCTGGCACTAGTTGAGTGCTTACCGCGTATGGGGCACTGTTCTGGTAATTTATCTGCAATAACTCATTTGATCCCCACATTACGATGTGGAAGCTGAATTCCAGGGAGGTTAAGTAACTTGCCCAAGGTTAACAGGTGGAGGTGGCAAAACTAGGTTTTAAACCCAGGACACCAGGACTTCCCTGGTGGTCCAGTGGTAAAGAATCCGCCTTCCAAAGCAGGGAACACGGGTTTGATCCCTGGTCGGGGAAGTAAGATCCCACATGCTACGGGGCCACTAATGCCGGGCGCCACGACTACTGAGCCTAGTCGCCTCAACGAGAAAGCCCATGTGCAGCAAACCACAAAGCTCGCGTGCCAGAACTAGAGAGAGAACCCGCACGCTACAACTAGAGAGAAGCCTGCGCGCCACAACAAAAGATCCCTCATGCCTCAGTGAGGATCCCGAGTGACACAACTAAGACCCAATGCAGCCAAAAAAAAAATTTTTTTAATAAATAAATAAATAAACCCAGGAGTCTGACTCCAAAATTGATACTTTAAAATTTCCTTTTATTTTATTGAAGTATAGTTGATTTTCAACGTTGTGTTAATTTCTGCTGTACAGCAAAGTGATTGTTGTACATATATATATTCCTTCTCATATTCCTTTTCATTATGGTTTATTACAGGATACTGAATACAGTTCCTTATGCTCTACAGTAGTAACTTGTTGTTTATCCATTCTATATATAATGTTTTGCATCTGCTAATCCTAAACTCCCAATCCATGCCTCCCCAAAATTGATGCTTTTAACCACTCTTCTATACTCCCTCTCTAGCAGAGGGGAAAGAACATATGAGGACTCAGAAGACCTGGTGTCTCTATTACGAACTAACTCTATGTGCTTGGGCATTTGCTTAGGTGTCTGAGCCTCAGCTCATCAATAAAATGAGAATGAGAACGTTTACTTTATGAGGCTTTTAAAAGGGTTACGTGATGTTGAAAAGGGGAAATCACTATATACAAGATATTATTGTCATGTTTATCATAAGATCTAACATCCTTGTCTTCTAGTTGGGTCACAATCTAATAGGCTATCATGGAGACCCTCGGTTCCCATAACCAGTACAGCAGCAGCAGGTTGGCTGATTCTCATCCCATCAGCTTTAACATCCCTGACCAAGTCTCCCTGATGACCAAAAGCACACCTCGGTGCTCCCTTCCTCCTGAATGCACTCACTACTACCTTTGGGAACAGCTGCAGCTTATGCCCTCACTTCTTTGATTTTGTTGCCTGAGGAGTGACTGTTAAAAAATAAGTAGACTGAATTAACAGCTAACAGTGAAGTGCACTCCGGAAGGCCAAGTTCCAGTTCGTTGGTAGAATCCTGGTTCCAGTTTAATGGTGGAATCTGACTATCAGAGCTGGGAGAGAACTTCAAGTTCTTCTTTTAGTGCAACTAACACAACAACCCCTCTCCCAACCCATTTTATAGACTAGGAGAACTGAGGCCAGGTAGGTGAGATGACACAACTAGTTTGGATTGGTAGCAGGCTTTTTTTTTTTTTTTTTACCTTGAAAATGTTTTCAAGCGGGTTTAACACAAACGATTTCACCTTACCAAAATCATATCTGGAAAGTACTTCAAATACTTACATATTTGTTTCATTATGTATACCTTTTCAGAAAGGAGCCAAATCCTAAAATGCCATTACTCATAAATAAACAAAACCTTAAACCAATAATTCAGGCAAAGCCCATTCTTCACATTGCCCTTACTTGGCCATTTCAAGCATTTCTCAGGTAGAAACAGGCCCACATCTTCAGGGGCAGTAAAATCTAATGGTTCAATTCAGACTGCTCTGTACAAAGCTCAGTCTATTATTACTAGTTCATCTCTTAGCTTAGTCTCCTAGTCTGAAAGAACTGTACCTATCTCTTAGAGCTGGAGTTGGGGAGGGGGGGTCACATGAAATAACACACTTTTAGCACCTACCTGGCACTCTATAACTTTATGATTTGGGCATAATTCTTTCCTCTCTCAAGGAGACAGCAATTCACTATTCGATGACCTTAGACCACTAGACATTAGACCACTCCGATGCTACTAAACCAAGGAGAAACCCAGCTGTGACAGGCTGAGATATGTCCGTCCCCACCCCCATTCCCTTTTAAGACAGTGAGTAGGCCGGAATTCTGGTTGATAAATGAGAGGAGCTGAGAAGGAGCTGAGAGAAGCTGCAGTGATGACTGTTCTGAGAATCTGATCTGCGAGGAGACGAATCTCCACTTGTACCATGGAGATGCTTTGGGAAAGACAGCCGGCCTACCTGACCGAAGGAGGACCAGAGAGAGAAGGGCTGGATGAAAGAAATGCTTAAAGGGAGATGGATTGACTGGAGGTGCCCAAAGAGGAAAAACTGAAACGGGAAACAGAGGCTGAATATTGGGAAATCTTCTGGACGGTGAGTGCCATTAAAGGAGGCATTGCGTGTCCCGGGGATACAGATTTGGGGCGAAAAGCGTAGTAGGGACAAAGGTGGGCTACTCAAACTGCGGAGACAGAGCCCCCAAGCTGTGGGGGGGGTACCCGAACGGCCCGAACCGCTGGGTCCCGGGGACGGGATGGAGAGTCAAGTGCCAGCCACCCAGGTACCCGTGTGCGAGCAGCGGGGATCGAGGCTTGCGGGACGCGGGCCTTTCCGGAGACCAGAGAAGAGTCTGGAAGAGTTGGGGCTGACAAACGCGTTAAGAGATCGGGTCGCTGGGCTCTGAGCGTGTCTGACAGCGCCAGCTGTTCGCATCGCGGAGGCGGGCCGGCCGGCGCGGGTCCAAGTGCTGCGGACACGCTCGGCTGTCTCTGCCCCGCTGCTGTGAGCGCCCGACTCCCTCTCGGGAGCTGGCTGGGGGCTCCCTCTGGAGCCGGTGGGCTTCTCCTCGCCTCTTTGGTAGCTAGCTAGCTGCATGCTCTCCTTTTATGCTCCCTCACAGTGTGTGTGATATGCTCCCTCACAGTGTGTGTGAGAGAGGGACACGGTTGGCTGTGGTGACCGGAACACCGGCAGAGGAAAAAGGGAGAATGAAGCCCCTGCGGGTGGCGGGGAAGAGGCAGCGTAAGGTGTCCCTGTGGCCGAGATATGCAGAGGGCTTGGAGTCCGTGGGCACAGAACTAGCGGGCAAGGCCTCCTCCTGAGCGGTTCCAACTCCAGCACCACAATCGGCATTTACCACCCACTGTGGCTCAGAACGACTTTACCCCTTTAACCTCGTGGCATTGCATGCTTGTCTGATCTGCAGGCTTGCCCCTGTCCTAACCTGCTACATGCTGTCTCCGTGGGTTGTTTCTCAGCTGCCCTCCTCCCCTCCGAGAGCAGCCACAATTCCGGCGCTGGAGAGCTGGTCGGTTCAGGCACCGGCACGGTGTCTACAAACCTGTTTCCCTTGAAGGTGAAGGGGGCAGAGTGAATTCCAAATGTGTGACTTAGCTTGAGGTGCTGGGCAACCTCTTGGCATATTCAGAAGAGCAAGGGATTAGGGAGAAAAAAGCTAATAGGGATAGCTTTTAGATTTGTCCCTTAGGGAAACTGATGTAACCCATCGGTTACAGACTTGGGGGAGGGGCGTAGCAAGGGAGTGGAAATTAATCTGAATAATTCTGCCCTGAGTGGAGGATTCTAAAGGAGACGATCAAACAAAAATACAGTCCAACTCTTCAGCCCAGTTCCTAAATTCCTTGGAGGAGAGTTCCTGGTGCTTTATCAGGAACACAGCCTTGAGGGAAATGGTTGGGGTTTTGTCTCTCGGTTCTCTGGTTGCCCTGCGTGCATTTCCTTCTGCTGTCCTAGGAGCCCCGAGTTTGTTTGTGATTTCTTTTTCCTTTTACCTCTCTGCTGGTCCACTCATACTTTGAGTCAAATAAGATTTTTACTTTGCCAAAGTCCCCATTCCTTCTCATCTGTTATTCATCCCGCTGTCATTTGTTCAACTCCACCTCCCAGCAGCATCTCCAGCCATATCGTCGTCCTTCCGCACATCTGCAATCTGCCTGTGTCCAGCCGTCAGCTCTATTTGTCTCATTAGATCTAGAGCCCACTCCATCTTCATTTTCCTCTCTCCTTGCCTGAGGCTTCTGGTTCTTTGTGGGTCTTGGGGTTTCTGAGGGGAAGTTGTATTTGAGTTTAGCATGGGAGAGAGCCTAAACAGACCCAGGGGCTAACCTCAGGTCACACTCACCCCTGAAACTTTGTGTCTTCTCTGTCCTCATAGCTTCTCTAACTAATTTAACTGCTTCTCATCTTTGGACAACAGTGGCCCTCAAGATGTGGTCTCCAGACCAGTAGCTTTAGTATCATCTGGGAACAGTTTAGAAATGCAAATTCCCAGGCCCAACGCCAGATCTCCTGAATCAGAAGCTCTGGGGAGCAGGGCCCAGTGGTCTGTGTTTTAATAGCCCTCCAGGTAATTATGATTCAGGCAAGGTTGAGAATCCCTGATCCTGAACTATAGAGCTCAACACTGACGGTACTCCAGATGAGAAGCAGAGGGTCTTCTCTGATGCCATTTTCATTCTTTCCTTGTGTTTTTTTCTCTAAATCTAAAAAAGACATGAATTTGATGGGAAAAAAAGTATGGCCCATTCATTCAATGTCTCTTTTTTAAATGTTCTTTTTAAAAAAATTTTATTGGTTTACAATGTGTTAGTTTCTGCTGTACAGCAAAGTGAATCAGTTATACATATACATATCTCCACTCTTTTTTAGGTTCCTTTCCCGTATAGGTCATTACAGAGTACTGAGCACAGTTCCCTGTGCTATCCAATAGGTCTTTATTAGTTCATTCAATATCTCTTTATTCAATATCTATTGGGAAAACACCAACATGAGTAAGATGCAGCCCTTGTCCTCAATGGGTTAAAAGTGGAGCAGGCAGAGAGACACATAAACAACTAACTGTAATACAATGTGATAAGTGTAATAATAGCTGCACTCTGAAGTGCTGTGGGAGCACAGAGGAGGGAATGATCAACTGTCTCTGAGGGAGGGAAAGAATTAATCAGGAGGAGGATGTGTCGAGAGAAGGAATTAGGGTACAAGACAGACTCTAGCCCGGGGGGATAGGATTTCTAGCTTTACAGGCCAGTGAAAGGGAGGAAAGGGGAAGGGGGGCAGCTGCCCTTGAGGACCAGCTCTAGGCTGAGCAGAGTCCGCATCCAGCAGCGCTTGGGCATATAATCTAGCAGGACCCCAAGCGTGCAGCTGGCGGGAGTTGGCTTTACCATAGCATGAACAATGTAAGCTACTTGGGCCTGGCCTCCAGGTCAGTGGCTAAGAATAAGACATTGGTGAAACTGTAATCTGGATTAGCTGCTGTACCGTTCTATTGCCAGAGTCCAGGAATCCATGGAGAAGAATCAGGTTGATGATTCCCCAGCATAGAGTTGATTTAGGCGGTCATGGGGCTGGGACACAGGCTGACTAAGGAAATGAGCATGGAGACCCAACTCATAAGCGAGGAATGGTAAATCAGAGAAGAGAAACCAGGATGGGATCTATGTAGAGAAACTCAACCAGAAAACTACAGGACTCTGGACATGGCAGCAGGGAACACAGAACACAGCATATTGTCCAAAAGGCCAGGGGTCTGCAGAGCCCAAATGCTTGAAAACCAAAACTCAGAGGCCCTCAGAACTACTGTGCTGAAGGACACCAGAAAGCATCACTCACTATGGGAATAAGCTCCTTGGAGTCCCAACATGGTGGCCCCATGGGGACCTGTGACCTAAGGCAAGGGTCCCCAACCCCTGGGCCGTGGACAGGTATGGGTCTGCGGCCTGTTAGGAACCCGGCCACACAGCAGGAGTGAGCAGTGGGTGAGTGAGTGAAGCTTCATCTGCCACTCCCCATCGCTCGCATTACTGCCTGAACCATCCTCCCCGCACCACCACCGTCCATGGAAAAATTGTCTTCCACGAAACCAGTCCCTGGGGCCAAAAAATTGGGGGACCACTGATCTAAGGACACCAGTGCCATCTTGGTTCCTTATCTATATGATGGGAGGCATCTTGGAAACTCAGGATGAAAAGCATGTATGTCTCAAATTGGATTTAGCCAGGGGACCATTTTATTTGGGAGAAGGGGAGGTTCCAGCTTCATATTTTCTCCCCCAGGTTATAGGAGAGGCTGTAACACGCAGACCTCCCTGAGAGGTCTGGATCCCATGCCTTGGTCCCAATAGGATCCGTCAGGAGGACAAAGTTGGATCACCAAAAAGAAGCCAAAGAGGTATATGTTTAGGTTTTGTACAGCTTCCAGAGGTCCTGGGGACACACAGCAATTTGGCGATGGGGTCTGACAGTCTGCTTCTTTAAGTTTCTGCTCTTTGTGGAGTACAAAGATATAAAACAAGGTTTGAAAACCTCAGAGGCCTTCAGGGGCCAAGCAGGTAACAAAAATGTGTGACAAGGCTGGGAAGGAGCCAACAGGGAATGGTGGGGCCTGTAGAGAAGTGGAAAGCACAAGCCTACCTAAAAGAATCCCAAATTAGTTCTTTTATAACAGCTCATTGGCCATACCCCTGGGGGCTGGCTTTAGTAGGTTTGTGACTCCTGATAAAAGGAAAAAGGGTCACAGAATAGAAGGCGGGACATTGTATGTAGGGTTTTTTTGTGGAGAGCTCTGTGCAGGGAGAGCGGGAGTGCTAGAGATGTGCATCCCAGAGCTAAGTGTGAGCATGGCTGCTGTGGAAGAAGCCCTAATCTGAGGGGCCCAGAGAAATGGAATTCGAATCGGTCCCAGGGCTTAGGCTGCTCCCCTGTCCAGTGGCTGAGAGTATTCGGGGACTCTAGTTCAGGTCACACCTTGCCTACAGCACTCTTTGCTCAGAATGACTTGAGTCTGCCCTCGAATTTATTTTTATATAAATATTTACAGAGCAAATTCAAAGAATCTGCTGGGGATTAGGGGAAATGATGGATTTTAAAGGAGTCCTCAGCCTAGTAAAAACGAAGCTCTCTTTCCTATTACAAGGAATGAAAAGCCCAAATCTAGGAACCTGAGACCTTAACTCCCAGGGAAATGTTTGTGTGTGTTTTCTTTTGGGGAGAAAAGGGAGGGGTAGACAGTCCTGGCCTTCAAGTGGGGCGGGTTCTGCTTGATGAAACCACTTAATGACAGAAGCCAAGTTCTGCCCTGTACACCCATGGGAACACATCTCACATCTCGCTAACCACCCACAACTCACCACCCATTCTTTCTTCCTTCCCCCAAGAGGTACCATACCTTCTTTCTAGAGCCAGAGACTGCCAAGGTCATAGCCCCAACCCTAGGAAGTGGTGCTAAGGATGAAGATGTCTTTGTATTTAAGAGGCACTAGGAAAATGAGAAATGAAGAATTTGGGGTTCAGTTACAGAGTCAGCCCCCTCCATTCTCTTGAATGGCTGCTGAATTACTCGAGAACTTTGGATAGTAGAGGTTTAAAAAAAAAAATCCCTAGAAGCTAATCTGAAACTCATTTGTTAGTTTGGAGAAGGACAGGGTTTGTTGGTGTAAAATAGAGTCGTGAGTTGTGCTGGCGAGCACACATGGTCCCAGTTTCCCCAGCCTGGGCCCTAGAAGGGAGCTCTGAAGGGCTCCAGGAAGTTCAAGAACATGTAAATGTTATGATTAAGAGCTTGTCCTCCAGAGTCAAAAAGAATCTTACTTCAAAACCCAGCTCTGCGCCTTCCAGCTGCCTCCCAGTGACCCTGAACCGTGATTTAACTTTCATGGAGCAACTTCGTCATCTATGAAATGGGGATGATAATGGACCCTTGCCCCACAGAGGGTTGCAATGAGGTGATGCATGTAAATGGCGAGGACACATATCACAGCTGACATTCATTGAGCACCTATTAAGTATTCTCTGTCACAAGTAAAAGGAAAACAAGGGGAGATAACCATACTGTGTCCTCCTTTGAACTCCTGGGCTCTTGATCCATGCTTACTAGCAGTGCATCAGTCTTCCTGGTGTATCGTAGATGCATCTTGGCCTGAGAGCAGGATGTGGGTCTTTTCACATCAAATCGCTTATAGCAGCAGTCCCCAACCTTTTGGTTTCATGGGGGTGGGGGGGATGGTGGTAATGCCAGCGATGAGGAGCGATGGGGAGCTGCAGATGACGCTTCTCTCCCTCCCCCGCCACTCGCCTCCTGCTCTGCAGCCTGGTTCCTATCAGGCCATGGACCCATACTGGTCCGCGGCCCGGGGGTGTGGGGATGATCCCTGGTTTACAGGGTATAGGAGGCCATCTTGGGGGTGGGGGTGGGGGCGGGGGCACTCAGAACAGTTTGTGGAACCAGGAATGAAAGAACTCCGGTTTATACTCACTATTGCCCAAGGGGTCCCAGGCCTGCTTCCTGCATTGCCCTGGTGTCCACATTGCTGTCCTGAGCCACGCTGAGGGCCATCGCCACCTTCGGCCCCCTGCCCACTGTCCCTCTCTGGCCTGAGGTTCTGGAGACCTTCATCTCCACTATGTCGCTCTGAGACACTGCTGCCTTCCAGCCTCACTCCACGCGTGTCTGTTGTGTTCCTGTCTCTCTGCTTCTCCACCATGGCTTCCTCTCTCCCACTGGGGGATGATTTCCATTGGTGAAAACAACGGCCACAACCTTTGGCCGTCAGGAGAGCAGAGCAGATCTAGGGCAGGAAGAGAGGAGGACATGGTGAGTGTTGGACTCAGTGGCTTTGAGAGGCGCCTCACCAGCCACATTCCCCCTTGCAGGAGCAGGAGGCCATCCACCACCATGAGCAGCACCCTGTCACCCACAGACTTTGACAGCTTGGAGATCCAGGGCCAGTACAGTGACATCAACAACCGCTGGGACCTGCCCGACTCGGACTGGGACAATGACAGCAGCTCGGCCCGCCTCTTTGAGAGGTCTCGAATTAAGGCCCTGGCAGGTGAGGTCAGGGGAGGGCCGGGGGAGATGCTGAGAATGGATGTGGGATGGGAAGCTTGTCATGAAGAGTCCTTCAACTTCATGGGAAGACCGACTCTTCCTAAGCTGCTGCACTAGAGCGGGAAATCCAGATCACCCTACCAAGCCCCTGGTCCCCAACTCCAGCCTCAAGAACAAACTGCACACTATCCATAACATGCCCAGCTTCCTTCCCCACAAGCAGGGAGAAGCCGTGCTGACCCTGGGACTCAGCTGTGTTCCCTTCCGCGCTCAGCTGACTTCCTGGCCTCTATCCCTGAGTCATGTTCCTTAATTCTTTTGCGCTTAGTCTTGCTATTCTGTTTCCACCCACCTCTCCCTTACCTTTCATCCTCTTGTCTCTTCCTTGATTTCCACTGTCATCTCTCACACCTGTTCCCCCTCCTAGCCCAGTAGCCTCTCCGCTCCCTCCCCACCTGTTCCTTCCACCTGCCGCCTGTTCCTCCCTCTGTTTCATCTCCTGGTTCCCTGAAGCAGGTTCCCTCTGCCTGCCTCTGGTTTCCGCAGCCGCCCATTCTCCCCGCCTGCCTCAGCCCCTGCCCTCCCCTATGGCTTCGGTTCTCTCCTTCAGCCCCTGCGAACACAAGCAAACCCGTTCGACGGGCCTCCCTGCGTTCTGGGGAGGAGTTGTCATGGCAACAAGAGTGCGGCTGCCACCCGACACCACCGGCTGCGGCTGTCGTGGGGCTGAGTCACCCACACACCCCAAGGCCACCCACCCTTTTGGTTTCCCTCCTCCATGCCACCCTTGTCTTTTCCACTGACCTGCTGGCCTCCCAGCCCAGTGCAGTGGGAGAGGTCACAGCTACTCCTTCCTGAGAGGTGGTGCTCCCAGCATGGGTGGGGTGGCCTCCTATAAGAAGGGAGACACTGAGGGGGGTAGTTCCCAAACTTTTTACAGGATCACCCACGGATGTTTTCACAAATATAGGTTCTCAAACCCCTTTCTGGACACACCAAATTAGAATCTTTGGACCTAAGGTCCAGGAATCGGAATTTTTAAGCTCTCCAGGTAATTCTTTTCAGCCAGCCCAACACCATTCTGAGGATCCCCATGTGGTAGCCATTGCTTCTGGGGGTCCCTTATCAACTTCTGCTGGGCCTCCCTGTCCTTCCCGTTAGGTCTACACGCTGGCTTGTGAAATACTCATATCGCTGTTTCTATAGATGAGAGAAGGCAGAAGACATGGGTTATGGAGAATCTCACCTCTCTGGGGGAAAGTTTCCCTGGTACCCTGATTTTGGATAAGAGTAGCTTCTAGAATGGTCATGATGTCTGTGTGCACACGACACGTGATACCCAGGACTGTTGCAATGTTTGTGCATGCGACATATGCCACCTATGCTGTCAATAGGTGTTTATCTCCACTACTAAACGGGCTCTCCTGAGGAGGTGTCGCTGTATGGGCTTTGCCTAGCACTGCGCCTCGCACCGGTAGGTGCCAAATAAATACTGAATGAAGGAAGATGGGAGAAGGGCAAGAGTAGCTTGTAAGTGACAAGGGCTGAAGCCCATAGAAAGGTAGGAAGGAAATCGGGTAGATGTGCCCGGCAGTGGGTGTACTGGGGGCCTGGGATGGCCTGGCCGAGGAGGGCCTGATGGGCCCCATGGCAGGGAAGGAGCTGATACTGGAGGTGAGGATGACAAACAAGTGAGGAAGATAACAACACCTATCTCACAAATGAAGGAATGTAAGCAAACACCTAGCACAGTGCCTGGCTAGTACTACTGAGCTGGCTTTGCCCCTTCAAGGATTTCTCTTTCTCTGCTCCCTGAGCTGGGGATCAAAGCCCACATCCTGAAGGGGGACCTCCCAGAGTCACAGAGAGGAGGCATCCTCATCACACCTGCAGACCCTGGGAAAGCAGGACTTTGCTTCGGGGGCCTCTCCCTCGGGTCTTGTGTACTCGGAGGCAACTCGGGGCCAGACGCGCAGGTCTCTAAGGCGCCGGCAGTTCCCCTCCTGCGGCCCGCGGGGCCTGGCCCTGCCCCAGCCGGAAAGCTCCGCCTCCCACCCCTCCCCCGTCACTGTCCGACCTGTTTGTCTGGAGCTGCCTCCGTCTCCTCTCGCCGCAGCCAGGTGTGTTCTGACGACGGGTCCCGCAGCTCGGGGCTCAGACATCCCGTGACTCCTTTTTCCCACTCCTCGAAACTTCCACCGTCCCTGAGGCACACCCCCTGCCACCCGGGGACCCCAGGCTCGCGGGATCCCAGGCTCGAGGGGGAGCCGACCCTCGGCGCCCCGCCACGGCGCGGGCAGAGCATGGACGCTGGGCCCCGGGAGAGTGAGAGGCAGCAGCATCATGAACGGGCACGGAGTGAGCAGGGCGCACGGGCACGGCCTGAACGGGGCCGGCGAGTTTTACTACGAGGCTGTCGAAGAGGTTCAGAACCCCGGGGGCCTCCCGCTCTCGCCGGCTGCCTTCATCAGCCCGGCTCAATACGCCAGCATGCTGGAGGGACGCTTCAAGCAGCTTCAAGGTGGGCTCCGGGGGGCGAGCGGAGGGGAGCCGCGCGGAGAGGGGGCCCCGCGGAGCGAGGGGCCCGGGGGGCGTGGGAGAGGAGCCCGAACCAGGAACCCGGGGTCGGGGGGAGCGTCTTCTGTGACTCAGACGTTTGTGTTGGGAGACAAAGTGCCGGGGGAATAATTACAAGTGGCCGGGAAACACGGGGATGCTGACAGAATCGGGAAAGGCTTGGACCCGCTGGAGGGGCGGTGAGAGCGAGAGCGGGTGTGACGGCGGCGTCGGGGCCCAGCTGGGCGTGTGTCCTCGAAGGCGGGGAGCGAACGTGGTTCGCTGAGACTTTCCGGCCTTTGGGAGGAAACGCCCGCTGGGGTGGTCAGGGAAGGAGACTGGGAGAGTGAGCCAGTAGGCGAGGGACCTAGGGCGTGTTTGTGCTGCCCCGGGTTTCTGAGTGGGTGTCTTAAGTGTGTGTGGAAACCAGGGAGTGTGTCAAAGGGAGCTGGTGCAGACAGGCTCAGGTATATGTCTGAGCAGGCTGTGTTCACCCTGGCGGCCATACTGCAGTGTATCTCTGGGAGCCACTGTGTCTTGTGTGTCCGTGGACGCCTTGTAAAGTTACACTTTGTCCCTGGCGCTTGGCTTTGCACATTTTTCTCCTAGCTGCCCCCGTTTCCACATCTTCCCCTCTCATGCTACCTGTGCGCCAAAACGGCCTCACCCCCGTGTGCCTGGCATCAGGGCAGACTCCGTGGGTCCAGTAATGGCTGATGTTCCGGGCAGTCCCCGGCTCGGGCAGGGCCTGTGGACCCTGAGAGAAGGCCCACAGAGCATCAGGATATCTGAGCATTTGCTAGGACCCCAAGGTTGTCCCAGGTACGGGGTTGGAGGTAAGAAAGACAGAAATAGACATGGGTGTGTCGCTATGCTTTATGGGTGAGGTGCATAGGAATGTGAGATTAAGGGATGAGTCTTTTCGGTTTCCGAGATGCTGGTGCTGAGATGGAAGGACAAGTGACTCTTCAGGCCCTGGCCATTTGGACTGGGTCCTTGCACTGGGCTCCTCTGGGGAGAACTGGTGGAAATCCTAGTGGCCGGAGCAGCTTCCGATGGGCTGAGCCGCTTCCCTCACGTTGTCATTTATAATACTTTTAATTCTTATTTTTCTGTGAAATGTAACAGCATCCCCTCATCAGCAGGTCCCCCTGTGGACCAGGCAGCAGGCACTCCTCACTTTTTTTGAGATTGACACTAAACTCTGCCTGGCTTCTCCCTGCCCCCACCCTGTGTTTCTTGGACTCACTGTTTCCCCTGTTTCCTACTTTCACGATGACGTTTTCCCTCTTGGCATTGGAATATTAGTGTCCTGGGACAGGATCCCCTTGCAACCAATTGAGTCAACCCAGAAGTAGAGGAGCCTGTCTTTTCTTTAAATTATCCCAGGAGAGCAAGCTGACTCAGGAGGCCTGCAGCCTCTATAATGTCACATCCTTCTAATGACCACTTGGAACAGCAGCTGCTGTAATTTAAGTTCACACCCTCTCCTTTGTCCACCACCAAAAGGGAACAGCCATACCTCCTGCTGGACCGACCTGAGCAACTCTTACTCTTTCCTTCGGGTTAGATCATGCCTATAAACAGTAACTCATGGAGGAGCCACTTCATGCCTCATCTTACACACATTGTCTCCGTCAACACAATGACTTGCTGAAAGAGAAAGTAATGTGCCCATCTTACAGATGAGGAAAGTGAGGCCCTGAAGGGTGAAGCAACAGCATTTCACCACTGTTACATGACAGAGTCCTGATCCCAGACCTCCCCTGCATGTCCCCTGCTTCTAATTTCTTTCATCCTTTCTTCTCAAAGCCTGTTTTCCATCTCTTATTTTTGTTCTTCACCTTGCTTATGAACTCATTCCAATTTCTGTATTTCCCGGCTTTTTAAGCTATGGGTTTTCCTTCCGGCCGTCTTCCTGCCCTTCCTCCTCCCCAGACCTCACTTCCCCAACCCCACCAACTGGTGTTTAGAAGCAGGTGCACGGTACTTAAAGGGCAGAAATGACCCCATGTTGCTGCCACAGATGAGCGAGAAGCTGTGCAGAAGAAAACCTTCACCAAGTGGGTCAACTCTCACCTGGCCCGGGTGACATGCCGGGTGGGAGACCTGTACAGCGACCTCCGGGATGGACGTAACCTCCTGAGGCTCCTCGAGGTGCTCTCGGGAGAGACACTGGTGAGCTGTGGTCACCAGGGAGGAGGAGGCCTGAGAGACAGTGGTCAAGGGGACCAAGCTATGGGAGTGGCCCCGAACGAGAAGAGTGACAGCACAGAGCAGAAAGCAGTGGCCGCCCTCTGCTCAGAGGATGGTTTCATTTTGAGAGGCTTTGCTGTGTGAATTAAACCAGGAGCATTGCTTCGTGGAGACAGGAACAGTGGCCCCATTGAAAACATTTTTTTCCCACCCACTCTGGGTGTCCTTAATTCCCTTGGGAATCTTAATCTGCCTCAAGCCTCATCTGCACCTCAGCTTTAGCTCCCTGGGGCGGGCCCTGTATTCCTGAGGGAGGTCATGGGGAAGGTGTAGGAAGCAGGGCCCTGGGAAAGCTAGGAGGGAAGGAAGAGGAGGCCCACGGTCCCATGGCTTTGTGTCCCCGGTCCCTCGACAGCCAAAGCCCACAAAGGGCCGCATGCGGATCCACTGCCTGGAGAATGTGGACAAGGCGCTGCAGTTCCTGAAGGAGCAAAAAGTGCACCTGGAAAATGTGGGCTCGCATGACATTGTGGACGGGAACCACCGCCTGACCCTCGGGCTGGTGTGGACCATCATCCTTCGATTCCAGGTACCCCGCACGGTGTTGCTCGGTGGGTGCCCTGCACACCGGTGCTGCAGCCCCCGAGGTCACTGCACACACGGAGGGCCTAGGACCTCCTACGCCAAATCAGGGGACGCTCCTCATTAAACAGGGTGGAGGCCAGCGTGGATGTTGTCAAACTTCTGTGGCAAATTCCCTGTGGCCTGGTCTGTGTACTGGTCACGGGCTATAGGACCACATGTCGCTGCACAAGGGGCTGGAAATTTTACAGACTGGTCCTTCCCCACGGAGAGTTTTAGAGCTACATTTGGAGTCCGGTCACCAGCCCACTCCGCTGCCTCAAACTCTGCTCACCTCCCTCAAAAGAGAACAGCCACCCTACTCCTTCTTATGCTCTGAGCAAAGACAGTCCAGTGTCCTAACGCCATCACAGCTCTCCTGATTCCCCTGCTTCCTCCCTGGGTGTGACCTCCCCTGCTCCTTCCAGCCCTAAGCAGAGCTCTGTCAGCTTCACCTTTGAAACCCAGCTGTCAGGAAATGTTCACTCCACTACCTGCAGTTCCCCCACCTGCAGGAACCGCATTCTTCGCTTCGAGGCACTTCCACTCTTCTGAGTTCCCACCCCATTCTGCTGCCTCAGATCCCTTTGACCTGAAGTTTTGTGGTCACTGACCCAGGAGGAAAGGTCCCCAGGCTCTGTCCTTGGACCCCTAATCCAGGAATCTAAGGAGCAGTTTCCTGCCGTGTATCTCTGAGCATCTCTGATAATTCCAGGAGCCCCTGTTCAGGGAGTGAGGGCCTGCCTTCCTCCCTTCCTTCCTTCTGTCCTTCCTTCCTTCCTTCCTTCTTAGATCCAAGACATAAGTGTGGAAACAGAAGACAATAAGGAGAAGAAGTCAGCCAAGGATGCCCTGCTGTTGTGGTGCCAGATGAAGACCGCGGGGTGAGGCTGCCCAGGCAGCGTGGCCTTGGAGGGTTGGAGGCCCCGAGGCTGTGCAGTAAAGGAAGGATGGGGGCCAGGAACCACACGCTGGAGGTCCATCCTCGAGGCACAGGCCGGGGTGGCCCTCCTCACTGTCTATCCTGGCCTCTGTTTACAGGTACCCCAACGTCAATGTACACAACTTCACCACCAGCTGGAGAGATGGGCTGGCCTTCAACGCCATTGTCCATAAACACCGGTGAGGGGACGGGGGTTCAGAGCTCGTCTGAGTCACCGGAGGGGTTGATGACCCGTGGGCCCAGGCACACATAGACAAAGCAGTGAGATGAGATGAGCTACACGCCAGTTACGAGAAAGGAACATTCGGAGAAGAGCCAGGATGTCGGGGTGCCTACCGCATGGAGGGCTTGCGATGGGAGCCCTGGGGCGGGGAGGGTTGGGGACTTAGGGAGAAAGATAGGGCTGGTTTACTTTTCCTCTTCAGAATCTCACGTGCCCTTGATACCTTCTATATTCCTTCCCCACCCAGGCCAGACCTGCTGGATTTTGAGTCCCTGAAGAAGTGTAATGCACATTACAATCTGCAGAACGCTTTCAATCTGGCTGAGAAGGAGCTGGGACTTACGAAGCTGCTGGATCCTGAAGGTGGGGCAGAGAGGCTGTGGGTTAGAGACAGAAGGTAGATGAGTGGGTGCCAGGGGCTGAGGGCGGCGAGAACGGGAAGGAACTGCAGATCGCTCAGATGGCTACGGGGTTTCTTTGGGAAGTGACGGAAATGTTCCGGATTTAGATCGTGGTGACGGTGGCACAGTCTTGTGAATGTACTAAAAACCGTGGAATAGAATACTTTAAAGGGGTGAATTTTATGGCGTGGAAAGTAGATCTCAATATAGGAAGAAAGGCAGCCCCGTGGCAGAAAGAGCCCTGGGGTATGGTTCTATCCCAGCCCCTCTACGGAGCAGCTCTGTGACATAGAGCCAGTCGCTTGGCCTCTCTGCGGCTCGGTTTCCTCATCTCTAAAATGAGAAGATTTGGTCTCCGTGGTCTCTAAGGGCCCTTCTAATCCCAAAACTCTAGGATTCTAAATTAAGCTCCGTGACCTTGAGGTCTCACGAAGCACTGGCCTTATGGTCAGCTGACCCTACTCATTGGCCCCTGTGGTTCTGATCTAATGCTGATGAGACTGGGAATGGCCACTGAGCTCTTGTTTTGTACCTGGCACTACACTTGACGTGCTCTAATTAATTTAATCCTCACGACACCCCCTTTGAAATCAATATCCTGCTCCATTTATGGAAGAGAAGACAGGGGCCTGTAAAGCTTGAGTGACCTCCCCAAGGTCATACGGCTGGTGGAGCTGAGATTCAAATTCAGGCAGCCTGGCTCCAGAGCCTGTTTCCTCAGTCACCTCTCTGGGAGAGCAGAGAGCAGTCTTGGTGCAGCCAGCAAAGGGAAGGACGGAAGGGCCGAGTGACTTCCTTGCTGGAAATGCTCCTTGGGCAGATTTCAGACTTGGTTACTTTCTCCCTGTCTTCCATCCCACCTGTAGTCCCTGTTCCCGTGCTTCTTAGTCCAGAGTGACAAACATCAGCTAAGTAGTGATCGAAGCAGGCCAAGTACAAGGTTCCTGGGAGAGCATTTGAGAAGCACAGCTATGATAAAGAATATTTAAGTAAAGCCTCGTATCCCATAACTTTCTGAGATGATTTCCGTGGCTCCCGCCTGCCTGTGGGAGGTCAGAGGTGGTCAGGAGGGCTTCTGGTCTAATAGTCTTCCCTGTAGGTAGGATACAAGCTGGCCCAATTAAGAGAACCAATTAAGAGATTTCAAGTCATAGTCAGCCTTGGTGTCCTCGTGGTAGGAGTTAATTTGGCTTGAAGGACACTCACCTCCTGGGCCCACAGCTGAACTTTGGGACTGAGGTAAGAAATAGCCATGACTGTGCCCCAAGATGGCCCTGAGAACTGGCCTCTGTCCCTGCTTCCAGGGCTCCCTGGGCCCATCCCTCTGAACATTCTGGGTTCAGGAGGCCTCGTTCATACCTTCTGTCTTGCTGCCCCTGAATTGGATGACTTCTTGGGCATCTTTCCAGCCCATAAGTCCACGATCCATCCCCCAATGGGAATGCTATTTCTTTTCCTGTCTCTCTTCCTCCAAACAACTAATTTTACACTGGGTAAAAGCCTCTTTGGGCTTCTGGATTTTAAACTCCGCTTGTTTCTAGGAAGAGGGGGAATAGAAAGGTTAGCTTTTCATGCCCTTGTAGTCCAAATAGTTTATTTGTCATTTTACTCTGAAGGGAGCTGGAAAGATATCATCAGCCTGGGAGGGCTAGGAGGCCCCTAGGATTGGAGTAAGTGATTCGAGTTGTGGGCATACTTCTGGGAGGCAGGTTTCTAATCTCGGCCTGATCTGAGTGGTCCTTTTTCTCAGATGTGAATGTTGACCAACCAGATGAGAAATCAATTATTACCTACGTGGCTACTTACTACCACTATTTCTCCAAGATGAAGGCCCTGGCCGTGGAAGGCAAAAGAATTGGCAAGGTACTCTCCAGCATGGGGGTGGTAGGCATAAAGACCAGAGGAGGCCTGGCCTAGGGGTCCTACTCCCCTAAAGCAGGAGCAGGGGAGGACTGGGCCAGGGAACCCACAGCACGGTTTCACAGGTGCTGGACCACGCCATGGAGGCCGAGCGCCTGGTGGAGAAGTATGAGTCCCTGGCCTCAGAGCTGCTACAGTGGATTGAGCAAACGATCGTGACCCTCAATGACCGGCAGCTGGCCAACTCCCTGAGTGGTGTCCAGAACCAGCTCCAGTCCTTCAATTCCTACCGCACTGTGGAGAAGCCACCCAAGTAGGTGTCCCTGAGCCACACCCTGCCACGGCCTGCCTGCCCCAAGCTGTGCTCACACGGCGGGAAGCCTAAATGAGGGGAGCCTTTTGGGAGGGAGATGCGACAGCACATAAATGCAGTGGAGGCTCGTTTCCCCCCGCTCAGAGCCCCAGTAGCAGTTTCCAAAGTAAAAAACTTTTAATGGTCACCCATTACAAGAAATCATGCTGTGGAAATGATTGCCACGGTATGTAGAGCCGGTGCGGTCTACTCGGAAGAGATTGGTCGGGGTGTCTCGGCAACCCAATCCCAGCTTAAGGACAGGGGATTGGATCCGACAGGCAGGTTGTCGCTGGCAATACGTGCATGTGGCTGGTCACTTGCACATTGCACAGGTTCTTATCATTTATGTACTTTAGCAACTGACTGTTGAAGTATGGAATTACTACTAGATGATTCTATACGGTACATGCTAAAACTTCTGTGTTTTTTGTTTTGGGGCTCTTTTGGAGTTAATGTGTGTCAGCTCCAAAACTAACATTAAGCCAGAAAACATCTGTTCCGGTGCATTCCAGGGAATGATTTGAGGTGTGCCCTTTGACCCAGAAAGTCCTCTTCTGGGCATTGAACAAAGATGTAGCTTCAAGGATATTCACGAACGTGACCTTTGTAAAAGAAAAATAAGTCATGGTACAGCCACTGAAAATAATATCGGAGAAATGCATTTATTCACCTGAAAAGACGTTCATGAAACATAAGAGTTACAAGACAGTTGTCTGTGGATGGCAGAGAGCAAAGGGCTAAGCGTCCAGATTCAAAGTACCTGAGTTCACATCCTGGCTCTGCCACCTACCCTTGTGAGCATTGGGCATTATTTAGCCTGTCTGTGCCTCGGTTTTCACATCTGGAAAATGGGGGTAATGAGAGAATGTAGGTAACAGTGAGAAGGAGTTAGTGCATGCAAAGCCCTGAGAACAGGGCCTGGCTCTCCGTGAGTGAGTCCTCCACAAATGTTAGCTATGGTTATGGTACGATCCCATCTGTGTAAAGCAAAAATGCAGTACATACATGCCCAAGGGTGACAGTGGTCGTGTCTGTGTGGTTTTCAGTTGTTTTAAAATTAGGTTCTTATTTATTTATTTATTGGCGGTACGCGGGTCTCTCACTGTTGTGGCCTCTCCCGCTGCTGAGCACAGGCTCCGGACGCGCAGGCTCAGCGGCCATGGCTCACGGGCCCAGCCGCTCCGCGGCATGTGGGATCTTCCCGGACCGGGGCACAAACCCATGTCCCCTGCATCGGCAGGCGGACTCTCAACCACTGCACCACCAGGGAAGCCCTAAAATTAGGTTCTTTTTAAACGTGGTTGGCCAGTATTTTCACAAGCTTTTATAAGAAGAAAAGCAACACAGAACAACTTCATTCTGAAATGTAAAGAGCCCCCGGGCCCCTCGTGGCCTTTGACTCTGACCCCACCTGGCCTCCTGCCTCAGGTTCACTGAGAAAGGGAACTTGGAAGTGCTGCTCTTCACCATCCAGAGCAAGCTGCGGGCCAACAACCAGAAGGTCTACACGCCCCGCGAGGGCCGGCTCATCTCTGACATCAACAAGGTCCACAGCCTCCCTTCCATCCCTGGGACGACCCATCCTCAGCACCAGCCCCTACTGTCCCTGCTTGAACCCTCGGCCTGGCTTGAACCCCACCCATCCCGGGTGCAGGCGTGACTCCCACATCCTCTCCCGAGTCCTGCACGTCCCCTTCCTCCTCCCTCGGTCTCTCCATGCAAATTATACCCCAATCCCTTATTGTTCAGCATATCCTCGACTCACTGGCCCTACTTTTGTTTCATTTTTTTCACAGACAGCATAAGATTAACAAAAGTAATAGGGTTCGCCCACAGCCCCACCACCAGAAACAAATCCAGTGATTTCCACTGTTCCCTGTCCCCCTCCCGTCTTTGTCCACCAGCAGATGTGGTTTTCATGGGGCTCCATGGCATTCACGCCACCCTGTTCCTCATATTTCCCTGCACAGGCGTCTGACCGCATTCCACAGACCCACTAGACCGAGCTTCCCTGGGACCCACCCTGCACCCCCAGCCCCGGTGACCCCTCCCCGCCCTCACTTCCTGAGCCCTGGCCCTTTAGCACTAATCCTGTCTCCACCTCGCAGGCCTGGGAGCGGCTGGAGAAAGCTGAGCATGAGCGTGAGCTGGCCCTGCGCACAGAGCTGATCCGCCAGGAGAAGCTGGAGCAGCTGGCCGCCCGCTTCGACCGCAAGGCCGCCATGCGGGAGACCTGGCTCAGCGAGAACCAGCGCCTTGTGTCCCAGGTAGGACACGGTGGGGGGCTCTTGGCCTGTCCAGGCAGGTCTGGAGACATGGGAGAGTGAGAGAGAGTGGTGGATAAGGAGCCCTGCGAGGTGGGGAGCTAAAGAAACAAGAACTCCATCACACAGACTTGGAGACCAAGAGCCCGGGAACCAGGGGCCAGAGCGTTGAACAGGAGAAGGGCTGGTGAGACAGGATGGGGTGGGATAGAGAGGACGCTGAGAGCCACCCCGTGGAGTTGGCACCTCGCAGCAGAGGTGCTCCGGGGGTGGGGGGGCAGGGGTGAGCAGAGTGGCTCCCGGAGCTCCCAGCCCTCCCTCCCTGTCCCCGCCCCAGGACAACTTTGGGCTGGAGCTGGCCGCCGTGGAGGCAGCAGTGCGGAAGCACGAAGCCATCGAGACGGACATCGTGGCCTACAGCGGCCGGGTGCAGGCGGTGGGCGCCGTGGCCGCCGAGCTGGCCGCTGAGCACTACCACGACATCAAGCGCATCGCCGCGCGGCAGAACAACGTGGCACGGCTCTGGGACTTCTTGCGGCAGATGGTGGCCGCCCGGCGGGAGCGGCTCCTCCTCAACCTGGAGCTGCAGAAGGTGTTCCAGGACCTGCTCTACCTCATGGACTGGATGGAAGAGATGAAGGTACCAGCGGATGCGAAGGTGGGGTCAAGGTGGTCGGGACCGTGGGAGTACGAAGGGCACGTTCGCCCATCTGCTCAGCCGAACCTTTGCAGAGGATGTACCAGTCCAGGGCCCTGTCCCCGGTTCAGATGAACAGAGCAAACAGCTCCCTGTCCTCAGGGGGCTCACGTTCCAGTGGGAGGAGGCTGATGATCAAACCCGTGGGCCTGTCAATAAACAGCATAGCAGGTGGGCGTGAAACCTATGAGGAAAGGGAGACAGGCCGTGCGATGGAGTCGTCCAGGAAGGCCTCTCTGAAAAATGCCATTTAGGCTGAGAGCAGAGTGTCCCAAGGAGCCAGCACAGGGAGATCTAAGGAGAGAATGTTTCCAGGCAGAAGGAACAGAAAGGCCCTTGGCCTGCTCACGTGTGGCATGTTCCGGATGAGAAAGGAGGCCGGGGGGTGGGGGTGGGCTGCTGTAAGAACAGGGAGGGGACAGGGGATGAGGTAAGGGAGGAAGCAGCCTGCTCGCTTAGGGCTTACAGGCCTGGTCAGGGAGTTTGGATTTTACTCAGAGTAACATGGAGCATTGAAAGTGATTAGAAGGTTTTGAAAAGGGGGAGAGACATGATTCTGCGTTTTTACATTTTTTTTAAATGTCACTTTGACTGCTATTTGAAGAATGGCTGTGGGCAGCCAGAGTGGGAGCAGAGAGAGACCAGTCACAGGCTGTTGCGGTGATCTAGGCGAGAGACAGCGATGTGGATAGGTCTGCAGAGATGTGACGATTGCTGGGGTGCTGGGGACTGAGCCACGACCACAGGAGGGTGGCAGTAATTCTGGTGCTGAGATGATGACTCAGAGCGGAGACTCCAGGAGCAGGGTTTAGCAGGAAAGTTATTCGGCAGGAGGGGAGTTGAGTACAAAGAGGCCAGGGTGCCAGGAGAGAACTCAGGGGTCACTATGTGTGCGAGTGAGGGCTGACAGCTGGGAGCATGTGTGCTCACCTGGGTGCAACACCTGGAGCCGCCCCAAGAGGTCAGGATGTGTGGTTGATCCAGGAAGATGGGACGAGGTTAGTGCCTGTGTGTGGCGGGGCAAGAGGCCTGACTGGGAGGGAACCGGGCGGCTCTCAGACGGCCATCGACATGCTGCATGCGCCTCGCAGGGCCGGCTGCAGTCCCAGGACCTGGGCAAGCATCTGGCTGGAGTGGAGGACCTGCTGCAGCTGCACGAGCTGGTGGAAGCCGACATTGCGGTACAGGCTGAGAGGGTGCGGGCCGTCAGCGCCTCTGCACTGCGCTTCTGCGACCCAGGAAAAGGTGAAAACCGGGAGGGGGAGGAACTGGAGAAAAGGTGGGGGGGGAGCAAGACCGGAAAAACCTGGGGACAGGAAAGATGATGGGTGGACGGTGGGCGACAGAGCTAAGAGAGTGGGGTGGGGGGATTCGTAACTAGGAGTGCACAGGGGGCAGGAGAGGGCTGGGCCACAGCTCTTGGCCCTCTGTTGTGACTGTTTCAGAGTACAAACCGTGCGACCCCCAGCTGGTGTTGGAGCGGGTGGCCGCCCTGGAGCAGAACTATGAGTCGCTGTGCAAGTTGGCAGCGGCTCGGCGGGCCCGGCTGGAGGAGTCCCGGCGACTCTGGCGCTTCCTCTGGGAGGTGGGCGAGGCAGAGGCCTGGGTGCGGGAGCAGCAGCACCTGCTGGCCTCAGCAGAAACCGGCCGGGACCTGACCGGCGTCCTCCGCCTGCTCAACAAGCACACAGCCCTGCGAGGCGAGATGAGCGGCCGGCTGGGGCCCCTGAAGCTCACCCTGGAGCAAGGCCAGCAGTTAGTGGCCGAGGGCCACCCCGGGGCAGGCCAGGCCGCCGCCCGCACCGCCGAGCTCCAGGCGCAGTGGGAGAAGCTGGAGGCCCTGGCGGAGGAGCGCGCCCAGCGGCTCGCCCAGGCCGCCAGCCTCTACCAGTTCCAGGCGGACGCAAACGACATGGAGGCCTGGCTGGTGGACGCGCTGCGCCTGGTGTCCAGCCCCGAGCTGGGACATGACGAGTTCTCCACGCAGGCCCTGGCCCGGCAGCATCGGGCCCTGGAGGAAGAGATCCGAGGCCACCGGCCCACCCTGGACACCCTGAGGGAGCAGGCCGCGGCCCTGCCTCCCGTGCTGAGCCGCACGCCTGAGGTGCAGGGCCGGCTGCCCACCCTGGAGAGGCACTACGAGGAGCTGCTGGCCCGCGCGGGCGAGCGCGCACGTGCCCTGGAGGCGGCCCTGGCGCTCTACACCATGCTCAGCGAGGCGGGGGCCTGCGGGCTCTGGGTGGAGGAGAAGGAGCAGTGGCTAAACGGGCTCGCCCTGCCTGAGCGCCTGGAGGACCTGGAGGTCGTGCAGCAAAGGTGGGCCCTGCTCACGCCCCACCCTCCCCAGTGGCCTTGCGAGTTTGGGGCCAGTGTATAGGGTGGTCCCCATGTGTGTGGTGTATGGCGGGTGCCACCTGCTCTGGCTACATCCTTTGGAGTCTTGCCAGTCGTCTGGTTTCTGCTTTAATGAGAAACGTTAAATAGCCTCAGAAATAGAAACATTATACCGCAAACTCCTATACAGCCATCACCCAAATTCAGTCGTCGTCAGTATCTTGCTCTGTTTGATTAATTGTCCTTTTCAGAAGCAAATCCCCAGTATTAACGTTTCACCTCTGTATTCTCCAGGAGCACAGAAATTTGCAATATGGGTACACTATTTTGTAATTGTGTGTGCAGGCTTAGACTAGCTAAGGCTTTGAAGTTATAAACCTTTTAGACAGAGACACTGATTAACCCCTCGTGAAGTAGCTTTATTTACAGAATAAGAAATCCTAAAATAATTTAGAAATGATGATTTTCTTATAGAACCACACACAATACCATTATCACATAAAACAAAATTAGCAATTCCTTGATATCACCTACTACTCAATCTTCTTTTTCCTTCTGTTGGTTTACTTATTTATTTATTTGTTTTTCTTTTTTGGCTGCACTGGGTCTTAGTTGCGGTACTCGGGATCTTTGTTGCGGCATGTGGGATCTTTCGTTGTGGCGCACGGGCTTCTCTCTAGTTCTGGCGTGTGGGTTTTCTCTTTCCAGTTGTGGCGCACGGGCTCAATAGTTGAGGCGCACGGGCTTAGCTGCCCTGTGGCGTGTGGGATCTTAGTTCCCTGACCAGGGATGGAACCCGCATCCCCTGCATTGGAAGGCAGATGCTTTACCACTGGACCACCAGGGAAGTCCCTACTACTCAATCTCTAGTCAAATTTCCTGGTGGTTTTAAAAATGTAATTAAAGATGTTTTGTTGCTTTTTTCAATATATCCCATGACAGGAGTCAGAAACCCCTATGCCAAATACAGCCTCTGCCTGTTTTTGTAAATAAAGCTTTATTGGAACATAGCCATGCCCATTCATTTGCATGTCATCCCTGTGTCTGCTTTTGCACTAAAACAGCAGAGCTGAATATTCGTGATAAAGACCGAATGGCTCACAAAACCTAAAATATTTATTACGTGGCCCATTTGCAGACTCTGCTCTATGAGAATATGAAATGTTCCAGGAGAAGTTATGCTTCACATCTTTATCACTTAAATTTTTTTCATTATCAACTCATTTTTTAACACATATTAGTAAGGTGGGACCCAGGTAGGCAGCTAAGGGGTAAGTCCCAGGAGGAATAAGGGAGGTTCTGCTGAAGGGTGAAGGCCTGTGCCAGGGATTAGTTTGACTTGTTGTCTAGCTGGTCCTCACCTTTAATTTTTACCATGTTTTTGAGCCACTCTAGAGATGACAGTTTTTCTACTTGTCTGGGGGGAGTTGGGGGCTCCCCCTTGATCCACAGATGCTATGAACCACGTAGGGAAGAGGTGCAGAGACTCCTGTCAATAAGCCTCATGTTGACGGAGAGGAGTTCTCGTGGGCATGCATCTAAGGGAGGTGGACCAGCGCACCGCTGCTTCCCACCACTCATGCCCAGCTCTTCCACCCCATCAGGTTCGAGACCCTGGAGCCTGAAATGAACGCCCTTGCAGCGCGAATTACTGCTGTGAATGACATCGCAGAGCAGTTGCTGAAGGCCAACCCCCCGGGGAAGGACAGCATTGTCAACACCCAGAAGCAGCTCAACCACAGGTGGGGTGAGAAAGGATGCAGCAGACAGGACGGCAGCTGGAAGAGAGTTCTGTAGGGCATGGGAGAGAGGCTAAAATGAGGAGGGAAAGCCATCTGAAATATGTCGGAGGGGGGTGGTGATGAAAGAGATGGAAGTGGGGTAAAGGTCGTCTGAAGGGGCTGGTGCCTGGACAGGGAGCAGACAAGGAGGAGTCACGGGAAGATGAGTGGGGAGCAGGCTCTCTAAACGGCAGAAGCAGGCGGTAGGTTATACCAAGGGCGAGAGAGCAGGAAGAAGCTTCCCATCTACCTGCACAGGGCGGGAAAGCTGAGCAGTTCCGGACACTCCCTCTGCCCTCAGGTGGCAGCAGTTTCGGTCCCTGGCGGACGGCAAGAAGGCAGCTCTGACGTCAGCCCTGAGCATCCAGAACTACCACTTAGAGTGCACAGAGACCCAGGCCTGGATGAGAGAAAAGACCAAGGTCATCGAGTCCACCCAGGGCCTGGGCAATGACCTGGCCGGGGTGCTGGCGCTGCAGCGTAAGCTGGCTGGCACCGAGAGGGACCTGGAGGCCATCGCTGCCCGGGTGGGCGAACTGACCCGAGAGGCAAATGCCCTGGCTGCTGGCCACCCCGCCCAAGCCCCTGCCATCAGCGCCCGGCTTGGAGAGGTGCAAGCCGGCTGGGAGGACCTCAGGGCCACCATGCGGCGACGAGAGGAGTCGCTGGGCGAGGCGCGGCGGCTGCAGGACTTCCTGCGCAGCTTGGATGACTTCCAGGCCTGGCTCGGCCGCACGCAGACCTCCGTGGCCTCTGAAGAAGGGCCGGCCACCCTGCCTGAGGCAGAGGCCCTCCTGGCCCAACATGCAGCCCTGCGGGGAGAGGTAGAGCGGGCCCGGAGCGAGTACAGCCAGCTTCGGGCCGTGGGTGAGGAGGTGACCCGGGACCAGGCCGATCCCCAGTGCCTCTTCCTACGGCAGCGACTCGAAGCGCTGGGAACCGGCTGGGAGGAGCTGGGCCGCATGTGGGAGAGCCGACAAGGCCGTCTTGCCCAGGCCCATGGCTTCCAGGGGTTCCTGCGGGATGCTCGCCAGGCCGAGGGCGTGCTCAGCAGCCAGGTAAGAGTCCGGGGGGCAAAGTCCCAACCAGGAAAAAGTGGGAAATAGGGACCAAAGGAATGTGAAGGAGTGGTGGATGAGGAGGTAAACGCAGCACATGGAGTAGGTGAGGGAACAGGATGGGCAGGGAGAACACGTTAAAAAAAAAATACGGGGGCTCCCCTGGTGGCACAGTGGTTGAGAGTCCGCCTGCCGATGCAGGGGACACGGGTTCATGCCCCGGGCCGGGAAGATCCCACATGCCGCAGAGCGGAGGGGCCCGTGAGCCATGGCCGCTGAGCCTGCGCGTCCGGAGCCTGTGCTCCGCAACGGGAGAGGCCACAACAGTGAGAGGCCAGCGTACCGCAAAAAAAAAAAAAAGGGAGTAAAAAAAAAAAGATGTAAACATAACTTACCAAAACTGACTAGAGAAGAAATAGAAAACCTGGCTTGTCATATAACAGAAATGTAATCAGCAGCTATAAATAAGATGGAACAGGACTTGGAGTATTAAAGGCCCTCCAGCCCAGCTCCGTTCTAACTTTCTGAGACTCCCACATAATCAGGCACCATCCCTCCGTCTTCAGAGCCAGAGTCTGCCTGTCCCTACCTGGTTGGCTTCCATGTCTCAGATGGGCCCTTTGGTAGGTTCCTTCTGAGAGGTTGAGAAATGAGCTCGGTATCTCCCCTCCCGCACAGGAATATGTTTTGTCTCACACGGAGATGCCGGGGACACTCCAGGCTGCTGATGCCGCCATTAAAAAACTGGAAGACTTCATGAGCACCATGGATGCCAACGGTGAGCGGATCCGCGGGCTCCTGGAAGCCGGGCGCCAGCTGGTGTCTGAGGGCAACATCCATGCCGAGAAGATCCAAGAGAAGGCAGACTCCATAGAGAGGAGGTATGATGAGGACAGTGGGCAAATGAGGGTCCCTAAAGGGGACCAGGTGAAAACAGGATGAACATGGCACTCAGACCGACAGATGGGGGTGGGGAGCTGACAAAAAGCAGAGGAGGAAAAACCAAGTGGTCCGAGAGGGACTGAGTCACAGGCGGGGAAGTTCCGCCTCCCCGAAGTCTCCTAGGGTAGCTGGACACTGGGCCTCAGGGTTGCTGGGTTGACTTGTAGCGCTCCCGGAAGGTATTGTCCCCAGAGGAGGAGGACTGAGGGCTTCTAGGTTAGTTAGAGGGTCATAACTCTTTCATAGCAAGTTCAAGGGCTTCACAGGGGCCTGTCATTACAGACACAGGAAGAATCAAGAAGCAGTGCAGCAGCTTTTGGGCCGTCTTCGGGACAACCGAGAGCGGCAGTGTTTCTTACAAGACTGTCACGAGGTGAGGCTCTCAGTCCCCCCGTCGCCTCTGACGTTCCCTGGCCACCCTTTCCCACAACGCCCTCGCTCTCTGAGCCTGGAGTCAGTCCACTGCAGTGTCACCTGAGCATGTGAATCCCTGCCTGGCTTCTCCCCACATCCCCCACCTCCCCCGACTCACCCTCGCCCCCTTCCCGCTTCACGCTTCCCTCTCTCTGAAGTGTATTCTGCCCTTCTCCATCCCTGCTCCATGATCGGTCCAGCTGAAACTCTGGATTGACGAGAAGATGCTGACAGCCCAGGACGTGTCCTATGATGAGGCCCGCAACCTGCACACCAAGTGGCAGAAGCACCAGGCGTTCATGGCCGAGCTGGCCGCCAACAAGGACTGGTTGGACAAGGTGGACAAGGTGAGCAATGGGACGGGGGCAGCAAGAAGGAAGCCTTTGGAGCCTCCTCCCTTCAGCATCCCAGCCGCAGTGCAGGGGAGGGTCCTGGCTTCAGGATCTGGCTTAGAGATCATGGAGCCCTTAGTGCCAAACTTCCAAGGTGGAAAGAAATGGTCTGGGGAGCAAATGTCTTAGGTCAATGGGACAGTGACTCCAGAACTTTGAGAAAAGGCAAATTAGTACGGAGCCAGACTGCAGCTTTGGGTCAGCACGATATCTGTTCCTGGTCCAGAGCAGGAGGGCACTCTTCAGTGGGGTCATCAAACTTCTCTGAAGGGCCAGGCGGAAAATATCTTAGGCTTTGCAGGCCACGCAGTTTCTGCTGTTATTACTCAACTCTGCCAGTGTGGTGCCAAATCAGCCACAGGGAATACATAAGCGAATGAGTGTAGCTGGGTTCCAATAAAACTTTATTTATAAAAACAGGTGGTGGGCCAGATTTGGCCCTCGGGCCACAGTTTGCCAACCTCGTTTTTGAGTCTTGCTTTCCCGGTATTTGGTCTCCCACCCACCTCTGCCTCGAGCTGAGCGCAGGCAGAACTTAATTTCTACTCAGCAAGTATTCCTGGACAACATCCTGTGTGCTCAGCACTCTAGGTGCCGCAAGGTATATAAAAAGATGCTTTCCTTCCCTCAAGGGCATGACGGTTGGGAAGAGGAAGAGACCAGTGTGGATCCAGTTTCTCCATTTGTTCAGCAAATATTTACTTTGTGCTACTCTGTACAAGGCCTTGTATTAGGCACTGAGTGGGGAACAAAGGTGATTCCATTGCAGGCTCCACCCTCAAGGAATGACACAGGAGCCAGGATATGAGACATGTACACAAACAGCTAAAGTCAATCCAAAGCAGAATATAACAAATATAATGAGAGAGCCTGATAAAGCCTGGGCACTAAGGAGAGAGGAGATGTGGGAATCCTAGAAGCAGGGGCCAGCGGGGCAGTCCATGAAGGACGAGTAGAATTTGGACAGGCAGAGGTGTTGAGGGAAAGATGTTTCTTGGTAGAGAAACCAGAAACCAGGGGTGTGGAAGTGGGGCACCTGTCCAGGAGCAAGGGCGTAAGTCCTTCTGGCAGGAGCACAGAATGCGTGAAGCGGCCATGGAAGGAAAGGTGGGAAAAGCCTGCCAGGCCGGGTCATGAAAAGCCCCGATCACCACGTAAGGACTGTGCATCAGAGTGGATTGTGCCGACGGTTGGTAAAGTTACCCAGCGGTGCTCTTCATCCTGGCCTGAAGGCAGTGTCTTGGTTTGTGTTCCCCTAGAAGCAAGGTTTCCAGTGCAGGCCACTTCCACGGGAGGTGATCACGGGAATGCCAGTAGCGGGTGGGGAGGTGAGGCGGAGAAGGGAAGGTAGTCAGTGAAGGGTCCACTGCCATGCCAGTTACCCCAGTGGGCACCTGGCACTCAGTCCTCATGGGACACCTGGGCGACGGTGTGGAACATGCATCAGAGTTATCCCAACCAAAGCAAGGGCTCCCAGCGTTGGTCCACCAATGCCCTGGCTGTCGCTGGTTGAGGACTGCTTCTGGGGGCATAACTCCCTGGCACTTCCAGGCCACCTTGCGTACAGATCAAGTCACGCTGCCCTCACCTCCCCAGAAACCAAAGTTCTCAAGAAGAAGAGCTGGGAGTGGGGAAACCAGGTGAGAGTCACTTGCCATAGTTCAGGTGAGAGGTAATGAGCTGAGAAACACAAAATGATGGCCGATAACACAATAGCACGTGCAATATGACACTGAAAACCACAAGCACCAGGGAACTCAAAATAAGGAGAGAGCGCAGTGGCCTCTTAACTGAGACAAGGTTGTGTTTTGGGGGTTTTTTTTGCGGTACGCAGGCCTCTCACTGTTGTGGCCTCTCCTGTTGCGGAGCACAGGCTCCGGACACGCAGGCTCAGTGGCCATGGCTCACGGGCCCAGCCGCTCCGCGGCACATGGGATCTTCCTGGACCGGGATACGAACCCGTGTCCCCTGCATCAGCAGGCGGACTCTCAACCACTGCGCCACCAGGGAAGCCCTGAGACGAGGTTTGATGGGACCTTGAGGAAGGAGTAGGGTTTACTCAGCAGTGAGGGTAGGAGAGCTTAAAAAGCTTGGAGAACACCCAAGAACTCGGTAGGATAGCCCTTACTTCAGGTCTCTGCTGCCCTTTAGGTCCCTGTTCTGCTATCGGCTCGTATTCAGTGGTATCTAATTCTGACACTGACCCCTTCCTTGTCCCACACCCAGGAAGGGCGGGAGCTGACTCTGGAGAAGCCGGAGCTGAAAGCTCTGGTGTGGGAGAAGCTAGACGACCTGCACAGGCGCTGGGACGAGCTGGAGACCACCACCCAGGCCAAAGCCCGCAGCCTCTTTGATGCCAACCGAGCTGAGCTGTTTGCCCAGAGCTGCTCTGCCCTGGAGAGCTGGCTGGAGAGCCTGCAGGCCCAGCTGCACTCCGACGACTATGGCAAGGACCTCACCAGCGTCAACATCCTGCTCAAGAAGCAGCAGGTACACGGCGGGCCTTTGGTGGGACTGGTGAACAGCAGAAGAAACGAGGGGGGAGTCAGTAGCTCTTGAGGTTCACGAGACCATCCTCAGCCCTCGCAGACAGCATCTTCACTGGTATTTCTCAAGGCGACTTCCACGGGCCACCAATGTCAGAATCTCTGGGAGTGTGTGTCAGTCAGAGTAAAGTCGGGAGACAGAAACCACACACAAACTTGAACAAGGAAACTTTAGTGAAAAGAACTACTAACTAATAAAAGAGGGTTACCTGCCAGTGGGGTAAAGAGAACTCCAAAACAGGGATCAGAAAACATTTTTCTGTAAAGGGCCAAATAGTATTTTGAGCTTTGAGGGTCATACAGTCTCTGTCACAACTGTTCAGCTCTGTCCTCCTAGGGTAAAAGCAGCCATAGTCGATGCGTAAAAAGACTGGTGTGGCTGTATGCCAATAAAACTTGATTTACAAAACCCAGCCAGGGGCGGGGTTTGCTGACCCCTGGTCTAAAGAATGCAGGAATAGCACATGTAGGGAGCAGCTACTGCCTCTAGGACTGAGGAGGGGGCGCCCAGGAAGGAATGGGATGCCCTCCTCCTACCCCAAGGCTGAGTTTCAGACCTCACTGGTGAAGGCAGAGGCCCGCTGGATGGTGTAGAAATTTGCTGGGGTGTCACAGACCAGAGCAGGTCTGAATCTGGCAGGCCAAGGCTGGCCATCAGGAAGTTGCCACTGAGATGCCAGCAAAACCTGCTGGAGGGTGAGGGCCACCGGGTCTCCTGCACACCGTGGGCAGTTGTACCGCAGGAGCAAGAAGGAAAGCACACTGGAACCGTAGCTAGAAGCCTCTGCCCCGCCTGTGCATCCAGGTGTCCCTCCAGCGCCCTCTACGGACAAGGCCTAGTGTTGCACCAGCTGGCAAAGGAGAAATATTTTTACAGGGTCCAGTTCCAGTGACTCAAAATGGGCAAAGATGGACTTGGAACTGAGATGGATTGGGGACTGAGAGACAGTAAATTGATAGCTAGCACAGTTCTCACACCCCCTGGATTCTCATATGTATTAAAGTTTGAGATCCACTGATGTAGGCCATGAAGAGATACTCTCCCTGGACTGAGCCCCAGGGATAAGAATTCATGATTGGCTCGATATAGACCAGAGTCTCCGCTGAGTTTGAAGGTGGAGGCACGGTGATAACACCTCCTTCCTCTTCCGGTTGGCAGATGCTGGAAAGGGAGATGGCTGTGCGAGAGAAGGAGGTGGAAGCAATCCAGGCACAGGCAAAAGCTCTGGCCCAGGAAGACCAGGGTGCAGGGGAGGTGGAGAGGACCTCGCGGGCTGTGGAGGAGAAGTTCAGGGCCCTGTGCCAGCCCATGAAGGAGCGTTGCCGGCGTCTGCAAGCCTCTCGCGAGCAGCACCAGTTCCACCGGGATGTGGAGGATGAGATCGTGAGTCTCCGGCGCCTGGGACGGGGCTGTCTTTGGCTCTCTAATCTCCTTCTTGGATGCTGGGGGGAATGCCAGCAGTGCTCTGTTTTCTCTTCCCTTTGGCACTGAAAGTCAACCCTCTAGGGACACCCTCTAGGTCCCTTGGCCCCAGAACCGGGAACCCTAGAAAACCTTCCCCCAGGAGTCCCCACTATCCAACCCCTAGCTCGGACTTTGCCCTCCGGACCTCCACTAACCCCCACTTTCGTATCCAGTTGTGGGTGACGGAGCGGCTCCCCGTGGCTAGCTCCATGGAGCATGGCAGGGACCTGCCCAGTGTCCAGCTCCTCATGAAGAAAAACCAGGTGAGGCAGAGGCTAAAGGCAGAAGAAAGGGTCCCAAGAGCCTCCCCAGACTTGAAAGTGTGTTTTCTTAAGAACTGGGGTTCCTCTGGCTCCCCCTGGTTGCTGGGTGTAATTCTAGACTTCAGTGGTTCGCCTTTCCTCACCTCGGGAGGGTGGGTTCCCCTGGTGGGAGATCGTGTGGACTGAAGGGGCGTCATGGGCCAGAAAAGAGGGGAGGTGAGAGGACGCAGGGAGGATGAGAAACAATGGTGTGAAGGGGGGCTTGCTGTTGAGTAAGCGTAAGGGGGGATGTAGGGTGAGGGGGTCCCTCGGCAAGCCTTTCAGTCTCCTCCTCTGTCGCCACGGACAGACCCTGCAGAAGGAGATCCAGGGCCACGAGCCGCGGATCGCGGACCTAACGGAGCGACAGCGCGCTCTGGGTGCGGCGGCAGCAGGCCCGGAGCTGGCTGAGCTACAGGAAATGTGGAAGCGCCTGGGCCACGAGTTGGAGCTTCGAGGGAAGCGACTGGAGGAGGCCCTGCGGGCCCAGCAGTTCTACCGTGACGCCGCAGAGGCAGAGGCCTGGATGGGCGAGCAGGAGTTACACATGATGGGCCAGGAGAAGGCCAAGGTGAGAGCCAGACCAGAGCGCAGGCTACGGCTTTCCTCCCCCCTCCCCCTATTCTCTGCTGCCCCTCTCCCCTCCCCCAGGACGAGCTGAGTGCCCAGGCAGAGGTGAAGAAGCATCAGGTATTGGAACAAGCCCTGGCCGACTACGCCCAGACCATCCACCAGCTGGCAGCCAGCAGCCAAGACATGATTGATCACGAGCACCCAGAGAGGTGAGCATAGCACCTGGACCCCCAGGCCAGTCCCTGGGGGAGAGGGGAGCCAGTTCCAGAAAGGCCCAGAGATTGCAGAGCCTTCCGTACTGCATGTGTACACGACCATCTAGAAAGCTGGAGAAGGAGGGACTTGGCGAGCAGCTGGGGGGCAGGACTCTCTGGGATAGACTAGGGGTCAGAGCAGTGTGTCCTCCCCTCCCCCGCAGCACGCGCATATCGATCCGCCAAGCCCAGGTGGACAAGCTGTACGCCAGCCTGAAGGAGCTGGCGGGAGAGCGGCGGGAGCGCCTGCACGAGCACCTGCGTCTGTGCCAGCTCCGCCGGGAGCTGGACGACCTGGAGCAGTGGATCCAGGAGCGCGAGGTGGTGGCAGCCTCGCACGAGCTGGGCCAGGACTACGAGCACGTGACTGTGAGTGCGGGGAGGACAGTGGCCACAGGTGGGCTCCGGGAAGGGTAGACTAGAACTTCATCCTGTCCCAGGTAGCATGGGGTGCTGTCTGGCTGTCCACCAGGGCCCCTGGGAGACTAGCACTTCATCCTGGGCGGAGCACCAAGGGGCAGGGGTGCAAGACCAGGTCGTGCAGACGCTGTCCTCTGGGTTCTGAGATATTTAATTGGGAGAATCGTGCAGAAAGGAGGACGTGGGGCTGCGCATAGACGCGGGCCAAAAGGAAATGACCGATCACTGTTTTCCAGCAGAACTCACCAGTACACTGGGGACTTGAGATTCCTCCCCACGGTTTGGGGGTTGGACACTCACTGGTGCCGAAATATGGACCATAGTTAGGGTATCCTTGTCTGAAGACTCAAGGTTCCAAGTTCCCCTTTGCTGGGGGCTGGAGGCTGGGCGTGTCAGTCAAATCCAGGGTCAGTGCTTCTTCCAGTTGCTTCTGCTGCCTAAGTCGGCCCTGCTGAAGAAATCTACTTTGGCTCATGTGGCCCAGGGAAAGAAGTGGGTTCTCAGTCTGGGGTGAAAGGACTTGCCCTGCAAGTCAGGGACCACATCACAGTGCTGTCCGTGCAACCGCTTCCTCTGCCAGATGCTCCGGGACAAATTCCGAGAGTTCTCCCGGGACACGAGCACGATCGGCCAGGAGCGCGTGGACAGCGCCAACGCCTTGGCCAACGGGCTCATCGCCGGGGGCCATGCCGCCCGGGCCACGGTGGCTGAGTGGAAGGACGGTCTCAATGAGGCCTGGGCTGACCTGCTCGAGCTGCTGGACACGCGGGGTCAGGTGCTGGCAGCCGCACACGAGCTGCAGCGCTTCCTGCACGGTGCGCGCCAGGCCCTGGCGCGGGTGCAGCACAAGCAGCAGCAGCTTCCAGACGGGACCGGCCGGGACCTCAACGCTGCCGAGGCCCTGCAGCGCCGGCACTGTGCCTTTGAGCACGACATCCAGGCCCTCAGCGCCCAGGTCTGACTCAAGCATGGATGGAGGCAGGGGGGAGGGACGAGGGGGCTTAGAGGAGACTCCGTGGGGAACATGGGGAGGCTGGAGGGGTCGCATCCTCTGCAGGGCCACGTAGGGATGACGTTAGGATGGTTCCAGGAAACCGTCTCTGGCCAGGGGACATCTAGCCACCCCGTCCACACCTGTAATGACCAGGCTCTTTGAGGGCCCGTGACATTATCACATGGTCCTGGTGGGTAGAAGGTTCTTCATGGTGTACTAAAATCCATCTGTTGGTCCCACTCAGGTGTTAGACCTACACAAAATAAGCATAGATCCTTCCTGCAGCCATTTAAACCCGGTCGGCCCCACACTGAAGTCCCTTCTTCAGGCCGAAATTCTCACTCTAGCAATCTTTGAGGTCCCCCACGAGCTGGACAGGCCTCTGAAAGCTCATCGGCTAGTGACCCTTTTAAAGGGTTGATCCCCAGGTTAAGCCCAGGCCCCCTGGTAAGACCCTATAGGGCAGAGTATGACAGGGCTTACTCTGGACTCCAGCCCTCATCTTTCCCAGCACCTCCCCCCCCACCAGCTCCTCCCCCTGCTTCTCCGGCTGGTAAAATGGGCAGGAGGTCTTGAGCAGAGGTCAGGACTGAGGAAGGTTGCAGCCCCTCAGAGTCTCCCAACTCTGCCTGACTTTGACCTGGGCCCCGGCAGGCCCAGCAGGTGCAGGATGACGGCCACCGGCTCCAGAAGGCCTACGCCGGAGACAAGGCCGAGGAGATCGGCCGCCACATGCAGGCCGTGGCCGAGGCCTGGGCGCAACTTCAGGGAAGCTCTGCTGCCCGCCGCCAGCTGCTGCTGGACACCACGGACAAGTTCCGCTTCTTCAAGGCTGTCCGGGAGCTGATGCTGTGGATGGACGGAGTGAACCTGCAGATGGATGCCCAGGAGCGGCCCCGGTGAGGCCCACAGAGCCTGGCGGCCTCCGGGGGTTATGGGCTGGTGGCCGGGATAGGGTTGTGGGCAGCGGGTGATGTGGTCTCCGTGCCCCCAGGGATGTTTCCTCCGCAGACCTGGTCATCAAGAACCACCAAGGCATCAAGGCGGAGATAGAGGCCAGGGCTGACCGCTTCTCCTCTTGCATCGACATGGGACAGGGGCTGCTCGCCAGGAGCCACTACGCGGCTGAGGAGGTGGGTGAGGCCTGGGCGTAGCCGGGCGCCCTCACGGGGGAGGGCTGAATGCTGATTTCTCCTCTGAGTCTTCCTGCTTCCTTTCATTCTTTCTTTGCAGAAACCTTTCACCTTCCCCTTAGTGCTGTTCAGGGATCTCCCCGTTTTGTCTTTCTCCCAGAACTGTCTGCCTCTTGAAATCAGAAATCACTGGTTCCCCCATGTGAGACCCCCAGGGACCCTGGCAAGGCCCCTCTGGGTGCTAACTCGCATCTCCCCCCCCACACCCCGCCCCGACCCAGATCTCAGAGAAGCTGTCTCAGCTTCAGGCACGGCGCCAGGAGACAGCTGACAAGTGGCAGGAGAAGATGGACTGGCTGCAGCTTGGTGAGCCGCTGTAGGAAACTGAGGGCTCCAGGCCCTGGGCGGTGAGGGAGCGGCTGGGGGTCTTGCACCCTGTAGTTTCCAGAGTAGGTGAGACCAGGAATCTGGGGCGTGGAATTCAAGGCCCCCACCCTTGGCACTGCCTGGCTCTGCCCTAAGCTCCTGCTCTGGGGCAGTGGCTTTCTCTGTGTCCCTGTGCTTGAAGCTGCTGTGGCTATAATACCCTGTCATTGCCCACCCTGATTTGCCTGCAGTTTTGGAGGTGCTCGTGTTTGGGAGAGACGCAGGTATGGCGGAGGCCTGGCTGTGCAGCCAGGAGCCGTTGGTGCGAAGTGCTGAGCTGGGTTGCACAGTCGATGAAGTCGAGAGCCTCATCAAGCGGCACGAAGCCTTCCAGAAGTCCGCAGTGGCCTGGGAGGAGCGTTTCAGCGCACTGGAGAAGCTCACGGCGGTGAGGGCTACAGGGCCCCAGGAGTACCGGGCCCATCCCACTGCCCCAGACTTTGCGCACTCTCCTGCTTGAAGAAGGCATTTCTTCTCTTCCCATTGCCCCAGCATCTCCCAGATGTAAGCCAAGAGTGCCCTGTTGTCACCTGAGCTTTAGGAGCCATCTGTTTCCCTGGGTGGCACTAAGAGACACCATCCCCCCCATAACTCCTAATCCCCACCTTCATCTGGAATTATAGTCTCCATTCTTCCTGCTTCATCAGACTAGAGCTGAGACATTTCAGCTTTCCCCAATGCCTGGGACCTTCCATGCTCTGACCTCAGAATTTTTTGACAGCTGGAGGAGCAGGAGAAGGAGCGGAAAAGAAAGAGGGAGGAAGAGGAACGGAGGAAACAGCCCCCTGCCCCAGAGCCCACAGCCAGTGTGCCTGAAGGGGCCCTGCTGGACAGCCAGACAGCTCCCGATGCTACCTGGGACAGGTGAGAGGTGGGACACTTCGGGGAGGAAGAGGGGGCTGAGCCACAGCAACACACAGACTTCACGTTCTCTGTCACCTCTGCCGTTCCAGAGCCCAGCCCCGCCTGCCAGCATCCTCACAGCCAGCCAGCGTGAACGGCGTCTGCACAGATGCGGAAGCCCCACAGGTGACTCCTGCTGCCCCAAGTGCCCCCATCAGAATCTTAGCCCCTCCCCTTGCACATCTGCTTACAGCGTCTTGTCCTTGTAGCCCCTGGTGGAACAACAGAGACTTGAGCAGGGCAGCTTCCCAGAAGGGCCTGTGAGTTTCTCCTGGAGGTGTGGGTATCGATAACTGGGAGATATGGGATGAAATGGGGGTATGAGCTGGGCGGTGGGGACAGCAGGGTCAGGAGAGGGCAGAGACTCAGAGGAAACGTGGAGGTGGCAAGACCAGCTCATGGACTTCCAGCTTCGCGACCTGCAGGCTAGGTGTCTCCCATCTTATCTTTTTTGTTTGTTTGTTTTTTGCTTTACGCGGGCCTCTCACGCTGTGGCCTCTCCCGTTGCGGAGCACGGGCTCCGGACGCGCAGGCTCAGCGGCCATGGCTCACGGGCCCAGCCACTCCACGGCATGTGGGATCCTCCCGGACTGGGGCACGAACCCGTGTCCCCTGCATCGGCAGGCGGACTCTCAACCACTGCACCACTGGGGAAGCCCCCATCTTATCTTTTGACACAGACACCATTTTCTTCACAGGGGTCTGGTGCTGGGGACGAGGCCAATGGGCCACGGGGAGAGAAGCCGACCCGGACACGGGGCCCAACCCCTCCTATAATGCCCCAGAGCAGGTCATCCGAGTCAGCCCGGGTTGCCACCTTGCCCACCCGCGGCCCGGAGCTCTCTGCCCAAGAACAGATGGAGGGGCTGCTGTGCCGCAAACAGGAGATGGAGGCCTTTGGCAAGAAGGCCGCCAACAGGTACTGGGTCTGGTCATGTGGTGCCTGCGGCCTCTGCAGCTCCTGCCTTCTGGAGAGGCTTGCCCAGAACCTCTTCCTAGACTGGGGGGGTGGGGGGTAGGACTCAGGAGCAGGTGGGGCCTCAGGTGAGGGCCGGGAGGGTGTAGAGACGAGGGGCCTAATGACAGGAGTGGCACTGGGAGTCCCTGGACAGCCAAGCTGTTCCCAGGATGCCTGGCCCCTCAAAGGCCAGTCGGTCACCTGCGTCTCCTCCTCGTCACCTGCACCATGTCTCTCCCAGGTCATGGCAGAACGTGTACTGTGTCCTGCGGCGTGGGAGCCTTGGCTTTTACAAGGATGCTAAGGCAGCCAGTGCAGGAGTGCCGTACCACGGAGAAGTGCCTGTCAGCCTGGCCAGAGCCCAGGGCAGCGTTGCCTTTGATTATCGAAAGCGCAAGCATGTCTTCAAGCTGGGGTAGGAATGGAACGTGCCCTCAGGATGGGAGGGAAGGTCACAGTGATACAAGGCACAGGGGAGCCACTAGGGGACAGAGAGGTCAAGGAGGGAGAGGCGGAGGATCTGGCTGTATTCCACACTAAGGGGAGCCGAAGCACCAAGACGCAGGCCTGTCAAGCTGAAAAGTTATCCTGCCTGGGAGGTCTTGAGGCAGGATGCTGGCGCTCCCCTGTCTCCAGGTACCTCCGGGGGCCTGCCCCTGCCTGCTCCTGGTCCTCGGCAGCCAATCAGGAAGGATGTGCTTTGGCACAGTCCTGGGACTCTGAAGAACGTGCAGAACGTGTCTGATCTGGCTCTGAGGTTCCCGGGCATGTTCTCCAGCCTGGTCTCTGGGTGATAGTGAGCTCTCACCAGCCCTGATCTGGCCAATCAGAGTCTCAGCTCTGCCCTGAAGTTTCTCTCTCTCCCAACAGCTTACAGGATGGGAAAGAATATTTATTCCAGGCCAAGGATGAGGTGAGCTGTCCCTTCTCCTCCCGTGTCCCCCTTCTCTCTGGGAAGTCTTAGAACCTCCAGATGCACATTTCTTTCTTCCCTCGCCTCTCTCTTTTTCCTTGTCTGAAGTGTCTCATTCTTCGATATCAGACAACCCACAATGTGCCAACTGGATGTTTGTGAAGGCCACACCAAAACATGTTCCCTACCTTAAAGGGGCCTTTTTCTCCAGTGAGATGAGGCAGTCATCTCCACCTCCTCCTCTTCCACTTCCCCACTGTGGGCGAGCCAGCCACCCAAGCATAGCATCCTCCAAGCTGACCAGTTGTCTTTCCACGCCCCACTGCAGGCAGAGATGAGCTCGTGGTTGAGGGTGGTGAATGCAGCCATTGCCACTGTGTCCTCGGCCTCTGGAGAGCCTGAAGAGCCAGCGGTGCCCACTGCCACCCGGGGCATGACCCGGGCCATGACCATGCCCCCGGTATCACCGGTCGGGGCGGAGGGACCTGTCGTACTTCGCAGCAAGGATGGCAGAGAACGAGAGCGAGAAAAGCGCTTCAGCTTCTTCAAGAAGAACAAGTAGTTGGGGGCGAGACTCCCAGGCCAGCTGCCTCCCTCTGTCCAGGAAACTGCCAGGGACCGTCGACAGGGACCCTCTTGTTGGGACAACTGCCTGCTGCTAGGGTCTGCTGCCAAGGTCAACCCATCACCAGGAACTGTCTCTGGAGACAAGTCAGTGTCCCCAAGGGCAACCCTTCTCTTCTGCTATTTAATTCCAGACTGGTGGTGGGGCCCAGGCAACCCCCAATTCCACTCCCCCCCTTCTTCCCTCTTCCCCTAGCCTTACGCCTCTATCCCCACCACAGCACAGCACCCTCTCCATAGGCCACGTGGGGAATGGCTGCCCCTGCCTCGGGGTCATTCTCCTGCCACAGCTAGGGCACGCCATCGAGTCCTTGCCCCTGGGGACCAGCCAGGAACCTCTCAGAGCTGAAGCAGGACCTGGGGGCAAGATTGCCAGATGACAGGTCAGAGACGCCGAAGCTCCCCCTTCCCATCCTCCCTCATCCTCTGACTCAAGCAGCCCCTCCATCTCCAGCAACTCTCAACAGCTTCCGGGTGTGAGTTGTTCAGGGGCAACCACGGCCTTGAGTCTGGCCAAGGAGGTGATTAAACAGCTCAGCTTCTCTTACTGCCTCTGGGTGTCTTTGCTTTCCTGACCACAAGCCTCTCTGCCCATGCCCCTGTTCCTCCTTCTGGCCCTGGTCTCCTGTGCGTCAGGTTTCCCGCTCTGCCCCCAGCATCCCGCCAAGAACCACATTATCCTGTGAGTCTCCTCATTTCCCCATGACAATGACCTCCTCTTTGCTGGGATGACCAGTGTCAAACCTCTTTTCAGACCAGAGACGTTCACCATGATATTAACAAGCAGTATTGAGGCAGTGAATGACTGCTTCCCTGGTGCACAAGTTTCGTCACTCGTGATTCTCTCAGCTGTTTTCAAGAATGGAAGACAGCCTAGTCTCAGCCCCTGCTCAGCCTGACAGTGGAGAGTGGAGCATGTAGGTGGTGATTACTGACTGCCACCTTCTGTCTCAATAGAGAGGACCCCAATAGGGGATCGAGGGAGTTCAGACAGGGATCAGATAAGTAACAGGTTCCCAGTCCACTGACCAATAGAATGAGATCACCCTGGGAAGCCACGAGATACATCCTAAGTGTGCAAACGAAAACACAGGAGAACGTATTTTAGATCCAGTGAAGTATAAAAAAAAGGAGCAGGGGGCTTTCCCTCTTGTCTCTGGCTCGGCAACTGGAGGTTTCAGGGCAATAGTATTTGCCTTGGTGGCCTCCTATAGGAAAAGCCTTGTTCTTTCATTGCTTCCCATATACAAACAACCATTTCTTTTGGGGGCTCAGAGGTCTTTCCAGGAAAGCATACCCATCTTTAGCATAATCGGCCAAGGGCCCTGGCTGAGCAGACCCTGACTATCATCAGCCGTGACAAAGGGTCAGGTGTGTGCAGGCCCAGAACGTTTCCAAACATGAGATGTGGTAGACCAGATAGTACACAGAATAATTATCCCTTTCTCTTAAGAAGAGCAGATTCGGTATGCCGAAGTAAACATGTGGATAATGTAACTGGAATAATCTGTCGTGGGAGTAAATGGAGTAATACATCAGCACTACACAGACACCTTCTTTTGTTCTTCAGGTATAACTGTAAAATCTCCACCGTATGAAGGAAGAGAAAATCACACATTGCGGCGTGCTCAGGGAATCTGGGTATTTGTACTCCATGGTGACAAGCCTGTGGGTTGGGAGAGAAAGCAATAACTGGAGATTTTAGAAGGAAATGTATATGGGTGTGAGGAACCAATGGAGAAGTTATCATTTTAACTTGTAAATAGGGCAGCCAAGTGAAGCAGTCCTGCAGAATGCGGTCAGACGTTATGAATGGAGATGTAATAAAAATATGGTTTGAGCATTTATGGTAGCTGAAGCTACCTGAGTCCAGGAATCCTTAAGGACAGGACATAGAAGAGGATAAGCATAAAGTCAGGAAGTAAGTCTTGGGAGACACCTTCAGGAATGAGCGGAAGACAGGGAAAGTTCCAGGAAAGATGACAGAATGGAACGGAGTGACGGATATGAGGCAGATCAGAGCACAAAAATACAATAATGCGGGTTCCACAAATCAATGGGGAAATAGGGACAGATAAAAATGGATTAATTATTTAGATAAAAATGTTTGCGTTCTTACCTAACCCCACCTCCAAGGGTGAACTCTAGATCTGTGCTATCTGGTATGGTAGCCACAGGCCATACGCGGCTACTAGCCACTTGATATGTGGCTAGTCCAAATTGAGATGTGCTGTAAGTGTAAAATGTTTTCCAGAGTTTGAAAACTGAAGAGGAGAAAAAAGAATTTAAAACATCTCAATAATTTTTATACTGATTATATGTTGAAATAGTTTAGCTATATTGGATTTTGAAAATATTAAAGTTAATTTCAACTGTTTCCTTTTATTTCTTAAATGTGTTTACCAGAAAATTTTGTATATGTTGTTCACATTATATTTCTGTTTGGACAGCACTGCTCTAAACGGACTACAGACCTAAATGTGAAAGGTAAAAACATTAATGTTAATAGAAGAAAATGTAGGAGAATATATTTGTGACTCAGGGGGATGGAAAAGGACATTTTATACAAAACTTCAAAAGCACAAACTTTAAGACAAAAATTGATTAAGTTGATCACATAAAAAAATTAAGGATTTCGGGCTTCCCTGGTGGCGCAGCTGTTGAGAGTCCGCCTGCCGATGTAGGGGACACGGGTTCGTGCCCCGGTCCGGGAAGATCCCACATGCCGCGGAGCAGCTGGGCCTGTGAGCCATGGCCGCTGAGCCTGCACGTCCGGAGGCTGTGCCCCACGACGGGAGAGGCCACAACAGTGACAGGCCCACGTACCGCAAAAAAAAAAAAAAAAAAAAAAAGTAAGGATTTCTGTTCAGTGAAGGAAGGACTCCATGGACAAAGTTAATAATTTGGTGGAATGAGAGAAGATATTTGAAACCAATAAGAGATTAATATCTAGAACATACAAGAAAGTCCTGCAAACAAAAAGGAGACTGTAACCTGACAAGAAACATGGGGAAAAGATACGAATAGGGAAGTTACAGAAGAGTCAACCTCCCACACTTCAGAGAAATAAGAGATGCTTAGAATCATTAGTAATCAGAGAAATGCAAATTAAAGCAACGATATACCACTTTATACCTATTATACTGCCCAAAATTAGACAACTGGATAATGGGAAACATTGGCAGAGACACTGAGATGTGCAGGGCCCCTCAGGTGGGAGGGTAGACTGGTTTCCAGAGGACAACCTGGCACTACTTGGACAAGTTAGTTCCAAGTATATCCTATGACCCAGCAACCCAGCAATCCCACCCCTGGGCTTATCTCCCCTCAAATTCTCACACCAAACCATTAGGGCGCTCAGAATTAACATAAGGATGTCCACTGCAACCTTGTTTATAGCAACACTAAGGAGTTGGGAGGCAACCTGAGTGTGCTATGCTGGGATATGGATTAGGCAAAACATGGTGGCTGCACACTGTGGAGTATTACTCAATAGTTAGACACCACACAGTAACTTAGTGCTTAGTGAAAAGAGAAACAGTGAGCTATACAACACAATTTACATAAACATTTGCAAAATTAACTAACCCAAATGAACAATGGGCAGGCTTTGTCTATATCCATATTAGGAAAAACCAAATGTAAAAAGGGATACTTGGGACAACCTAGGAAAATTTTAAATATAAATATTAGATGAAATTAGCATAGCATAGAACTGATGCTTTAGAGGCAGTTAGTGAAAACCTTACAGGCGAATGACATTATGTCTGGGATTTGCCTTAAAAAACTCCAGCCCACCTACCCACCCACACAAAAAGTAGAGGGGCTACACAAAATAAGATCAGCAAAATGCTGATAACTGTCAATGCTGAGTAAGGGGTCCACAGGAGTGCATAATATTCTCTATTTGTGCCTTTTTGTAATTTTCCACAATAAAACTTTTTCTAAAGGGAAAAAGTAAATGTGCACTAAAAAGACACGTCTTGTAGAAAACAAACTTACGGTTACCAAAGGGGAAGGTGGGGGAGGGATAAATTAGGAGTTTGGGATTAGCAGATGCAAACTACTGTATATAAAATAGATAAACAGCAAGGTTCTACTGTATAGCACAGGGAACTATATTCAATATCCTGTAATAACCTATAATGGAAAAGAATATGAAAAATAATATACGTATATATAAAAATGAATCACTTTGCCGTATACCAGAAACTAACACAACATTGTAAATCAATTTAAAAAAAAGACATGTCTTACAAGACATTTAAAAAAATATACTTCAATTAAAAAAAAGACATGTCTTGCAAGAAAACAAACAAAATAATACACACTAAACTCATTTACTGGTTGCCTATGAGGGAAGGGGAAGGGAGGTAACAGGGAATAGATAAGAACAGGGAAATAGATGGGGGGAAGGAGATGTAATGGTATAGTCAGAGCTATGAGGAGGAACAGCATAAAAACACAGGAGAAAAGGATGGTGAATGAATGAAAATTTTAGAAGGGTGAAAACTGTTAAAAGGACATTAGTTTTGGTGACCTCAGAAAACTTGGGGCATTGGAGAGGAGGACAGAACCCGAAACACAGTGCACGAAGGTGGGCGACAGCAGGTTCAGACTCTATTTGTGGAAGTCTGTCCTGGAACACAGGGAAGAAACCCAACTTAAAAAACCATAACAGTGAAGATGAGTGAAAGCTATTTCAGATATGGGCAAGGAGGTCCCTATACATGTTTTAAAAGTCTGAGTGTAGAGAGAAAGTGGAAACGACCAAGAGGAGAAGGAAAGGGGAGAGGTAAATAGAATTATGTGGGAGACAAGCATGATTGTTATCAGAATTGGAAGGACAGTGCCTCTTCTGAAATTGCTGGGAAACAAAGAATTCAGTGAAAGAAACATAACAACGTAGTTGGAGAGGAAGAGGTCAGCCTGCAGAATTTGTGCCTAACAGCATCAGAAAGCATACCAAGGAGTAATGATGATTGACAACCACCCTGGCATGCTCTACTTGGAGATAAGCTCAGTCCATCAATCTCCATAAACTTCTACTCTTTGTTCAAAGGTGACAGAGAGTAATCCACCTCAATATCTTCCTTTTTACCACCAGGAGGTGCCCTTGGACCACAGCTGAATTTTGAAAGCCGGAAAGGGCTCAGGGACTCAGTTGCCCAGTCCTCCAGCAGCTTGGTGTGGACACGGAGACCTGGCCTACCCCCAAAACAAGAAACCTCTCTGGGCCTCCTTTGGTGTGCTCACCACGGATCAGAACTGTGAAGGACACAGAATTAGAGCTTAATTCTCTAGCTAGGGAGAGAAAACCAGCCTTCATGTATATGTGACAAAACTTGACTGATTAAGTGCAGCTAGGATAGAATGCCTCTTAGAGCCATCTCAGCTCTGCCATCTTTGGTTCTCCTTTTCCTCACCAATGCATAACGTGTTTGCAATTTAAAAATTTTAAATTATGTATAAAAGCTCTACCAAAAAAAGACTAGGTTGGCTTAAAATGTGGCGCGCCTCTATTTCTAAAATGTTGTCCCAAACTGCCATAGAGGCTGGCAGGCGCTAAGAAAACCCGCTTTTAGGGGGCCCAGTGAGATAACCCTTTTTCTTCCGCAGCCGCCTTCCTCCCCCACCCCCCGCTCCCCCACATGGCCCAACAGCACGATCCATTGTGACGCTTAGTGATTCTCCCGGGCTTCTGATTTCACCAAGTCAGTGGTTGCGTCCAGAAACCTTCTGACGCTTGAGCGACGACCGCCCACCTTCCAAGGTGGTGATTGGCTAGTCAGGCCAGGGGGCGGGCTGACCTCCTCCCGCAGTACCGTCACCAGTTGGCCCCGCCCCCGTATTGGGGCGACTGGGAGCAGAGCCCAGGGCAGCCATTTGTATGCGGCCGCGGGATTGGTCGTCCGGCTCCCGCGAGGGTGAGGCGGGGCAGCGCGCACTCGCGCGTGCGTGAGCTGGCGCGCGAGAAAGGGCCCGGTCACGCTGAGGCTTGAGCGGCCGTCGCCATTTTGTAGGGTTCTCTCTGACGCGGGAGCCGCCGCCGCCGCCGTCGCCGCCACCCGGAGGTGCGAGGGGTTCTTGTGGGTGTGTGGGGAGCCTGAGAGAGGGCCGGGCCGGCCCCTGGCTGACGGGGTTGGCCCTGGGTTAGGGTTTCTCCTCTTGCTGCGGGAGGTCCGGGGAAGACACCGGGAGGAGGCGGGGCCGGGTTTCCGGAGGGGGCGGGGCAGAGGTCGGGTCGAGTCTTTGTTGGGGCGAAGGAACTGGAGTTGGGCCGCTGGGGCGTGGGTGTCCTAGGTTGGGGCAAAGGGGGCCTTTTAATTCTTAGAATATCTTGAAAGGTGATGCGGCACGGAAGAGAGGTACACAGATTTCCCTCCAAAACCTTGTTACCAGGGACAGTAAGATATATGCTTCTTGCCCCCTGCTTGGACTCTTCTCTTACCTGCCCCCCAAAAAGAGTATTTTCAGCTAACCCTGTTACCTAAAATGCGCCTCATTTAACGGAGATGATGGGCTTGTGCACTGCCTGCTGACACTCGACCTGTTCGAGTGTCACACACAACTCACGCTACTCCTTAAGAGTAAACCTTTCCTGCCGCTGTTGAAAACATAATGAACGTCTCTGTGAGGATCTTGATGGTGCCAAGAACTTTGGAGGATTAATCCAAAATGCAATGCACTGAAATTTTTTCCTCCACCCCTAACTTTTGGAAATCTCCTTTTTTCTTTTCCAGGCTCTTGTCAGGATGGTGAAGCTGTTCATTGGAAACCTGCCCCGGGAGGCCACAGAGCAGGAGATCCGCTCACTCTTCGAGCAGTATGGGAAGGTGCTGGAGTGTGACATCATTAAGAACTACGGCTTTGTGCACATAGAGGACAAGACGGCGGCCGAGGATGCCATACGCAACCTGCACCACTACAAGCTGCACGGGGTGAACATCAACGTGGAAGCCAGCAAGAATAAGAGCAAAGCTTCAACCAAGTTGCATGTAGGCAACATCAGTCCTACTTGTACCAACCAAGAGCTTCGGGCCAAGTTTGAGGAGTATGGTCCGGTCATCGAATGTGACATCGTGAAAGATTATGCTTTCGTACACATGGAGCGGGCAGAGGATGCAGTGGAGGCCATCAGGGGCCTTGACAACACAGAGTTTCAAGGTGAACTGCTCTGGGGCCTGGGTGGCAAAACTGAGTGAGGTCTAGCTCTAGACAGAGGCAAGAACACAGGACTGTGGGGCTGGCAGGGTGGTTTCTTCCATTCCGTTTTAGCCGGAAATGATAGAAAGATTGTGTGTTTACCACACTTAAGCACAGCTTACTCTTGGAGAAGCAAACACTTCTCCTTTCCAGATTTGCCGAGATGTTCCTCAGCAACTTTGTAGAATTGCAAACGGTGGGTTACTTTATCCTGCAGGCCATCATTCATTTGGGTGCTGTTGGAAGTTTAATCTGCCTGGGCAAATGAGTATCTCATGGGAGAAGGGAGGATAAAGGTCTGTGGGTTACCTGCTTTTTTTGTTATGACAAGGAAGCCTTTTGAGAGTTTCAGTGCTTAGGGTTTATACTCTTCACTGCCTTGGGTGATGGGCTGTGGTGGGAAAGAACAATGAAGACATCTCAAAGAGTCCCTATATTATAAATCTGGGTGGTGAATCTGGATTTGGGGGAGTGTCTTTTGAATACTCAGGTTTGTTCGGTCTGAACTATACAAGCAGAGCCAAAAGCGATGCCATGGACTATTCTGCTCCAGCTACTACTATTTAACCCTAAGGGGAAAAAAGGAAATTTCTAAAAATATTAGGTAGGTTGAATGGGAATGATAGTCCTGCTTCTGAGGAGATTCCAGTAAGGGTGTTGTATCGAATTACTTATGTCATTAATAAACATACATATGTTGTCATTAATACCACAAGAGGTTGACTGAAGACTCTAGGACTGTGCTAATATGGTGGCCACTAGCCACATGTGGCTATTAAATTGAAATTAAATAAATTTTAAAATTCAGTTTCTCGGTTGTGCTGCACACATTTCAAGCACTCAGAAGTCATATGAGGCTAGTGGTTAGTGTGTTGGTGCAGGTATGGAACGTTTCCATCGTCACAGAAAGTTCTGTTGTACAGCGCTGTTCTTCAAGTTTTTTGTTGACCTATCATCTTGGACCGCACGTTTATAGCCGCTTTTCAGGTTCATAAATTAAGACCATTTTTTCTCTGAGTGCCACTAAAAGGGTTGTTAAGAAGTACTTAAGGGTCCTCTACTAAACCTAGAAAACAGAAAAGAAATGGAGAAGAGGAAAAATTGACCAGAAAAGGGTAAGAAAGTTTGCAAATAGTAGATTACACATGGTGCGTCAGATATCTCTGGCCTCAGCCAGTGTTGTCTTGGCCTTTAGCTACTCTAAAACACAGGGCAAAAGTTGTAGATACTTTCTACCGTTAACTTGTCGTATGACTTTGGACAAGTGTTTTAACCTCTCAACGCTTCATTCTCCCCACTTATAAAATAGAATTAACGATCCCTGCCGTACCTCCTTCACAGGATGGTAGTGAGGCTAGAATGAGGTAATAAGATGTGAAAGTGTTTTAACAGTAAAAGCACTGTATGATGAAAGGTGAGTGGTGTTTGCAACAATGAGTGTTTCTGTTAAGGTTAGAAACTTACTTAAAATGTAATAGTTGGCTTTCATTATTAGCTGTTGCACTTCAGACAGCTTTAAAAATATTCTTAATTATTTTCATTTGATGAGGGAGGGGATCGTGAATGGACAGCGTTGGGGAAATGGGGGTTCTCTCTTGACAAGTAACAAGCAAAATGTAAAAAGTGCAATTAAACTCAGGTACAAAGTGCAGAGGTATTCTAGTATAATACCGCATGTTCTTGCCTATTTAATATGCAATGGAATAAAAGGGTAGGGGCCAAAATAAGTATATGGAAATCGGTTAACTGGGGGGAGTAGGCTTGAAAGGAATGTTTGTTTTAATATAGTGAGTTTAATTCAGGAAGCAGATATCTGAGTAACGCAATGATCCATGAGATCTTTTTTTAAATGTCTTTATTGGAAGAAAAGGATCCTTTATTTGGTTTTTCATGTTCTTAGCCTGGGCCCCTGGAAAAAGCACTCAACGGCGTACGGTACGTACGTACAGACATTTTTATAACCAGCTCTGTTTTTTTTCCAGATGACAAGAGAAAGTTTAGCATTGGATAATAAGTTGCAGTTTTACAGAAAATACAATCTAAATACCAATTTGTCACATTTTTCCATAAAGCCTTTTCAGTCATCTCCTAATGAAAGGGGCCTCTTAAGAGTGCCACTTTGGGCATCTTTTGAACCTTTATGTGTTAATGGCTGCCATAGGCTTCCTCATTGTATGACTTCTGAAAGAAAGCAGCAGAATCTGAGTTTACCTGGGTCTTTCAGGATGTTTCCTCTCCACCGGCAGCAGTGAACTGAACCACTATTGAGTTAGCAAACAAGTTTGCATTGGAAGACCCTAAAGAAGCTATCCCAAGTAAAAACTCAGGCAGCTGAATTGGGAATGATATGTAAGAGTTCAGATGTTTCGTTTTTCCCCCAATATATAAACAAGCATTAAAATGGAGTACAGTTGTATATCAGCTATATCCCTTGATAGGAGCTCAGCAGTGAGGACCCCAAGTTGCCCTCCTCTTTGTTTCAAAACAAAACACTTTTGCAGGGGCTGGTTTTCTGGGAAATGTTGGCAACACATCTCAGTAATGTTTTGGAGATCTCAGAAAATCTTAAAGCTTTTGGCCTCTCCAAAGCCAAAGTGTAGTAGAGTGGTAGAATTTAATCTTCTTTCAATTTTCTTTGCCCTGGATCCTTAAGGTAATAGAGAAGCACAGTATATTTCAATTATAAGAACTTTAGGGCAGGGCCCCCCCCACCCTGGACTCTAATGCCTGATGATCGGAGGTGGAGCTGATGTAATAATAACAGAAATAAAGGGCACAATAAATGCAATGCGCTTGAATCATCCAAACCCCTCCCCCCCCCCATCACCCTGGTCTTTGGAAAAACTGTCTTCCACAAAAAAGGTCCCTGGTGCCAAAAAGGTTGGGAACCGCTGCCTTAGGGGAGTTAAATCAAAAGCCTAGTTACAACCTCTGGAAAGATTATGTGAAAAAAAAAAACCTGTCACTTCTGTTGCAGATCTTTTAGTTCTAGGTAAAAAATTTTTTTACCTGAATCCTTTTCACAGCTACTACAGAGGTAGATTTTGTCACAGATGTTTATAAACTTCTGAGTTCTGCTCTAAATCAGTGGTGAAGACTGGATGTATTAATAGAAACATCAAAGTGGGGGCAAAAAAACCTGGGTTTTAGTTCTCAAAGAAAATGGACCCATAATCTATAAAGGAGCAAGTTAAATATTTTCCTTAAAAGTGTACGTCTAGTCCTCTGGATTGGCTGTTCTTTAGATCGGCATTGTTACACTAACTTCAGAATTGGAGCACAGTTTGTGTCTTTCACACAGATTAATGTCACCGTGCATGTTTGAAAGCCAAGTTAACTTGTAATCCTCCAGTCTAAATTATAGGGAATTCTACATTTGGGATATAAATTGGGGCAAAAATCCGTGTGTTTCTGTTCTAAGCACAGTTAGCATTTGGCCCATAATAACTTCTAAGAATGGGAGTATCTAAATCTCTGAAAATACTGGGATGGCTAACTGCTGCTTTCAGAGAATTACTGCCATTTGGTATCTGTTGACGGTATCAGTGTTGATGGTGGATGCTGCCTCTCTACTAGCAGCTGGAAGTAAAAACCTGAGCACCTTTGTTTCCACTAAAGAAAGGGTTTTAAGTTTGAGGCGGCAACTGCTAGAAACTGGGGTGGTAGGAATGTTGGACATTGGGCAGAACTGAGTTTGACTAAAGTGATATTACTGCACTAACCCGCTCCCCTCTCAGGGTCAGTGCATGGCGCTGTTCTGGCTGCCGTCCTGAATCGGGCTGTTTCCAACAGGATGGTGGAGCACGAGGCCTCCTATCGCATAGCTGCATCCAGAACAAGGTCTGTTAAAGAGAGAGCAACTTACTGATCGTGGAGGGGGGATTTGTTCTGAGCCGCCCTTTAGAGTGATGTTCTCTACATCTGTACTGGCTGCCTTTTGGCTACAATTTGTAAAGCATTGACTTGACCTCCAGAGTCTTAGGCAGTTTGGCACTAAATGCTGCCAAGAATATGCCTTTCTCAAACTGCTTTTAAAGACCTTGGATGCTTTCATTAGTTAGGGTCCCTGGGCTTGATGGTACACACGGCCAGGGCAAAGATTGTTTCTTCTCTTAGCTGTTCCTCGTTCTGGTCATTTTCTGGAAGTATGGATGTGGCTTGTTTGTATGGGTGCCCAGAAGCCTTTAGGCAAATGCTGCATTTTTCTAACAAGTAGATAATCCCCTATAAAGAATTGTAAACTACATAGTAGGATGAAATGCCAATCATTCCATTACATGGAAGCACACTGTCCCTAAGAAACCAGTACTGCTTCAAGATCTAATTCTAGCTGTTGACAGGCCTAGGTCAAGTAGTTTTCTTTTCCACAGTAGGCATGGGTTCACCCTTGCTGAAAAAAGTGGGGGTGGGGTTGAAATGTGGAGGGTCTTATAACAAACTCTTAGAGGTACTAGAGTTGAAGCAGATGATGAGCCAGGTATGATTTGTGTACCCAACATAGCCTTCTGGTGACACCTGCAAAAATGGCTGGAGGAAACAAGATGGACAGCATATTGCTGGTTTTTTTTTTGTTTGTTTGTATTGTTTTTGCAGTACGCGGGCCTCTCACTGTTGTGGCCTCTCCCGTTGCGGAGCGCAGGCTCAGCGGCCATGGCTCATGGGCCCAGCTGCTCCGCGGCATGTGGGACCTTCCCGGACCGGGGCACGAACCCCTGTCCCCTGCACCGGCAGGCGGACTCTCAACCACTGTGCCACCAGGGAAGCCCTGCTGTGGTTTTTAAGCTACAGTAAATGCTTAGGCCTTATGTGGCCCTGAGTAAATCATTGAGAGGTAGGATGCTTTCCTCTGGCATAACTGAGGTTTTGTTGGATATTTGATTTGGAAAAACTGTCAGGTTTTGAATGGTTAGAATTAATAATGGTCTTAGTAGTGAAAAGTGGAAACTTTCTCAATTTCTGTGTTGGAGAAGAAAGTTGTGGAGACGGAAGTAGGAGGGAATCCCGATCTACTGGTGTAAGTAGAGAGTATTGACTGGTTTCTGAGAACTTAAATTTTCTAGCTCTCGTCTGTTAAAACTTCAACTTCTTTTGGAGGGGATTGCTGAAATAGGGTTGCAGGAGTGTGCGTATGTTTGCGTGTCTTTTGCCAACTAGTTCACTTTCATTTTGGGGAGGATAAAGAATGTCAATGAGTTATAATAAATCTTCTTACGTCTGTTTCCTCAAGGCAAACGAATGCACGTGCAGTTGTCTACCAGCCGGCTTCGGACTGCCCCTGGGATGGGAGACCAGAGTGGCTGCTATCGGTGTGGGAAAGAGGGGCATTGGTCCAAAGAGTGTCCAGTAGATCGTACGGGTCGTGTGGCGGACTTTACCGAGCAGTATAACGAACAGTATGGAGCAGTGCGCACACCTTACGCCATGGGCTACGGGGAATCCATGTATTACAACGATGCGTATGGAGCGCTCGACTACTATAAGCGTTACCGAGTCCGTTCTTACGAGGCAGTGGCAGCAGCAGCAGCAGCTTCCGCATACAACTACGCAGAGCAGACCATGTCCCATCTGCCTCAAGTCCAGAGCACAGCTGTGACCAGTCACCTCAACTCCACTTCTGTTGATCCCTACGACAGACACCTGTTGCCAAACTCAGGCGCTGCTGCCACCTCAGCTGCTATGGCTGCTGCCGCTGCCACCACTTCCTCCTATTACGGAAGGGACAGGAGCCCCCTGCGTCGTGCTGCAGCTGTGCTCCCCACAGTTGGAGAGGGCTACGGTTATGGGCCAGAGAGTGAGCTGTCTCAGACTTCAGCAGCTGCACGGAATTCTCTGTATGACATGGCCCGGTATGAGCGGGAGCAGTATGTGGACCGAGCACGGTACTCAGCCTTTTAAAAACTGGAGGTGAGAGTGGGGTGGGTGTGGTTAAGAGATTCCATTTAGTTCCCCAGGAGGGAGACCTGTGACACATAGAGGAGGCTAAAGCCATCCGTTTGCTGTCAGAACAGTATCCAAAAGGTATAAATTGCATGTTAGTCTTAAGTGTTTCTCTAACTTAGGCCAGGGGTTCATTTGGCCTGTTGAGGTTTTAGTTTACAACTCCAACCAACCAGCTTGTTCCTTCTGAGAGAACAACAGCAACTCAGTTTGTTAGTGAGAATATTTTTCTTTAATCAAGTGTAAGCAGATCTGGGTTACAGAGACATAGTTAAGAGAACTAACACTTGTTGAGTGCCCTCTTTGTACATTATATCATTTAATTATACAGCTGGCCTTTAAGATATTTTCTTTTATGGAGAAGGGAACTAAGGCTCAGAGGGTTAAGTCCTTTGCCTAAAGTCACTTGGTAGTTGAGAGGTAGAGCCAGAATTCAAACTCAGGCGTGCCTGAGTCCAAAACCACTTTCTCTTTCCACCACAAAAGTCACTGTAGTGTACGCTGAAGAGTACAGGTTCAGGAGTTAATAATGAATGTCACCAGTGAGAATTTAAGCTGTAACTTCAGACATCCAATTTGCTAATAAAACTACTACTTCGGTCATGAGCCTTTATCAGAGGAAACTCTTCTAACATATCTATAAGCCAAATAAAACCCTCTAAATTCTAGGTGTTTAGTTCCAGGATACTTGCTTGAAAGCAGAACGTTTTGATGCCATTGTCCCATGGAGTCCCTTCCTTGTTAGTAATCCAGAGCATCGTGTTCTGTGTGGGCACTTAAGCCGTATTTCTGCATGGCTTATGATGCTGTCATTTAGAGCCTGACACTTACCATTTCTTCCAGCAAATTTTGTGGGTTTGTTTGTTTGAGAGGAACATTTAAGGAGCTAGATAAAACAGGTAATTTTCTGATGTGTGTAAGTCCCATTGGTGGTAACCTTGCAGTTTTTCCTACTTCAGAAAATGTATAGCAAAGATGTTTGAATGTCAAGAATAACTAGGAGTATCTAGAGATTGATAAATCTCTTCATCTGAGTGGAAATTGCATTATAACTTTCTGTTCTCATAGTTTTCCTTCTACCTTGAAATTGACCATCAGTAGAACTGGAGGCCTCATAGCAAAGTTAAACTGAGTTACCACTGAGTTTTCAGGGTTCCTGAGTACCCTTTTGGTATATGTGTAGAAGAAAGCCAAGTGACAGGAATTTGCCCTTTTACGTAGTGGGAAGCAAATATGATGTGAACCTGTGATAAGTTATGTCCTATATGACCATGACAAGACGGATCCCGAGACCGCTGTGTAGTGCGTGTTCATGTGCGTGAAGAGGACAGTCTTACAACTAGTGTAGTTTGCCATTAATTTTTACTTTTATTGCTGCTGGATCTGCCATGAAGTAGGATATGCCTCTAAAGTAAGGTGGTATCTTCTATCGGATAACTTATATTTCTCTCAGATATGTTCCAAAGTTAAATATTAAATTAGTGTATATTGTGGTCTTTAAAGGGTATTGCTAAGGTATTTTTTAAGTGGTTTTTGACTGCGAGCAGTGGTTGTTCAACTAACCTCTTCTTAGTGATGACTTTTAAAGAAACTTACCTTCCAGGTGTGAACCTCAAATGGACTGAATAACCTTGAGTTGGTTGCAGTCCCAGGAGCCTGATGTTAATGAGGCTGCCAGGATGAAATACTCCAGAACTGTTGGGGATCCAAATTCGGGTCTCACCCTAGCAGAACTGATTCAAGAACGTCACAACTTTTGAAGTCGATTGGCACAGATCAAGACCAAGATTTGGCCCTTTGTCTGTAATAAGTAGAGGAACTTGGTGTGAGTTAACTTTTTTTTTCCCCCAGCCATTGGTGTCTGGAGTTCCCATCATCAGTGGAAGAATTAGAGAATTTAGGATTTCTTCTTTTGATTTGGTAAGGGAGATTTGGTCAATTAAAGGAACTACTGGAATTATGGCTCTAAATCTGTGACAGTATGATAGGCAGATATGTTGGAGGATGAATGAACCACTCCTTGATACCCTTTGTGATTGTGATACCCATTTCTGAAAATTTGTTCACTATGAAAGATTAAAAATGAGACAAATTTAGAAGACTGCAGTTGGCCATATTTGAGACCTTGGCATCTTCTGATTGTTCTGGATAAATTATGGTTCTTGATAATATCTGTATGCCCTTTGTTGCAGCGACAGTAGCCTTGTATCACAGAAGTAGTCTTGCCTAAAAGATTGGTGAGAAAGATATGTTTATCACCAACACAGCAGTCTTCCAGATAGACTGCTTCTTGTTCTATATATAGCTAAAAGTAAATTCCTATATATAGCCATAGAAGACTCCTAGGTAATTATGAGAGTTGTAAGTTTGATCCGGTCTGACTTGGTTTTGTTTTGTTCTGTTCTTTTCTTTCCCCCTGGAATACAGGACGGGACCGGGGCCCTTGTACTCGGAGCCAAGCTGCTCTCCAGGCATTGTGTAAGCCTCTTGTGTTGTGCTCTCTTTCAGGTAGGATAATTGCGGACTGAACCCTCGGGCTGCGGTCATATATGAGAACTTGCTCCGCGCGGTCCCCTTTGCCGGGATGTTTCCATTGCTTCATGTTTCAGTAAACAAAGGAGTTTGTGACCAACTATGTTTTCTTTCTTAATTTAATTCTTCTAAGTTGACTTTTCTTTCCTCCTGATACTAGTCTCTGTAGCCTTTCACTCTATTCCTTATGTTCTCAGCCTCTGAGCAGCCCTAGGTAAGGATTATGCTGGCATCCCCTTTTTCCTGTACAGTGGAATCCCTCTTATCTTGCTTTCCTTAGGAGTTGAACCCTTCTCCCTGTCTACCTGCAACATCTCCTTTCCCTTTAAAATGACCATGTAGTGGCAAGCAGCCTTTTACTCTTCTCTGTTAGCTCTGGACTCTAACATTGAAGCTAATCTTCTGAAACTGCTAGGACCATTGGGGTTTTGGTTGTTGTTGTTTTGTTTGTTTTGTTTTTTTATGTCTGACCTGTGATCATGGTACAGCATTAGCTGAAATTTAGCCTTGTTTTACTCCACTTCTCCCCCCCCCCTTTTTTTTTTAAATATTTTGACAAATAAACGTTTCTAACACTTAAGTATCTTTTTGTATTTGTGTGACTTATTTACCACCGATATCTTCTGGTTCTTTTTCAGTTGTGCTCAAACCACAAACTTCAGTGACAGAATAGGTATCTGAAATTTTGATGTACAAGGAAGGATTTAGTGAGATAAGTAGTATGGCTGCAGCAATTAAGTGGAGATAAGTGAGCCAGCATCTTGAGACATTGATAAATATGCTGTACCTGGTAGTCAGATGCTTCTCTCTAAATAACCAGAGTTGCTTTTCCCCTTTTATAGGCCAGCAAACCCAGGTTAGTAGTGATAGAAGTAAGCCCCACAGAGAGAACCCTGCATCAGGAAAAGGCTGAGCCAGAACAAAGGACCTGTCAGATTCTCACTTTGACTTCATAGTACATGTTCATTTAAATTCACAATTTAAACTAGGATTAGACTTTGGCTAAAGTGAATACAATAGTTACGATGATACGGAGAAACGTGTATCTTGAGCAGAAAAGCAAGTAGGGTATTCATAACTGGCAGTGATAATATTCTGCAATAAAATGTGTCCTCTAGAAATTTTTTTAAAAGATTTATGGACATGCTATTTTCTTATCATGGCTTAGATCCTCATAAAACAAGTTTAATGATGGACTCAACCCCACTTAAGCTTTATTATATCCTGTATCACATGGTGATATAAATTCTGTGAACCTTTATCTAACAATTATACAGTACTTTCCCCACATATTTTGTACTTCTTAAAATACTTTTGACATAGGTGAAGCAAAACTTTTCCTTGATTTTTGGGGGTAGGATACAACAATCTGGAGAGGTTAATCTCTCTATGCACACACTCCTAGTGATGATGTATATACAATATCCATGTTAGCTCCAGTATTCCCCAAGGAAGTGGGATTGTCCTTGTTTTACAAAAAAGAAGGCAGAGATACTGGGATTTCCTTGTGATGATTGATCTGCAAGGCATCGGACAGAGCAAAGGAATACAGTATGTACAGCTTTTGCTAGCCTCTCCAAAATCTCTGGTCGTCCTCTGTGCTAAGTTAACACAGAAATTTAACATATCTTGATTTCCATATCACTGGCAGGACAAGCTAGAAAAAACACTGGATTCTGCAAAACAGTTTTACGTCACTGTCCAGTCAAACTTTTGGCAGTGTTGGAAGTGTTCTCTATCTGTGCTGTCCGATTCGTAGCTACTAGCTACATGTGCCTGTTAAGCACTTGAAATGTGCTAGTGAAGCTGAGAAACTGAAGTTTTTATCTTAATGATAACTAGCCGCGTGGCTAGCGGCTACTGTACTGCACAGCACACTTTAAATGGTAAAGTAGAGACTTCCGCTGGGACAGCTGTTAAGATTCCGCACTTCCACTGCGGGGGGCACGAGTCTGATCCCTGGTCGGGGAACTAAGATCCAGAATGCTGTGTGGTGTGGCCAAAAAAATTAATTAATTTAGAAAATAATAAACGGTAAAATATTGTAAGTTTCTTAGGAGGAGAAAAGCCTTGAAGAATCATATAAAATATTTCTCCCTTAGAAAATCCTTTCACTCTACCCAAAACAGATGACACTGGGAAAGGGGTTAGTTTTCAGCCAACATAAGAGGACTGTTGAATAGGAACAAATAGGTTTATTTCTAAACCTCAGTTTAGAAATTGCATGTTGTGGGTACAAAATTCCTTTTATTCACCAAGACCAAGTTGCTCATTATAGACCATTTTAGAATCCCACTAGGCCTCTCACACTAAAAGCTCTGGAATTCATTCATCAGTGATTTGAATTGCTTCTGGGCCAAGATTTGGGTGATGAATGAGCCATGTGATTTCTAGTTGAAAGCAAACTTTGACCACGTCTGTCATAAGCACAACAGAGGGACAAGTACAGGGTGCCTTGAAAACATGTAAATAGTGACTGACTTTGGGGGACAGCTGCGGGGGGGCAGTTGCTATTCCAGGTTGAAACAACATATGTGAAGGATCCTGATCAAGGAAGAGTGGTGCCCATTAGGAACCAGAAAGGGAGCTCTGTGGCAGGAGAAATCTGTGTAGCAGAAATTTGAAGAGGTAAGTTCCAGCAGAGTTCACGAGAGACTTGCGGGCTGTGTTAAGGAATTTCATCTTTAAGACTAACTGGGGGACTTCCCTGGTGGCGCAGTGGTTAAGAATCCACCGCCAGTGCAGGGGACACAGGTTCCAGCCCTGGTCCGGGAAGATCCCACATGCCGCGGAGCAACTAAGCCCGTGCGCAACTACTGATTCTGCGCTCTAGAGCCCACGAGCCACAACTGAGCCTGTGTGCCACAACTACTGAAGCCCACGTGCCTAGAGCCCGTGTTCCTTGACAAGAGAGGCCACCACGGTGAGAAGCCCGTGCACAGCAATGAACAGTAGCCCCCGCTTGCTGCAACTAGAGAAAGCCCGCTCGCAGCAATGAAGATCCAACACAGCCATAAATAAATAAATAAAGACTTAATGCAAGCTATTAAAGGGTTTTAAGTTTGAAGGTAACAGGATCAGATTCATTTTTCCTGAAAGATCATTGTGATTGGACAGAACAAAAGTGAATAGCATTACACTCCAACATTCATAGCAGCATTATTTACAATTGCCAAGGTATGGAAACAACCTAAACATACATCAACAGATGAATGGATAAAGGAAGATGTGGTATATAAATATATATAATAGAATTCCACTCAGCCATAAAAAATGAAATTTTGCCATTTGCAGCAACATGGATGGACTTGGAGGGCATTATGCTAAGTGAAATAAGACAAATACTGTATGATACCACTTACATGTGGAATCTAAAAAATACAACTAGTGAATAAAACAAAAGGAAGCAGACTTAGTGACAGAAACCAACTTGTGGTTACCAGTGGGGAGAGGGAAAGGAGAGGGGCAGTACAGGGGTGGGCGTGGGGGGGAAGTGTTATAGGATTATATGAAATCGTGTGAAACTTTTGAAAATTGTAAAGCACTATTGAATTTAAAGAATTCAATTTTTAAAATACTTTTTAAAAGTTTAAAAGAAGTGAATAGTGAGATTTGCCTGATATATAACAGAGGTCTCTCCCCTAATCATGAAGCCGATAGAGTTTATGTTTTGTTTTAAAGGCAGAAAAAATACCTCAAGGACAGGAAAACAACCATTCATAAGGAAATGTGATTCAAGGGGGCAGCGTTTAAATCCTGAGGCTGACTGATCAAGCCTTTACAGGGATGGGTTGTGCCTCTCCCACTCTAACATTTCTGAGCACCTGTTGCGGGCCAGGCCCTACCTAAGGGTTTTACACTAGGCACCACTGAATGCTGAAGGGCGAGGGAGATGAGATAGATCTCAGAGATCTTAAGAGATGAGAAAGTATGACCAAAACAGTAACTGCTATAAGAAATGTAGGGCTTCCCTGGTGGTGCAGTGGTTAAGAATCCACCTGTCAATGCAGGGGACACAGGTTCGAGCCCTGGACCAGGAAGATCCCACATGCCACGGAGCAACTAAGCCCGTGCGCCACAACTACTGAGCCTGCGCTCCAGAGTCCACAGGCCACAACTACTGAGGCCCACACACCTAGAGCCCGTGCTCTGCAACAAGAGAAGCCACTGCAATGAGAAGCCCGCACACCGCAACGAAGAGTAGCCCCTGCTCGCCACAACTAGAGAAAACCCACGCGCAGCAACGAAGACCCAACACAGCCAAAAATAAAATAAATAAATTTATATATAAAAAAAGAAAAAATGTAAAAGCATTGTGAGAGTTCAGAGGACAATTATTTATGCAATCCTACCAAAACTCTATAGCTTATTCTTGGTGCCTTAAGATTAAAACTCTTTTTTTAATATTTCTCTCCTTTGAAATGAGAATACTTATCAGTAGTCCACAAAGAGGGTGAAATGTTTGTGAGGGATGAAGGCCGAGAGGACATCGCTGGCCCAGTTTGGAGAAAAGAAAAGGCTAGAATAATACCTGAGGCCTTCCCTCTCCATGAATTTCTTCTTGAGCCGTCAGCTATTGGAGGTGGGGTTCTGGGCACCACTCAAGCAAGGCCCAGCCACAGCAGCAGCACTCTGAGGTACTTCAAGTACAAGGCAAAAGAAACCGCAGACTGACTCAAACACTGCAGCTGGGAGAAAAGCATCCAGATTCCCCCAGGTGGTGTCTCTGAACCCCTGGCTGTTACTCAACACCTTCCTTAGGGCGGTGGGGGGAAACAAACAGCTACCGTTTGCAGCAACATGGATGGACTTGGAGCCCGTATCACTGGCAGGACAGTCTGGCAAACGCTCCAGCCTGGCAAACGCTGAGACCACTGCAGCCCAAACCCTGCCTCTTAGGCCTGTGGCGGACTCCAATCTCCCCTTTCCTCCACGATGAAGTTAGACAGTGTGGCACAGAGAGATAAGACGCCCTCAGGGCACTCAATGCACTGCACAGAGCTTGTCCACTGGGCAGGAAAGGGTTTGCTGGCTGCAAGGTAGCCCAGGAAAGGGAAGCAACGTGCCTAAGATTGGCCTCATGGCTTGTCAGAATTTGGCTCACAAATCTGGGCCTGAGATGAAGTGTCTCTGGCATACCTGGGAGGAGAAAGGAGGAAATAAAAATACATTCCTAGGAAGAGCTGTCAGCTTTGTCAGAGGAATCCACCTCAAGGCTTTCTTAAGATCAGGGCTATGCTCTATTGCCAAGGAGAACCGAAGTGCAAGAAATGACTGTTCAGTCCCAGGAACCCACAAAGGAAGAGGGAAAGGTCTGGCAAGATGATTTCAGTCAGCAGTGTCTTAGGTTTGCAGGCCCTCTGAGGATCCAGGCCAAATTTAAACCGCACAACAGCCCTACAGATTTAATGACACCCATTATCTCTACTAATCCACAAGAACCCAATGAGGTAGCATCCTTTGGCTCCCCTGGTAATTAAAGCAACTGAAGTTTAGAAAGATTAAATAATTTGGCCACCCTCCCCACAAACACACAGTGGTGAGGAAAAAAGACCCCCGATTCCTACTGCCTATTCACCACAGCAGAAAGCCAAAGAAAGAAGCTACTGAAATGGAGACGAACAGTTGGCAAAGGCACCCAGCAGTCCTAAGGCTAGACTCTATCTACCCTACTTGGGGGCGGGGTAAGCCTCTGCATTTGGCAAGGTGAACTAGACTTCCAGTGATAGCGGCCCTGGCCCACCCTTGGCTCTTATCTCAGAGGCAGGACAGTGGCTATGAGAATTAGGAAAATGAGTGGTTAGGGAAAAGGCACTCCCCACCCTAAGTACCGTTATAGTCCCTCCACGTTGGGGCATGGCCAATACGCTTCAGTGGCTGTGTTTGTGAATCATACCTCGCCTCTCCATAGGGACACAAAGAGGTATTTGGGCCAAGACCACCTAAGCTGAGTAAGTGGCCAACACTCCAGAGACCATGCCACTGCTGCCACACGCCCACCCCCACCCCCACCCCCCCCACCTGGAACCACACTGCACTGAACCGGACAAGGTAAGCCAAGCTCAAGATGGGCCGGCGCAGGTCTGGCTGGAGGAAGCTCGGAGGTCCGGACCCTGCAGGGAAGTCAGAACCCTGACTGCGACTGGGAGTGGAGCTCGCACTGCCACATGTCTCAGGACACTCACTAGACTAATGGCTGAAATTCAGGCTCCGGAGCTGGACTTAAATTAAGCCAGAACTTAAATCCAAGCCCTTTCTGTAGTCTTAGACATGCAATTTAACCTTTCAGAGCCCGTTTCCTCATTGTAAACTTCCTCTTAGAGTTGTTCGGAGTAAATGCAAAGCACTCAATTGGCCATTATTATCACAGATGAACTGTGATGTGTGCAAGCAAAAGAGAGGGTTCCACCCTATCCATGTAGGGAGCTAGAGGGAGGAGAGCTGTCATCACTCCCTCTTCAGTCTTCAAAGATTCCAGCTCCCCCTCCTTTCTTTCCCAGCTGTGGGACCTAGACACAAACCCACTCAAGCTCTGCCCTTAGGGATCACCAAATCTCAAAGCTGAAGGGCCCTCCTAGGTTATCAGTTCCACCACCTCTGTCTTTCTTGACTGCTGACTTATGGGATGGGGCACACCACCAACCCTAGCAAGGGCCATCCAGGAATCCTCCAGTCCTACCCCCGGGTCTGGTCCTATGCTGGCACTCAGTTTCCTGAATGACTGGTAACTGCTAGGGCAATGAATGGATGAGGGCAAGGGCAGAGGGTAGTATGTCCCAGGAGGAGCACATCATTCTAATGATAGCTTACATATATACAGATCTATTATTAAAAGCCTGTTACATGTCAGGCACTGTTGCCAGGCACTGGGGTAGTTTCCTGTCCCCCTTACAATTCTGTGAGGAAAATATTCACTAAATGAGTAAGCAAAGAAACTGAGATAAGTACCACAAAATACAAAAACTGGGCAAAATGGCAGGGAAGAATAAGGGGGCATCTCTTAGAGGCTGTCAAGGAGGGCGCTCTGATGCTTGATCCTGAAGCTAAGACCTGAAGGTAAGAAATTAATCTTAAAGTGGTCAAGGGGAAAGTCCTTCCAGGTAGAAAGAAGGTCCTGAGGCAAGAAAGTTTTTGGTGAACAGGATCTGAAAGGAGGGCCAGTGTGGTTAGAGAAAGGTGGGTGGGGGGCCTGCGATGACACTGGAGTTCGGGGTAGAGGCCAGATATTTCAAGGCCTAAGGACTGGCATTTTAAACACAATAGGAAGCTGGAGTTATGGAGTGACAATCTAATTTATATCTAACAACATCATCTCGGCTCCTGAATGGAGATTAAATTGAAAGATGACCAGAGGAAAAAAAGGAAGGAGAAAAAGAGACGTCAGAATGCCACTGCAATAGTCCTGGTGGGACTGTATGGTCTCCACTGTGGTGTGGCAAAGACATGGACAGAAGTGGCAACGTTTGATATAAAATATGCTAAGGGACAGACGAGGGGAATAAGAAATGAGGGAAGAATCAAGGATGACTACCAGGAATCTGGCTGGAGCGGCTACATGGATGGTAACACCATTTAAAGAAATAGGGAAGGTTGGAGGAGAAATTATTTTGGAGTGGGGTGACTCAGGAGTTCCATTTCACACACATCAAGTTTGAGATATTCTGTTGACAACCAAGGAGAATGCTCAAGCAGGTCTTTGGATCCCTGAACTTTGAGCACAGAGAAGAGATTTGGGACAAGAGATGTAAATTTGAGTCTTCAGCATCTAGATCAGCATTATGCAACAGAAATATAAAGTGAACTGCAAAAGCCACATGGGTAATCATTGAAAACTACTAATAGCGACATTTTTAAAAGTAAAAAGAAACAGGTGAAATTGTGTTATTTTTAATAATGTATTGTATTTCACCTAATATATCCAAAATATTATTTCAACATATGATCATTAAAAAATGAGTATTTTTACATTCTTTTTCATATGAAGCTTTCGAAATCCCATGGGTATTACATACTCACAGCACCATATGTGCCTGTGGCTCTTATACTGGACAGCACAACTTTAGATGGTACACAAAGCCAAGGCAGCTAATGAAATCCCTTAGAACAGGGTGTCAACCTTGGCACTACTGATATTTGGGGCTGGGTAGTTCTGTGTGTGGGAGAGGAGGCTATCCTGTGCATCATAGGCTGTGTAGCAGCATCCCTGGCCTTCACCCATTAGATGCCAGTAGCATCCTCCCAACTTTGACAGTTAAAAAGGACTTCAGACATTGTCAAATGTCCTAGGCAAAGGGTGAAGAGTGAAGAGGGGAAATCACCAGTGGTTGAGAACCACTGACCTAGACAGAGAGAGAGTGTAGAGAGAAGAGGGCCCAGGAGAACGCTGGGAACACCAGCCTTACCATCTGCCTTAGGTAGTGTGCATGGGGAATTAAAAGGTTCAATTCTCTGGTTCAATTTTTCTAGGACTGTAGGCCCTAGGGAATTGAAAGGAAGGGGTGAGGTGATTTCATGTGAAAACTGCAGAGGTCCAGTTTCTAGTACATGAAAACACCCAACCAATGTCGGTAACAGCAACAGCAAGAGGTCCTCCCCAACTGTCACTTCTTATATAATCAAGTTTTCCTCTCCTCATCTGATCCCTTCCTCTTGACAAATGGTAGCATTTACCAAGGACCACTGTCCCCAAAGAGAAACTCCATATAACTATTTGGAGAGATTGGGGCTTATCCAAATTAGAGGAAACCATGGATATAGATTCAGTATCAAGCTTCTATGGCCTCGTATGTAGACATACAGCTTGCTTGAGCATAGAGGAGAAAGTCTGGGACTGGAATCTACATGGTGGGTAAAGCCAAGGAAACTGGTGATAATAGAGGGGCCCTAGCCTAATTGTTAACAGTCCTGAAAACTTATCAGCTTCCTTTCCACCTTGAAAACCCCAATCTGTTTTTAAAACAAAAAAAAACAGGCCTTTAAGGAATATCTAGAGGACTAGCTGGTGCAAATACTAAGGGAGGAAGGGCCCTGGCATTGAATAAGATGTATAAAAAGTGCGGCGTACAGTATGGCTGAAGCCAAGTGAGCAAAGGAGAGGAGGACAAAGTCAGCTAAGAGGAGGGGGCAGATCATGTAGGGCTTTACAGACCTTGGCATCCGACTCTTACTGAAACGAAAAGCCCCTGGGGGGAGAGGGGGTTTGAGCATTTTGTGATGTTATCTGATTTCTGTTTTAAAAGGATCACTCCCGTTGTAAACAATGTAGAAGCAGGGACATTAATTAGTAAAGAATTTAGGAAATCCAGGTGAGAAATGCTGGTGGCTCTGACTAGAATATTAACAGGAAGATTCTAAGAAGTAGAGCCAATAAGATTTCCTAACGGACTGAATGTGGGTATAACCATCATTTTCAGCCAGAGTGCATCACATCATGAGATTCCTCTGCTTAAAAACAATGCAAGACTATTTTATTCAGAGTAAAGACCAGAAGTGCCCCAGGTGATCATTTACCTACCTGACCTCTTCTACCTACCCCACCCTCCCCCATCACTCCACTCTTGCCTCTGGCCTCCTTACTTTGAGAACTGGCCAGCTACAATCCCACCTCCAGGCCCTTGCTCAAGCTGTTCTCTCTACTTGGAATACTAGAGGGCTGTATGGCCAACTTCCACCTCATTCAAGTCTATTTAAATCTCAGTTTCTCAGTAATCTACACCCACATATGTTGCTCTAGCTCTCCCAGTCCTCCTTACGCAACTCTACCCTTTTTAATACAAAGCTCTTATTTCCTAACACACAGTTTACTTATTTACTATGTTCACTGTCTGTCTTGGGTTGGAATGGAAGTTTCAGATGGTGGAGCTTCCATTAGTTTGGGTGATAAGACTAACAAAGAGGAGAAACCACCAGCATGTCAACCATAATAGACATGTGGCATGAACAAGAAATAAGCCCTGACCTTTTTTACGTTTAAAAAAAATCATTTCACGATTTAGCATGAAATCACTAGCAACATTCCTGTGGAATGGCAGGGTTTTAAAAGCCTGATTAAAGAGGGTTTAAGAGAAAATGGAAAGCAATCATTAGAGAAAGAAACCATATAAAACACTTCTGAGTTTTGTACAAAAGGAAGAAATAAAGTGATAATTGGCAGGGGAAAGAGTCAAGACGTTTGTAAAATGGGAATGACAGAATGTCTGTAATGCTAACAAGACTGATTTAATAAAAAGGAAAAATGGATGATATGAGAGGAAAAGAACTACAGGAACAAGAAGAAGGGCCCTAATGCATAAGTAGAGCAACTAGCCTTAGATAAGTGCAGTTAATTGGGATGCTGGAAGGTGAATAAGTGTGCTGAGAATGTTAATTCTTTTCTGATTGCTTCAGTTTCTTCTGCAAGGTGCGAAACACATCATTCATTAGGTAAATAAGCATGAGAGGAGAGGAAGTGAATGGGAGGGCAAATGGACCAAGGACCTATTCTCTAATTCTGCCTAACAGAATTATGGGTCTACACAAGATATAACGTTTGTAATAATTTATTTAAAGTGAGAGCAGTCACTGAGATTGTTTTTCTCCAGCAACCTTCAGCCTCATCAGTCAGACAAATGAATAGATGAACTGCATTTAATCTGGGTTGTGGTTTTGCCAAGTATGATAAAGCTGGGGACTGGGTAGGCTTTGGGCTTGCAAGAAAAATGATGGGGTAGCAAAGGACTGAAAGTGATTGGCTATGGTTTTCAAGTTGGATAAGGAGGTGATAACATTAGAGGGTGAGGGACAATGAAAAGTAAAATCAATGAGCTGGGAGTTCCAATGGGATCAAAAGGATTAGAATATTAAAGAAAGCAATCTGGAATGACAGAAGATGGCTGAGTTGAAGATAAGAAATAAATTTCAAAAGACTAAGAGGATGGCATTTTTGAAGGATTGTCTCCAAACCAAAAAAACAAAACACACTTCTGTATCAACTGGTGTTTAAGAATGGTGCACCACTGAGATGATTTACCCATTCCCCCTTGATGAAGGGGGAAAACACTGCCAACCAGGTTTCTTATCCATCTGCTATCTTAAAAGACATTCAAGGGCTTCCCTGGTGGTGCAGTAGTTAAGAATCCGCCTGTCAGTCACGGGTTCGAGCCCTGGACCAGGAAGATCCCACGTGCCGCGGAGCAACCAAGCCCGTGCGCCACAACTACTGAGCCTGCGCTCTAGAGCCCACAGGCCACAACTCTGAAGCCCACGCGCCTAGAGCCCGTGCTCCGAAACAAGAGAAGCCACCGCAATGAGAAGCCCGCGCACCGCAACGAAGAGTAGCCCCCGCTCTCCACAACTAGAGAAAGCCCATGCGCAGCAACAAAGGCCCAACACAGCCAAAAATAAAATAAATGAATTTATTAAAAAGAAAGAGACATTCAACACCAAAACCTAAAGGAAATTTGTTTAAAGAAATTGTTTAATGACTAAGTTAATTTATGACTGACTTTGGAGGATGCCCAGGTACTGTTTATTATTTCATTTGCCACTTTGGTAAAGCAAATCAGTATGGTTCTAACATGACTCTTTCTAAATCCAAAGTTATAGTAACTACATAAGAAATTAATCTCTGATGAAAAATTGGACCAAACAGTAAGAATGCTGGTCTATACACTCCAAGTCAGTCAAATACTTTAGTGAAACTGCAGGGAGGTGGGTGTTAAAAAAAATTTTTAAGGCTGTTCTTGTTGCAGCACGAGAATGTAGCCGAACAGGACACCAAGAGGGGAAAATAAAAACAAAAAACCCATGGCTTTGGGCACCAAGAGAGTAAGGTATCTGCTAATAAGCTATAGCTTGACCTACACAACCACTGCAGAAAACCAGTTGGGTAAAGTCTTCCACCCAGTAGGACATCTGGGGGATAAGATCTCCACTTAGGCCAACATAATGGCCCATAATTTTATAAGTCTAAGGTATGTCTTCCAGCCAGATAACTTACGTATTGTAAAAGGCTACCTATAGCCTTAAAGCCTAATTCAAGAAAAAGGCCATGGGACATAAGTAAACTCCAAAATAGCAAACATAAGAACAGGCCAAATACGGCAATGCACCTATATGAAACTGGAACAGATATATCGCCAATCAAGTAGAAGAGCTCCTTCACCAAATATGAGGTGGTTCTAAAAACCTCAAAAAAAGGACTCCCCTGGTGGTCCAGCGATTAAGACTCCACACTCCCAATGCAGGGGGCCAGGTTCGATAGGGAACTACATCCCACATCCATGCCACAACTAAGAGCCTGCCTGCCACAACTAGAAGATCCTGCATGCTGCAATGAAGATCCCACGTGCCACAACAATTTATTTGGAGCAGCCTAATAAACAAATATTAAAAAAAAAAAAAAGCAACCCTCAAATAAGCTTTGTTTTGGATTGCCAAGGGGGGATAACTTGACAAAGAAAAAAATTTTCAAAAGGGATTAAAATTTATGTATCTACCCCTAATTGTTCCGCATGCTGTCCACCAGAGATGGAAACAGTGTAAGACAGAGAAGGAATAGGTGAGGAGAGAAATGTCATTCTCATCCATCTTGACAAATAGAGGCACATTGGGTCCCTGTAGGTTCAATACTATTAGAGAAGTCCTGGGCATTGTCACAATTGGATTGGGGAGCACTATTGGTTGTTTGGTAGGTTCTGTAGGTTGACTCCTACAGATTGAATCCCTGGAGGACAGGCATGCCAAACCACAACAAATCCGATTTATACTCTATAAAGTAAAGCCTAAATACATTATTCAGAGCACTCTAGGCACAGATTTACAACCAGGGTTGACTTTTCCCCCAAGGCCAACCCCTACAGACTGTGATTTAAAGGGTCTAAGGCAGTGGTTCCCTCTGGATAAGCAGGTTTTGTTAGAGTAGGTAGGACGCATCTGTATCCCGTTCATTCCAGTCTTCCATGAAAAGTGCTAAAATTTCTTGCTTCTTATAATCAGAAGAGGAAATATGATGTTCTAACACTATTTTCATTCCTTTAGTTCTACTGCAATTAAATTGAGATTTCTTTCAATTTGGTCCCCAGCTGAGTGGCCACCTAGAAAGCAAAGTCAGGTATCTACCTCATACTTTATATCAAATAAATTCCAAATAGATTAAACTTTTAGTTAAAAAATGAAACTATTAAAGTATCAGGAAAAAAGTAGGAATTTTCTTATGTTCTTCAAGTGCAGAAATCCCAAATACGATGCAAATCCTGAAGTCCTAAGAATAAAGGCTGGAAATTCAACTACCATACATTTTATTTTCTTACATGGCAAAAACATCATGAATAAAATGACAAATTGGGAAAAACACTAGCAACTCTTACCACAAAGAGCTAATTTCCTAAACATATACATTGCTTCCACAAGTCAGTTAACATGAAGACCCAATTTTTAAAAAAAGGTAAGGACTAAGGATATGAAAAGACAAAAAATGCAAATGGCTCTTAAAAATATAGATGATCAACCTCATTCATTATAAAAATAGACACTAAGTGTAACTATAATAAGATACCATTTAACCCATCGGGTTGGGAAAGATGAACAAATGCACTGATGAGGGTTTAAAGAAACATTTGAAAAACTGGAATAAATGCTGAGAACAATCTGACATGTAGCAAAATGTAAAATGCCATTCCATCTCTAGGAATATAACTTACAGATACACTTGCACTCATGCAAAGTAACTATATTTCATCTAATCCAAATGCCACTGATTTTAAGGTCATCATTGATTTTAAGATGCATCGTGATTTTATGTACCACTAAAATCAAAACACTGCCAATTAAACTATGGATATTAAGATACATTCAAATTTCTGATATTAAAAAATGTGGGGGAAATATATATATATATATATATATATATATATATATATTCATTCCATAATTTTTTAAATTGAGGTAAATATTCAAAATCTGGTTCCCTATCTTTGCTGGGCATCCTGAATTTTACAAGATGTGCCATGCTGAAATTCTACAGGAAACCTTTTTGGGCATCTTAGTTCCCTGCTTCTCTGGCTCTCCAGGGAAAACTTTTCATCATTTACTACGAAAGTCTGCTCTTCAAACCATTTCAAGTCTATAAATAAAATCAGAATGTCCTAGTCCAGCTCAAGCTAGTATGTAAAAACGATCCTCCTTCCCCTTGCAATAGGCTAGATGGAACAGATCAGGTTGGATGATCTATACCATTGGTCCCCAACCTTTTTGGCACCAGGGAGTGGTTTCATGGAAGACAATTTTTCCGCGAACGGGGGCGGGGTATTCAGGTGGTAATGCGAGTGATGGGGAGCCGCAGATGAAGCTTCGCTCACTCCCTCGCCTGCCACTCACCTCCTGGCTGTGCGGACCAGTTCATAAGCAGACCAGTACCGGTCCACGGCCTGGGGGTTGGGGACCCCAGGTGCTAAGGAAGCTCCAAACTCAATCTGGTTTCAATATTCCCTACATAGTGAAAATGAGAGAGGTCCCATCTCGTAGTTTAACTGAGTACAAACAATTCAGCATGTTCAGTAGAGGTACTCTACTGAACCAGCAGGCTTAGCCCTTCAAAGAACCAGCCCCAGTGGACTAAGAGCATAGTACTCAGTTTCCCTATTGGCCTCGACAAGTTAGAGAAAACATGAGCAGTAGTAACATACTCAATTCAACTTTAAGATTTACTTATCATTAGCTAAGCCCCTTCCTTCTTTGGTGTCTTATCTCCTTGACAAACTGCTAGCACCACCCCTATCCTGTATCTCAGGGGTGTTATTTACCTGCCAGTGAATAATACTAGGCCCTACTCATGTCAGAAAATTTGCATTTGGTGAGAAGTTGGAAGGTTTCCTAAGTTAAGCCATCATCTCAGGCTTAAGTCAGAAAAAAGCCGTTAGCATAAAACTTTATCCACGAACGGGCTTGCCTGGTGGCGCAGTGGTTGAGTCCGCCTGCCGATGCAGGGGACACGGGTTCGTGCCCCGGTCCGGGAAGATCCCACATGCCGCAGAGCGGCTGGGCCCGTGAGCCATGGCCGCTGAGCCTGCGCATGCGGAGCCTGTGCTCCACAACGGGAGAGGCCACAACAGTGAGAGGTCCACGTACCGCAAAAAAAGAAAAATTATCCACGCACATGATTTAGCAAATATAACAAGGCTTTCACGTCTCTTGCCCCATCCTCCCCAGAAGCAACAGATCTTAGCTCTTTTCAGCGTTCCTTACCTTTGTGTCTGAGTAAGATGCTCACTGTTCTCCATCTACCACTTTAAGAAATTATCTATTAATTTTTTTTTGGTAATATTTGGCTGCGCCAGGTCTCAGTTAAGGCACGTAGAATCTTCACTGCTGTGTACGGGATCTTCGTTGTGGCATGCGGGATTTTTTTGTGTGTGTGTGTGTGTCGTGCAGGATCTAGTTCCCTGACCATGGATCGAACCCAGGGCCCCCGCGTTGGACACCAGGAGTCCCTATCTATTGATTTCTATTATGAAATTTTTAATTTTGCTCTTACACACCCCATTACTTACCCATCCACACTTCCCTATTCTCCCAATTTAGTTCATGCTGCCATGATTATGACTCGGTAGAGCTCCTAATTATATTTTATGAGTTTTTGTTTACTCTGGAATTAGCATTTACATTTTTTCATTTATTTTCTATTTTCTTATCAGCAATTGAGCTAACTCTTCAAATGAACCAAAATTTCCTCAAGATACTCAAATATGCTAAGTTTCAAAATCAGTCTTAGAGTCATTCCATTCTAGAACCCAACTTTCCCTTGCTGCAACCTAGAGTACTGTTCTCCAAGCCAAAGCAGAAAAGCAGTCCTGAGACTTCCCATTGCCATCATTTCTGGGAATTCCGTTTGCCTCTGCATGAGACCACATGGAGAATTCCAGTACTAAGCAAATTCTACTTCAGTAATTTGCACCAGCATTTAATACGACAATGCAAACAGTCTACCTCTCACTACTCTATCCCCCTAGAGTCTAGCTTATTGCTGATGTAGCTCTGGGATAAGAAGCCTGGTTTAATTTAGCATTCCAAGTCAACCCCAATTTTGAGGGTGTGTGGATGACTTTTAAGTGAAAGTTAATCTAACACCAAATCAGTATCATCCTGAAAACTGCCCTCCTAAGTCCTCTGATTCATCCAGAATCGGGCTTGGCCAGATGCCATCACAACAGAATGGTGTAACCATTCCTATCTCCACCTAACATATATACCAGTTATTTGCACACCCAAATTGCCTATGCAGAAAGCTGCCTGTGTAGGCAAAGTAAGGACAGGCACCTAATCATCTTTATTCTCCACATGGTACTTACACGTAGTAGGTAACCAGTGAGTACTTCACAATGTGCAAAGCAAGCTCTCAGGTGGATGCCAACCACAGTTTACTCAACAGAACGAAAAGAAAAGTGGAAGGCTACATGGGAATTCCCTGGCTGTCTGGTGGTTAGGACTCAGTGCTTTCACTGCTGAGGGCCCGGGTTCAATCCCCTGGTGCGGAACTAAGATCCCACAAGACACGCAGCGCAGCCAAAAAAAAAAAGTGGAAGGCTACAGAAAGCTAGTGTATTAAAGCATCACTCTTAAAAAACTACTGTACAACTCCTGAGGCTAAGCGTTAGCAGTATAACTTTGTCAATGACACAGGGCAGACTATTTGGCCTCAACTCGAGATACACTGGATTGGAAATTCACACAAAAATAATTTCACAAAATGTAATGTTGAAATAGCGAATTCAATCATTTCAAAACACCTTTTTAAAGTTTTAGAACTACTTTTCCACTGTTCTTAACAGTGTTTTTCAACAGTAATTTTTTAAAAAAAGGCAAAAAAAAAAAAAAAAAAGACAAAAAAAACAACACTATAGTAGGAATACAGCATTAAACCAGTCCAGATTCTGGCAGTCATGAAAAACTCAGGTTGTCTGTTACAGGGAGATGATGCTCTCAGAGGGAGAAAGAATGCTTTATCATGCAAAAATATATTACTTCCATATTTAATCCACTGTGACACGTCACCACCTTCATTGACCATTCCCATCTAAATGCTCTACTTGACAGTATGTAGTCTCCCTCTCTTAGAATATAAGCTCCAGATCTAGACCTAAAACAGTACCTTGCAGAAAATCACTGAAAATTTTTATTTGTTCAATCAGTGAACACTGCTAGTGCCCATCTTTTGAAAATTGCCAACCCCACCCATTGGACCAAGGGGTATGTTCATCAGTGCTGATCAGTAATGGGTCCATCTCTGGCGGAAAAAAGGAACCAAAGCAGGTTCTAAGTGGCAGTGGCAGAAAACCAAGCCAGCCAGGGAAGATAAAGACAAATACAAGGACCTAGCCTAGATATTAGTCATAATCTTCTTTGTTGATCACTTCTTATCTGTAGGAGCCAATAACTCTTCCCACCCCTAATCCCAACTCCACCAACAGTTTTCCCAGAACTGTTGTCTTTACCACGTGACCTCTCACCAAAGACAACTTCCATATTCAGTAAAATGGTGGCTGGGAGATTAACACATAAAACACTTCTCACAGGGTTTCAGAGAACAAATATCCAATAAATTACAAGTTGTACTGTTATCCCCATCTCAGCCATCTATGAATTAGAAACATTAAGTAGGAAAATCTGAGAGACTACTCAACTAAAAACCAGCTGCTTTTTCTTATCTCCCATTACCACAACCCACCTTTCCTAAAAGCATAAGGCCCGGCATACAGTAGGTGCTGAGTATTTGTTGAATGATGCTGGGAAATGCCCTAACCAGACAGAACCCCACTATATACATTAAAACTAGAGCAAGAAAGTACAGACAAAAAACATCTGCAAGACAGTCTGTTTTGATAAAAGCATGGAACTAAGAAGCAGTGGCTCTTCCTTGTACTCACCCCCCATCCTTGTTAAATAATCTAAAGCTCACTTCTGGGTCCTTCTTCTATGCCTATCATTCTAAAGGAAATGAGGTACTAGTGGGGCCACTGAGGAATTCTTTGGATTTTGGCAGAACTGTACAAATAGATGGTGAAAGGCATCAAAAGGTGTTGCTTACTGGCCTAGGAAAACAGCAGAATGCTGTTGGAGCCACAACTTAATTTTCCATATGGCATGAAGTGAAAGCTGACCTCCTGCTCCCTCAAACCCTTCCTTATTCTAGACCTCTTCCTTGGAAAGCAAGTCAAACTAGATGTACTGATTGGGTGGTTGGAATGTTAGTAGTAAGGGGTGGGTGACAACTGTTTCTCAAGCAGGGAAAAGTCCCACATCTCAAAACTCCTAGTAAGTTGATGGTTTTATAACAAAGGTGTATGAGAGACAGAAAGTCTTTAATGGAATAAGCCTGCCTACCTGGGTTCTTCTATATAAGCCCTCTTTTACCTTTGGCACCTATAAATCCTATCTACAATAAGGAGAACAACTGCAGTGACGTTCACCCAGAACTGACTTTATACCCTCCCCTTCTCTTCCAGAGACAAATAAAGAACCCAGACACAAGCCCAAGTAAGAACTCTCTCAAAGCACACATTCCCTAAGTTGAAAAACCATTTATTTCACCGGAAAGAAAAAAGTGATCCAACGCTATGTGTCTACCTGCCATAAGCCTTTGGGTCAAAAAGACTCAGGAGCAGTGACACTCTCACAACACCCACTGGAAGCAGGAGGTGGGGATACAGCACAACCCCCACCAGTTTCTGCACACAATGAGACCTGCTGGGAGAACAGAACATGATGGGAAGCTACAGAAGTATTGAAGGACAGAAAGAACACGGAAATGGGCAGGAGAGAGGAAAGAAGAGGTGGTCTGAACTTAACAAGGTAAATTAAGGTCCACGGTTCCTGGGGGACTGAACGCACAGAGCTGAGAACGTCCCGGAGATGGGGTACCACGAAGGGTGTATTCTCATGCACAACCGCAGCTCGGAATTTCAGCCCACACACATCCCACCTGAAAGAGAGCACAATACAGGGGCTTTACAGCAAAGCTCACAAGGGCTTTCCCACTTACACTTCAAAGAACATCTTTACAAAGTACGGTAACTTGACACTCCTTTTAAGTTTACTTGTATCCATCCATAGTATAATAATAATCTCTAAAAGTGAGAAGAGCTTGAAGGCCAGACAGTAACTGGGAATGGTCAAGCAATCCCAGACTAGCCTTTCTCTAAACGAAATAGCAAATTTTCTTTCACGAGAGTAGACAGACATTGCATTTCTCTTGATGTTAGCACATTAGCATTCCTCAGAGAAGGCAATTCCACATTTACAAACTGTCACTGGAGAGCAGGAAAAAGGGAAAGGTTCCAATTAGCTCTTAGCTCTCCACAGTAAAAAGTATGTTTGAATCTTGGAGTTACAAGTTAAAAACCGTTTAAGGTCTAGGAAAAAGTGGCATTAACTGAACGAGCTGTAACACGTGAGGGCGTCCAACTCTGCCTAGGGAAGAAAATAAAAGAACGTACTGGAGGACATGTGTAAGCTACACATCAGGTCACTCAAGTTTCTTCTCCAGCCCTATCAGTGATCTCCTATCCTATAACCCTGGGCAAGTCACATACCTTCTGCCCTAATGGAAAAGATGACAGTATCACCCACCCTGTTACTACAGGATTACAGATCAATGGTAATGTCTGGGACACAATGGGAGCTACTCAAGACAAAGGGTGTTGTGAAACACCCTTTAATACAACAGCAGTCTCAAACACCTAGAGCCCAAAGCTGGCAAGCATCAGAAGAGAATACACTCAAGTAGAGCCAAATGGATCATGAGGCTCAAAACGTATAGGAAAAAGCCAGAGGACTCAAGGTAGAGCTGGTGGTTCAAGAGTGTTAAATGCTCATAGCTGGTGGGAAGATGAAGGGAGTGATGTGCTTAAGGCAAAGCTCCCAACCTTGGATTTCAATATTACTGAAGAAGAGTAGAATTAACAGGGTGCGTACATATTTACATTATTATATACCTTAAAGAAGTGGAGAGAATGTCAAATCTAATACCGTGGGGACAGTTTAAAAACAAAACTGAACAAAGTAAATGGGCTCTTACAGGACAGATTCAAAGATAAAGCAATGGGGTAGGTATTCTAGTCAGCTCAGGGAATGAATGTGAACTGAGCAGAGAAGTTGAATTTGAGTCTATGCCCCAGACTCCTTGCTGAAATCAACTTTATAAGTTGAAAGATATCTTTTTCTACTCCTCTCTGCCCCAACTTACCATCAGACCTTTCACACAGCATGAAGCAGAACAGGAACCTTGCAGACCTTAGTAATGTCACACACCTAGGAATTTCAACGAAGGCTCTGAGAAACGGCACACCTGGGTCTGAATGTCTGGTTTCCAGGTTTGGTTCAATTACAGCACACAGGTGTGACCCAAGATTCATCACACCACTGTTTGCTTTTCCAGGCACAAATGGAATCAGATTGACTCCCAGGACTAGGAGCCCTGGAAAAACAGCCATGAGGGATAAGGATGTTTATATATTTCACAAAGTAGTTAGGACTTCTCCCTATCCTCTGAACCATTAGCAACCTTACCCTAACCCTGCAAAAGCAAGCAAGCAGGGCAGCCTAACTGGAGCCTTTAGGCTGCAGGAGGGATGGCAAAACCAGAACAAGGGACACCCCACCGCTCTCACCTCAAGCTTTAAAAGGCTGAATACCGCGCCCGATCCGCATACTGCTCCCGCTCATACCGGGCCATGTCGTACAGGGAATTCCGCGCGGCCGCCGAAGCTTGGGACAACTCACTCTCATGCCCGTAACCGTAGCCCTCTCCAACAGTGGGGACTGGGCCGCGACGCAGGGGGCTCCGATCGCGCCCGTAATATGAAGTGGAAGCTGCAGTAACAGCAGCAGCGGCTGCTGCAGCAGCAGCAGCTGTAGCAGCAGCAGCTCCTGAAGTCGGCAACAGGTGTCTATCGTAGGGATCGAGAGAGGTGGAGGTGAGGTGACTGGCCATGGCTGTATTCTGGACTTGTGGCAGCTGGGACAGGGTCTGCTCTGCGTAATTATACGCAGAGGCAGCTGCAGCAGCCACTGCCTCATAGGACCGGGCAGCACGGCAGCGCTTGTAGTAGGCATCGAGCGCTCCGTACGCGTTGTTGTAATACAATGAATCCCCATAGCTCATGGCGTAAGGTGTACGCACTGCTCCATATTGCTCATTATATTGCTCGGTAAAGTCTGCCACTCGGCCCGAACGATCTACCGGACACTCTTTGGACCAGTGCCCCTCTTTCCCGCACCGATAGCAGCCGCTCTGGTCTCCCATCCCGGGCGCAGTCCTAAGCCGGCTGGTGGACAACTGCACGTGCATTCGTTTGCCTTGAAGAAACAGACGCAAGAAGGGTTGCTATCACTCTTAGTCATAGCCCCAGCCCCTACCCCAGACACTGGTCATAGCAATGGCTTTACCTAGACAACTCTAATGCAGGATTCATTGCCATTTTAAAGATTTTTTTTAAAAGGTCCAGTATAAATTCAGTATAATGACCTGATTTCAGGCAAAGATCAATTAAATGAAGAAATGTTTCAGCTCTAACACCAGTTTAACGCTTAAGAAAGGAACTACTCTCACTCAAAAATAGGCATTTCATCCTTTGCCAAGTAACTGTGGACAAAAACTACTCTGAACGGTAGCCCAATGTCAAAAGAAACCACAATAATAGTGCTCCACAACATTCTGACACCTCCAATCTTCACTATTAAGACTCCTGAATTCAGTAAGCAGGAGAATGCAAAGGCCAGTCCCCCATACCGCCCCAAAATCAAAGAGAATAGAGTAGGACTCTAAAGTTACCATTGACAGTAATCCAGACTTGATCCGTGGCTGAGTGCGGTAGGCAAGTTTCAAGACTTTTGGGAAAAACACTCATGAATGGGGGAAGAGGGGTGAAATACGAGTTGAAGGACTGCCTTCCCCCTAAACTGGGTCCTTTAAATTGTTAGTTCTGATATTCATTCTAACAGGGATCCTTTACAATATTTAGTGACCCCTTATAACAGGGGGTCAAACAAAACAGGTCAGGCAGTTCACAAGATGCCTGAATTTTCAGAAAGAGTATTATGAAAAATGTGGAAGAAAAGAGGGGATGAAAAAAGTGGAGAATGACCAATAATGTTAGTGTATCAAACTGTTCATGTTAGCGCAAGTTTAAAGTACTTTTCCTCCTTTAGAGATCTAAGATCCTAATAACATGCACTTGATACTAGTTTTTGCTGAAAATTACAATTTGTATTCTGGAAATGAAAAAGTTTAAATTTTAAACCTTTTCACAGGAGCAATTTCCACCTAACATGATCTACCATTTTAATGTAAGCAAAACTCCAGCAAAACCTTTCCAAAACAAATGGCTATCATGCACCCAAGCATGCAGATGGCGAAGAAGTGAATGCTTAGAACCAGGGGAGTTAACAGATAGGTCATCTACTCAACTAACATTATAGAAAATGGTAAATATACAATTTCACCTACAAAATTAAAGTTAGGTTCTAGAAAACTAAAGAAGGGAAAAGGGAAGGACCAAAATATCAAAAAAAAAAAAAAAAAGTCCCAGTTTAAACATTTTATCTGATAAGTGTAGGCTGCCAGTGAAAAGCTAAGATGTACAATTAAGTACTTAAGTGCTTTAAGTGCTAACCCGTGTCCCTCGTTATTTGTCCAAGTGGCCACTTTGGCACCTAACAAAACCAGAGAAAATAAGGGCAACCGAGGAACCAACCATGTCCCTTCAAGACATAAAGGTCATTAATAAATGTCCTGACCTGAAGATTTGCCAGAAAAAATTCCAAAGTCAGAAAAAGCAGCTAAGTCTTTAAAAATATCTAAAATGGATGTTCCTTAAATGGGCAAACAATAAAAAGAATATCCCCAACACTGAGAAACTGAAAGGGAAAAAGACCATCATAATAAATACTGCTACTCTATATACATATAGAACTGTACTAGACAATGCTAAAGAGAATGACTAACAGTAAGGAAAACAGAGCAAAAACAACTAAACCTCAGAGAACCTAGACTTCAGATACCAAGAGTTATGCTCTAAGTATGATAGGTCCTGTATCAGTTCACAATACCCTTCCCTTCCATGTGTTAACTGTTACAAGGAGACACCACCACCTCTTCTATGACTTGGTTAAAGTGTAGAAGAGTATCCAAAAATTAGATATCATAAACCCTCCACCAGAGCAGCCTTTGCTCCCAATTAAGTTGTTGACACAAAATAATTCTCAACTTACCAATTAAAAATGGAAAACCAGACCTGAGAGACCTGTGACATTTTTCTTTAACAATGCACAGCAATACCCATAACACAGGGCACCATTAACTTGGGAGAAATGACGATCAGACTTCCAGGTCTAAGAAGGTCCAATTTAAGTAAACATCAAAGATAGCCAAAATGACTCTTAACAAGAGGAGTGCTCAGGAGAAGCAGCAGCTACTACCTTGTTCGGGCTGAAAAAAGTTGGAATATAGATTAAAAATGTTAACAAGGAGTTGTGGGAATACTCCATAATTTAGAAGTAGTTACACTGAAGGGGAAAGGCTCTTTTCTGGCTTTGACACTGGGAACCCAAAGTGGGTGGACGAAGAGTAGCGTTAGCAACTCACCATGGTTACCACCCCCTTCACAACTGCCACCCTTGCCACAGGAGCTTAGATCTTAAACCAAGGAAACAAAATGTCTATCCACAGCATCACTCGTGCTGCCTTCCAGGCACACTATTAATCTAGTCAAGGCTCCAAGGTTAACACCCATCTAAGTGCTCTACTCACCAAGGATGTTACAGCTCACTCCTCAAACCAGTGAAACGGCTTTGCCATTATCGCCCCCCAAATCCCAATACCTTCTCCTCAGAAACTCCTGAAATTAGCCTTCAGCTCTAGAGTGTCCTCGTCCTCCAAACCGAACCTCTTGGTGCAAACGTAACAGAAAAGCAGTAAGAGCTATAACAATTTAAAGACACTAGTTCTCTCAAGACTTGTTTAACGACAAATTATATTTACTGAGAAGCCATGAATTGGGATGAGGTGGGGGAGCTTCACAGATATTTTGCTCCTAAACATGTGGCTTAAGCCAGCTTTTGCCAGGTCCTTCCACGTACAAAATAACACATGGGGTGCTGAGGCAATAAATTTCAGAGTGAAACACTGTTAAGTGCTCTACTACCCCCCGACCCCGCAAAAAAGACAAAACAATGGAATAAATCTTCAGAGGAAGGGATTTCTGCACTAATAGGCAAAAAAGCCTAGGGGTTCCAAACTAATGCCAAGTGGTTCTTCTCCCAAACTTGATTTGCCTAAGGTAAAGCCTCTAAATCCCATGCATTCTCCATTTAAGCCCATCACCCACACTTAATCCTCACAATCAGCCAACCAACAGCTATATCTCTATCTCTATCCCAGACCCCTCCTACCCAGCCTATTTTCTACACAAAACCTTGTGTTCAGCCCTCTTCCCAAAGAGGGTGGTTCACCTTGAAACTCTGTGTTGTCAAGGCCCCTGATGGCCTCCACTGCATCCTCTGCCCGCTCCATGTGTACGAAAGCATAATCTTTCACGATGTCACATTCGATGACCGGACCATACTCCTCAAACTTGGCCCGAAGCTCCTTGTTGGTACAAGTAGGACTGATGTTGCCTACATGCAACTTTGTGGATGTTTTGCTCTTATTCTTGCTGGCTTCCACGTTGATGTTCACCCCGTGCAGCTTGTAGTGGTGCAGGTTGCGTATGGCATCCTCGGCCGCCGTCTTGTCCTCTATGTGCACAAAGCCGTAGTTCTTAATGATGTCACACTCCAGCACCTTCCCATACTGCTCGAAGAGTGAGCGGATCTCCTGCTCTGTGGCCTCCCGGGGCAGGTTTCCAATGAACAGCTTCACCATCTCGGACACAGCCTGGGCGAGAAAAAATGAAATTTCTAACAAAAGACCTCAGGCCCATGTCAGTTAAAAAAAAAAAAAAAAAAAAAATCAATACTGCCATCTCCTTTGGGTCTGGCAAATATTTCCAGTTTTCCCCCCTCAGACGCCCCACACGCACACGCACACCCCCAGATAATAATCAAAGGGAAGTGGGAATAAGGAGGCCCGCTACAATTCCAGCTATAGAACCTACAGAAAGGAGAAAGCATCTGTGACACAGATCCTTAGCAGACACACACAAAGGGTTTGGTAAGAGCTGAATAGTTTCAAACGGAAACGCAAATGAAAGCGGGGCGTAAATGCAGCCCTGGGGGTACTGGGCTTTCTACCTACTAAATAGACAGCAAATTCCCTGGAGGTCCGGTTAGGACTCCACGCTTTCACTGCTGATGGCCCGGGTTCAATCCCTGGTCGGGGAACTAATATCCCGCAAGCCACGCGGCGGCTCCGCCGCCAAAAACAAAAAAAGACAGTCAGAAAACAAAGGTCTAACTACTTGGCTGGCTGGACTGACTGAAATTATGAACTGGCTCTTCCTCTCGTAACCGAATTAGCCATTTCCTGAAAAAAGGACCTTATAATAGCTACGTTTTAGGGTTTCCTTTGGAAGCAGTGAACCCGTGACTTAAGCTGGACAGCGAGGCGTTCGGAGAGTACAGGAAGTGCTGGAGCGGGGAACGCCTCTCTCGGGGTGCCGTGCTACGAGCTCCTGGAGAATTGGAGAAATGCATGGCCAGAGAAGGGGCCTTGAGCCTCAACGGCCAGACAACAGTGTCTCGGGGCTTCAAAAATTCTCGACACGGGGCTGTAATTCCTAAGTCTAACGGAAAAGCGGTTATCTCGGTAAAAGCCTCGAGGCAGTAAGCCGAGCAAAGTCGGATAGAGGGCAAGGTGGGGAAAAAGCAAGGTATTCTCGGCGGAGGTCGTGGGGGAAGGGCTGCTGGAGGCTTACCGCGCAACGCCGAGAACCGAGGTCGGCTCTCAGTGACGGGTGCGGAGGCCAGGACCACCCTAGGATACCCCTAAAGCCCAAGTCGTGAGATTTAACAGGGCAAAAAAAAGACAGTGAAGGGGCTCGGAGTCTCTCACCCGCACGAAAAGCAGCAGGGGCTCTTCCTCGCGGCGCGGACGCTTCTGACAAAACGCTAAAATGGCGGCGGCTGCAGCAGTGACTCTGGGTAGAGAGGGGGAGGTGAACCTACCACCGGATTGGCCGTTCAATAAAATAAAAGGCAGGCGTTCCCGTAGATCCTCTTCCTGATTGGTTACCACGAACGCCAATTACCTGAGGCCTGGAAGAGGTGGAAACGTCAGTAACCCCAAAGAGTTTATACGAAAGCCAATGAGCACCTCACTCGACAAACCGAGGTCACTGATTGGATGGAAGGTCGGCGTGAGGGAGGAACTACCAACGTGGGCTTCGCTGGCGGGGTTCCGCCCGCCATTAGGCGGAGCGAGCTAGGGAGCCGGTGTGGCGGTCTTCAGCTTCATGGCGCCAACTTTGTTAGGCTTCCACATTTCGCCACTCCACGTGCGCTCCATTTTGCCTTCTACTCCACACTTCTCCCTCTAATCTCCCAAACGCCATCCCCCTCGCAGCCAGGGTGCTGCGGACGGTAGCTTACGCAGACCCAGAAGCCAGGTAAGAAAAATAGCAAAGCTTCCCACCTGAAGAAACCAACCTCCTCCTTTGGCCAAGAATCCGCACTGGCGCCCTGGGAGTCTCGGAGCTACCCCCACATTGAAACTACTTTCATAGGTGGTGAAAGGAACTCTGAAAAGTTAATGGGCTCAGCTTCAATTAGGGTATAAAGGCCCCGACGTCGGCTCGGTTGAGGGCTGCATTTCTCAGGAGGCGCCGAAGAGACAAGTTCCTTGGAGGAACCAGCCTCCCGGGGTCCAAGATGAAGAAAAGGCTTCTCTGTGTGACCGTGGAGATTGCGCATACACCCCCACCCCGCCCTGAGAAAAAAACTAGAGCAGCAAAGTTTTTTGTTTTATTTTATTGGGCGCCATCAGCCAGAGCTGTAGGTTTAAACTCCTAGAACCGACCTTAGCGGGAAGAGCCTAAGTCACAACCAGCTATAAGCAAAATACAATCAAAACAGCATTCTCCAGAGGATCCGGCTTCCCTCATCACATTTTTTTTATCATCCTTTGGCTTCTTCACATAATCCCATAATTCACTGAACAAGCAAGGCAGCTTTTGAAGAGGGAGTTTAAAAAGGGGGATAGAAGAACTTAAACCATGATAAAAGCAGTGAGGAAAGGGATCATCAGAAAGTGAAGATGACAAAAGCAGAACACACCACCGTTCAAAGCAGCCCCCCCAAAAGGGGTGGGGATCATAAAGAGAAAGGTGAAGTCAAAGTTACGGAAATAGATTTTAAAACCTGACGTGACTGAGAAATCAAACGGTGGGGAATTGGTCAATAATTTATTCTAGGGTGGGAAAAGGCAGGAATCTAAAAATGTCACATTTACAAATGTAGTGGTCACTAATCTTGGTCCGTTTTCATTGTGGATCCTGATGCTGACACTGCGGCTCTGAATAAAGGCCAAAGGATCAGTGATGAAGAAAACCAACTGCATGTTAGCTGCAAGTGTGCCCTCTGGAGGGGCCCTGCATCGGGAGGTGGTCACAACTCCATGTGCGCAGGTTCGGAAACACATCTGGTATAGAAATCCTTTCAGCTCCTTCGTTTGATCTTCCAAAATTTTTGTCCTAATAGCCTTGGAGATAAAACTTTCTTCCAAAATACCAAAGCATATGAGATCAGCTTACTCTATGAAACTAGGAATCTCTCCAAGTCCAAAGGGGAAAAACTGGGAATAGAAATCTTCTCGGGATCACAGTTCAGGCCAGTTTGCAGACCACCACCCACACCCACCCCCGATCTAATTATTCTTGGTTTACCTTCTGAAAGCCCTCTAGGTCCAGTTTTGTTTCATTTTGCAAGCTCATCCAACTGAGTAATCCACATTAAATCATTCCCCTGCTTTTTAAATTAAAACCCACGGCAACTGGAAAAGTTTCAATTCACACTACCCAATCTGGTTGTTGCCAGAATCTCCCAACCTCTGTAACAATTCTCCCACCCCCATCCCTAACACACCCCACCCCAACTACGCTCCAGCACACTGGCCCCTTTGTCCCAAGCTCATTCAGACTGAAATGTTCTTTCTCCAGGTCCTTCGCTGGCCACCCCATCTAATAAACACAGCCCCCCACTCCAACGCTACACCTTGGAACTCTATCCCATGACTCCATGTTGTTTTTCCAAATACTTACCACCACTTGAAATCCTATTCGTTCATTTTCTTACTCCCTCCCACCCCCTGCCCCCAGCAAATACTTGTTCTACAGGGGCAAGGACCTTTTCTTGTTGTCTACTATTACCCTGTGTTAAAACTGCCCCTGGCACGTGGTAAGCACTCAAATATTTGTTGACTAACTTAACAAATAGATAAAGCATGAGTTAAAATCTTGATAACCAAGAGGAGAGAAATGACTTTGGATTTGCAGTCAGTATCAGCTTAAGAACATGGACACTTATAAAAACAAGCCCTTTTGCTCTTATCACCTAGTATACTTTCCAGTCTCCCTCAAACATAAAAAGCCCAAAAGCCAGGGGTAACTTATGCTACAGCTTCTGATCACCAGGATTACGTTTGACAAATGCTGCAAAATGAAGCTTTAGGTAGGGAGATTTGTAACTCCAGTGTCTCCATACTGATGTTCATTTACCCAACTGTATTTTACCAAAATACTTAAAAATTAAAGGTTTTTAAATTAAGGATATCTGGCTCTACCTTACCACACCAACTACAGAGAATCGGATGTTTTAAAAGCACTTTGTCTGGAACACTGAAAACGGCCACTTTGGTGATTCTTCTGATCAGGTTACCAAGCCTCTGAATTAAAAGATAAAGCAACTTGTCCAAAGTCATCTAGCCTTTCTGTCAGAGCCAAGCTTAAGTATGTTCTGGCTCCACATCTTGAAGAGATGAAAGAGGCTGGAGCCTGGACTCTTGAAAGGGAAATGAGGAACAAATCCAAATTCAGGGGGAAACACTGCTGTCAGTGTAGACCACTCAAATGTGAATAAGCAATGTATTTGTTTCAAACCCTTTCACACTCTTAGGAATGTATACAACTTATATACCTAATAACTCTGGCTCCTAATCCAGAAATGAGTTACTGGTATAATAAGGGCTCAAATTAAAAACCAGTAATCTCCAGGGATGTTCAGAGGGAGCCACTAGGCCAGTCAGCAAGCTTCCTAAGCCTCCAATCCCACTGCCAACTACACACTCTAAGCCTCCCCTTAATGCCTGTGCAGGGCCCCTACTCCATACCTTTCTTCTCCATACCTAGGGGAATCTGACCCTCAGGACACAACGGTGTTGTCTGACACTGGAGGTGGCCAAAATTGGTATGGTCCAGTGGCCTACATCACACCTAGGTACCACTCATTACAGAAATCCCCCTTCTTCACTGTTACTCATACGTGCTGTACTCACACCTACACCCAAAGTCCTTTGCTCAGCTGTGTGCTACCCTACGCAGTCCCAATCTCCCCAGAATGTTCTAACTTCTTATTTCTGAGATGGCTAGCATTTAATGAGCAATGACTATATATGAGGCTCTACACTTGCTACATGTTATTTGCTCCAACAGTCCTGGATGGTTCAAAATAGCTGGTTCGATTCCTTGATCCTCTACTTTCTAGCCATGTGATCTTCAGAAGTTACTTAACCTACAGCCTCAATTTCCAAAATAGGTTTAAAAGTACCTAATACAGGCTTCCCTGGTGGCGCAGTGGTTGAGAGTCCGCCTGCCGATGCAGGGGACGTGGGTTCGTGCCCCGGTCTGGGAAGATCCCACATGCCGCGGAGCAGCTAGGCCTGTGAGCCATGGAATTTGAGTTGCAATGAAGGTAAAATGAAATATATGAAAAGCACTTTTAACAATGCTTAGCATGTGTTAAATAGATGTTAACTATTTTCCCTATCTTACCGATGAAAAAACTTAGGTAGAATTCCTGACATGTCCAAGATCACCCAGATAAGTGGCAGAACCGGGGTTCAAACTCGGGAAGCCTGATTTTAGAGCCAGCACCCTCAGTAATTCTCTCTGTGCCAAGTCAGTTTTCAAATCAAACAAATCCCATCTCCACAGTTTTCTCTAGTGGGGCTGCCCCATCCTCTCCTTCCTTACCTGTCACTTCCCTAGCACTGCTTAACTGTAACTAGTTCATCGAGGTAGGTCCTGCACCCACCCCCACTATCGATTTCCCAAGGTCAGCCCAAGGGCTCAGCTACCTGAACACTATTTCCAGCACTACAGACACACAATATTTCTAATGATTTACAGCTAGACTTGAAATCATTTATTAATAACTTTTTCTTCCTGGAAAACTAGATTCTACCCTTTATGATCTTTTTAAAGGTTCCTATAGAATTTAGGTGAATAAGAATTTTCCACCTATCATATCCACCTTATCTTCTTTATCACCCAAACTCCTATTACATTACATACTAGACCATAAATCTAGGAAATTAAGTTTCATTATGACCTTAGTCATCCCACATTATAGTCAACTTACTTGGCTTGATAGGACAAAATGACTGCAGAACCAACAGTCTGCGCACAGACTTTGGCAGAGCTTAACTGATGGGCATGACTACCCATGGAGGCTGACCACTCAGTGATAGTCCCGTTACCTCCAGCACAAGGGATGGGGCCCCAGGCCTACCCCAGAAAGAATCTGAAACAAGGTCCAAACCGCAGAAGAGAAGAGGCTGTAGAGGGGAGAAGCCTTTACATAGTCTTTACATAGTTCCAGGAATAAACCATCTAAAGCTTCTCCAATGAAGGTCAAGTTATAGAGGTGATAGATCAGAAAAGCAAAGATCTGAAGGACACTGGGAGCGCATATTCCCACCCACCTCTCCCAAAACACACATTAAATGTCTATCCTCCCATTCACTCAACCCAACCGTCTCCGAGTTATAGGACCCTGGAAATCAGAAATCCACAAAAAGCAAAGTATGAAGAATGGGCTACAGGATTAACACAGGTGGCATAATTTACAGAGGGAGGGAATTTTAAAACAATCTGCAAGAAAGAGGAAAATGACAAATGATTTAGCTTTAGCTCCTTCTAGCTTAAATGAGAAGCCTGGCAGCGGAGGCAACAAGGGCATCAGGACCTAAAGATAATAAGCAGAGTGATCATCTAGGCCAGGTCAGTCTGAAGAACTTGGGTTGCAATAAAGAAATATCAGCACTGGCCCCGAGAGCACATTAGGAACCATGTGCTAATGGTTTCATAGGAACCATGGGATTGGGACAGTGGCAGAACCCTCACTGGAGAGAAAGATGACAGAAAGCCACTGACAAAGAAGTAATTACAAATACGCAGGCCACAATCACAGCACTACAATTAACCAACCCTTGATTTTCCAGGGAAATAACCAGAGCTAAGCCTGTTAGCTTGGCCCTGAGATTACCCCACCCTCACTGCAGACAAGTGACAAAAAACCTATCAAATTCGCCCTCCTCACAGTCCTGCAAACAAATGAAAAGGAGCAGCAAAGCACCTGAAGTCAAAGAAGTGAGAAGAAAGAAAAGCAAGGAAGAGCACTATGGCCTCAGTACCCCTGAGATTACCCCCAGTTTGCATCCACAAATAGGAGCTCACAGTTAAACAAAAACCATATGCTTTTGCCCAGTGGGCAGAGGGAAGAGAACACCTGGGGCAAACTACTCTGTCACAGGGAAGTTCACAAGAAACCAGTGAAGGAAGCAGAAGAGAACCCACCTGAACTCCATTTGACTGATACACACACACCCCAAAACCACCCTGCCCCAACAGACTCCCAAATCAAATTTATAAAGCCCCCTTTCCCAAAGGAATGTCAGTCAGTTTCCTGTCACCACCCTACCCAACCAGTCTTTCATTCACCCATCATAAAGCCCAAGCCTCTGTCTTGTCCATGGCTGGAATTGTCTTATTTTGTGCCCAGGTCCTCTGAACCCCTAGTTCCAGAATGAAAGTATAAACAATCAATTCCTCAGCCTATCCCAGCATCCCTATTTGGTTATGCTTGCACCTCACCCCCTTCCCAGAGTCTATCATAACACCTTCAAATATAAACCCAACAAGAAAACATCTGGAAACCCTAACAAATGAAGATAGGCAATTTGAGTCTCAGGTGACTATGACAGGGGTTGGCAGGACGCAGGAAGGACACTCCGTGCTGATGTTCGACGTGCGAAATACCAGGTCTATAGCCAGAATCCCCCATACCAGCTTCCAACTGTCCCAACCACAGGGCATTACCAGACAGTGACATGACCCCCCCACCCCAACTACTGGCTCCTTCCCAGTAGTTGTCCCAGCCCCAGTACTTACTGGAGCCCACTGCCTGAAGGACCTACTAGCCTCATAAGCACCAAAGCCACCCATTCCCCACTTCTCACTTGAGAAGCCAAACCCTAGAACCACCCTGCTGGAGCTCAGGATTTTCCTGAACTAGAGACAAGTCAAGGAAAATAGCCAAGCACAGGTGAGGAAAATGGGCAGTAAAGTTACTGCATTTTGGTGTGATTAACTCAAGCTGAAGCAACTTGGGCCAGACTCTCCAGTCCTAAGGATGGCAGACTAGCAGAACGACGATGGGTTAAATCCCTCTGGCAGCAGGGAAATCATTCTAATTCCTACATTCAAACCCCTTTCCTCATCCGCCCTGGGTTCTCTGGCCACCCTCCCTTTAGTTGTCATGTCTTCCTGGATGTCAAACTGGCTTCTCTGAAACTGAGTGCAATCAAGACAATGACAACCAGGTTTCCAAACTGCAAATCGCCCCAAGTTTTATTTGTAGTCCATACAAAAGGGAAAAAAAATTAAGGTTTTCTAACACCACCTACTTGGGGAGATGGGGAAGTGGACTGTGCCGCACAGCATCAACTAGAACATCAGGGGTCAGTAGGGATCTGGACATACACCAACCAACTGCCCCAACAGGAACTCAGTCTCAACACAGTCTACAGAGGGACAAAGTCAGGGCCCCCTGGACAACTGGCACAGCTTGGCGCATAGGAAATGGTTAAGCTAACCCTTTCCTGGCCTCCCTCACATCTAAAAAGAAAAAGGCGCCGCCGACCTCAGCTGCAGGTTGCTTCCCCATCCAGACGACCTTAAATATCGCGCACAAAAATAAAAGGGAGCCAGGAAAAAAATAAAAACATAAAAGAAATTCCCATCCTGGGGAGATGGGAGGCAGGGGAGAGGGGAACCGCAGATCTAGAGCCAGTAGCAAGATTTGCTGCTGAGGCGAAGGAATAAAGTAGGTTACTGCCGAACACTCAAAAGGATCGTCTCCTGGGGAAGGCCCACATGGTAGAGGGGATGAAAAACCGCAAACAGGAGAGGTATGGGCCAGTGGTTACAACCTGGGTCTGCACCCTACCCCACCTCTCCTCTCCTTCCCTCCCTGTGGAGCCCTGTCCCAGGATGGCCCTACATGCGGCGCTGGTAGCCAGAGTGCATCTGAGCTGCCCGCAGGTAATCATTATAGGAGCCCGAATAGCGTGCGTAATCGGAATGGGCATCGGGCAGGCGACGGTAATCCAGCGAGGACTTTGTCGGCGAGCGGCGGAACGAAAGCTGCGACTCTGATAAACGGCGGTAATCAGAGAGCTCGGCTAAACGCCGGTCGGAACCATACCTAGTCGAGAGAAGAAGACAGTTGGTGAATGAGACAATTGAGGGGAGGGCTCCAGGTGGGCACGGGGGAGATGCCAATGGGGACAGGGAGGGTGTAATCAGATTGGTCTCCAACAAACAAGATTTTGTCAGAAGGCTCAACACCCTATCCAGGGCAAGAATTCAAGCCTGGTCCAACTCAGTGGGAAACCAAGCCCACCACTGAAGACCTCCCTTCTGAACTGGCCAAGGTGGATTCTGGTCTGCATTCCCAAACCACAGACCAACTATCCCCACCCTCGGGCCCTGCAGAGAAAGACCTTGGTTGTTTACCAACAGAACGGCGGACGAAAGCAAGGTCCCCAACTTCCCAAAGAGTGGACGCACCACATACACCCTGCCTTCAGCCAGTGACTGCCAAAGGGACTACTCTTTCAAACCCACCCCCACCAGAGGCCAGGACAACCACGTAACAGGCTTAAGGATCCTTCAGACAGTGGGAAAGACTATGGGCCACAATCTTGCAGGCAGTAGCTCCAATAGCACTTGGGCTAGCCTTGACAGGTGACACTTTTCCCAGCCTGACTAGCTGGTACCACCCCAGTCTGAGCACTATGCTCCACCTGAACCCTCGTGACCAGGCAAGTTCACAGACATCACCCCCCTCAGCTTCTGGACATCCCACAGGAGTAGAGAAGACCAAGGGAGGGGCCGATGGCTCCAGTTTCCCTCCCATGCCAACCTCAGCCCCTTGCCCTGAGCCCCAGCTGGGGGCAGAGGCGGGGGGGCATACAGTACCTTTTCGACATGGCGACAGCCTTTTTGTACGGATCGTCGTAGCTGGCCCGGGGTGGGGAGAGGCGCGTACGCTCATAGGGCGGCGGGGTGCTGTTGGCGTTGGCAACGGCCCCCTGGGACATGGACAGGTAGGCTGCAGACGGCTGACCTGCCCCATCGTAGGCATTGCCCGGCTGGCCACGGTAGGAGGCAGCAGCCTGAGGATGCTGCTGTGCAGCATAGGAAGCAGCCAATGAGGCTGACGACTGAGTGCGGTAAGGAGCTGCCAGGGTGGCAGAAGGCTGGGCCCCGTAGGCAGCTGCAGCACCATAGGAGCCAGTGGCCGCAGCAGCTGACTGAGCCCCATACGAGCCCGACAGGCCCATTGATGCTTGAGCTCCGTAACTATTCAGCTGGGTCTGAACAACTGGCTGGGCCCCATAGGAGCCAGCCATTGGGGTAGTGGCTTGTGCAGCATACGCAGCTGGCTGGCTAGCGTAAGCAGCAGCTGTAGCTGGCTGTGCCACATAGGCAGCAGGTTGGGAAGAATAGGAAGCAGCCTGTTGTGCAGCGTATGGGGCAGACTGGGCATTATAAGAGGCCGAAGGCTGGGCACTGTAAGAAGCTGCCTGGGCCCCATAAGCTAGTGAAGAGGCTGCAGACTGGGCCCCATAGGAGGCTGCCTGGGCCCCATAGGAGCCTAGGGAGGAAGCTGCTCCCTGGGTGTTGTAGGAGGAGGCAGCCGCACGAACCCCATAGGAAGAGGCAGCCTGTGCCCCATAAGAGGATGGCTGGTTACCATAGGAGGCAAGGGAGGAGCCCTGAGCCCCATAGGAGTTGAGCGAAGAAGCCGCAGCTGGCTGACCCCCATAGGAGGAGAGGGCCGAGGCCGAGGGCTGGGCTCCACCATATGGACCAAGCGAGGAAGCTGCGGCAGACTGGGAGCTAGGGCTAGCCAGCTGGCCCCTGTATGGGGCCCCAAGGGAAACAGAGGGCTGAGCGCGGTAAGAGGCTGCCTGGGCTGTCATGGGCTGAGTCCGATAACCGACACCCAAAGAGGCAGAAGGCTGGGCCCTGTAGGCAGCGCCCAGTGACACTGAGGGCTGGGCCCGGTAGGTGGCTGGCTGGGCCGTCAGAGGAGCCACATACGAGGCTCGGGGAGGTGAACGGCGCAGGGGGCTGCGGTCGCGACCAAAGAAGGGTGGTGTGGGCTGACGGGCTTGCCCATCAAAGCCACCAGTGCTGTTGCCAAAAGCCTGCTGGTAGTCGAAGGTGGCAGAGAAGCCACCAGTTCCGGGGAATGCCGTATCCCCAGCCCCTGGTTTCTTGGTCTTGTCCCCAGACTGGATAGCCAGGCCAGGCCCCTTCTTCTGACCCTTGGTTGAGAGTTCCACGTTGATGCGCTTGCCCTTCACTTCTTTGCCGTTGAGCTGCGCGATGGCGGCTTTGGCATCTGCTTCCTTCTCCATGTGAACAAACGCGTAGTCTGATAAAGCAGCAGACAGAGGGTTAGCAATTAGGGGGGCAGGGCATGCTACCTGATGGGTCCCAAACTGGACACACCAACAGCACCCAGCTGTTGCCAGCTACCTCCAGGCCTCCAAACCCTCCTCTCCAGGAGTAGGTCATAAAATGTGGCTCCCATATAACAAAGCTTCTGACTGTCCCAAGCAGGCAGCTTTGTCTATGGCTTTCTTCCCATTCTCCCCGTTCCCCCTGCCACCTCACCCAACTTCCTGGTGAGAGAAGAAAGAGCAAAGATGAACAGCAACACAGGATAAAAATCTTCACATCTCCTGTAAGTATAAACGAGCAGACAAAAAGCAGAAAGCATTCCTGGATCACTCAATTATTCAGTATTGTCTATCCCAAGATTACCAAACACTACTGTTCACCTTTGAGGCTTAACTCTCAAACACTGAAAATGACCACTTATGTCTTGGCATGACCCATGTCTCAGCCCAGGGTCCAATTAAGGCAGGAGAGCTACACTGCAATGCACAGTCCATGAAATTCCTCCAGTATGATCTCCCCTTTTCCCACAGTACTTCCCGGTTTTCAAAGCACTTCCATGCACAGGACCTCATTTGGGCCTCACAACAATCCCAGGAGGCAGGCAGAGCAAAGGATCATTATCCCCATTTTACAGGTGGGCAAACACACTCAGAGAATTTATATGGCTTGCGACAAAACCATGTGTCAGACCCAGAAACAGAATCCCAGCTCTCCATGCCTCTTCACTACACCAGTCTACCCCTGAGAAGTCAATGTGTAAGGCAGGATTGTGTATTAAGACTAGACATTTAAGCTTAGAAGGGGAGAAGCTGGACCCCACGTAAGCCAATAAGATGTGAGAATGGAAACTGAGCCTCCTGGCTGAGTTCAGGCCCAAGGTGCGCGCACACACATACACACACACACACACGCCCCCCCCCAGTCTACATTACATCAGAGGTTACTCATCAAGAGACAGAAGTATTCCTTACCCCTTGGGCTTCTGTTCACAGAAAAGATTTGGTTTCTCAGCTTCACAGCAAGAAGCTGCATTACCGCAACTAGCAGGCTCTGCTAAAAGCAGGTTACCCCTCAGGTCCTCATTCAGTTCTAAATGAGCTGTGGTAGGAAAGCCTCTAAGACAGGATGTTGATCTCAAAGTCCTACTCATCTACCATATAGAAGAAAACTTTAGGAAAGGAAGTAATAGGAAGAAATTCTTGTTCACATCTAAACTCACAAACCACGATGGTGCAAGCAGAATCTGAAGAACAATGAAAAAGGTCATGCTGGTGGTTAGTAAGGCCATGCACTTAACCCCATCTGGACCTGTGGCTACTTTTAAAGTCCAAGCACCAGGACCCCATCTCTCTCACATCACTTTAGGAAATGAATTACCTAGATGAAATTACTAAGGTTCCATTCTTGATAAGAAATCCTTTTAAATGGCCTCTAAACAAGTGCCCTAATTTCTAGAAACTTTCATACTGGGATGCCCTCTCTAGCTGTTCCTATAAAGCAAGCCATTTTCCTGGATGTAAGCCACCAATGTGACTCTCACACAAATAAGAATAAAAATAATCAACAGGTAGAAGTCAGAAGTGTGGTATAGCAAAAGGAATCCTGGGGCTAGGCGCTAAAATGCCTCAGCTGAAGATCCAGTTCACTGACTTGCTGTAAGTTCTTATGGAACTTACAATTTATTTCTCCATCTGACAATCTGTCCTACCCACCTCAGTTAGAAGATTCAAATGAGATGACAAAAATGCCTTGTAGGGCTTCCCTGGTGGCGCAGTGGTTGTGAGTCCGCCTGCTGATGCAGGGGACACGGGTTCGTGCCCCGGTCCGGGAAGATCCCACATGCCGCGGAGCGGCTGGGCCTGTGAGCCATGGCCGCTGAGCCTGCGCGTCCGGAGCCTGTGCTCTGCAACGGGAGAGGCCCCAACAGTGAGAGGCCCGCATACCGCCAAAAAAAAAAAAAAAAAAAAGCC